>NC_092243.1:17024695-17202195 GCF_036320965.1 Panulirus ornatus | reverse complement strand
TGATTCATGTGAGAAACTGCAGAAGCTGGTGACTGAGTTTGGTAAAGTGTGTGGAAGAAGAAAGTTAAGAGTAAATGTGAATAAGAGCAAGGTTATTAGGTACAGTAGGGTTGAGGGTCAAGTCAATTGGGAGGTGAGTTTGAATGGAGAAAAACTGGAGGAAGTGAAGTGTTTTAGATATCTGGGAGTGGATCTGTCAGCGGATGGAACCATGGAAGCGGAAGTGGATCATAGGGTGGGGGAGGGGGCGAAAATTTTGGGAGCCTTGAAAAATGTGTGGAAGTCGAGAACATTATCTCGGAAAGCAAAAATGGGTATGTTTGAAGGAATAGTGGTTCCAACAATGTTGTATGGTTGCGAGGCGTGGGCTATGGATAGAGTTGTGCGCAGGAGGATGGATGTGCTGGAAATGAGATGTTTGAGGACAATGTGTGGTGTGAGGTGGTTTGATCGAGTAAGTAACGTAAGGGTAAGAGAGATGTGTGGAAATAAAAAGAGCGTGGTTGAGAGAGCAGAAGAGGGTGTTTTGAAATGGTTTGGGCACATGGAGAGAATGAGTGAGGAAAGATTGACCAAGAGGATATATGTGTCGGAGGTGGAGGGAACGAGGAGAAGAGGGAGACCAAATTGGAGGTGGAAAGATGGAGTGAAAAAGATTTTGTGTGATCGGGGCCTGAACATGCAGGAGGGTGAAAGGAGGGCAAGGAATAGAGTGAATTGGAGCGATGTGGTATACGGGGTTGACGTGCTGTCAGTGGATTCAATCAGGGCATGTGAAGCGTCTGGGGTAAACCATGGAAAGCTGTGTAGGTATGTATATTTGCGTGTGTGGACGTTGTATATACATGTGTATGGGGGGGGTTGGGCCATTTCTTTCGTCTGTTTCCTTGCGCTACCTCGCAAAGCGCGGAGACAGCGACAAAGTATAATATATAAAATAAATATATATAATATTATATATATATATATATATATATATGTATATATAAATATATATATTATGTATATAGTATATATATATATGTATATGTATATATATATATATATATATATATATTATATATATATATATAATAATATAATATATATAATATATATTATAATATATATAACAAACACAGGACTGGCTTTTTCCTTTTCTCTTTTTATCCTTTTTTTCTTCCGTCGCTGGGGATGTTAACACTCAGCAGACGTTAGGCAATAGGAACCCTCAATTACGTAACGTCGCCATGTCTCCTGTAACACCGTATAATATATAATTATATATATTATATATATAGAGATGCTCTGTGGAGGTATTAAGATTATGGGGTGGGAGGCAAGTTGTTAGAGCAGTGAAAAGTTTTTATCGAGGATGTAAGGCATGGTAGTGTAGGAGAGAGGAAATGATGTTCTCAGTGAATGTAGGTTGCGCAGGGGTGTGTGATGTCTCATGGTTGTTTAATTTGTTTATGGATGGGGTTGTTAGGGGTAAATGCAAGAGTCTGGAAAGAGGGCAGTATGAAGTCTGTTGGGGATGAAGAGCTTGGGAAGTGAGTCAGTTGTTGTTCGCTGATGATACAGCCTGTCTGATTCATTGGAAACTGCAGAAGCTGGTGAGGTTTTAGATATCTGAGGAGTTGGATCTGTCAGCGGATGGAACCATGGAAGCGGAAGTGGATCATAGGGTGGGGGAGGGGCGAAAATTTTGGGAGCCTTGAAAAATGTGTGGAAGTCGAGAACATTATCTCGGAAAGCAAAAATGGGTATGTTTGAAGGAATAGTGGTTCCAACAATGTTGTATGGTTGCGAGGCGTGGGCTATGGATAGAGTTGTGCGCAGGAGGATGGATGTGCTGGAAATGAGATGTTTGAGGACAATGTGTGGTGTGAGGTGGTTTGATCGAGTAAGTAACGTAAGGGTAAGAGAGATGTGTGGAAATAAAAAGAGCGTGGTTGAGAGAGCAGAAGAGGGTGTTTTGAAATGGTTTGGGCACATGGAGAGAATGAGTGAGGAAAGATTGACCAAGAGGATATATGTGTCGGAGGTGGAGGGAACGAGGAGAAGAGGGAGACCAAATTGGAGGTGGAAAGATGGAGTGAAAAAGATTTTGTGTGATCGGGGCCTGAACATGCAGGAGGGTGAAAGGAGGGCAAGGAATAGAGTGAATTGGAGCGATGTGGTATACAGGGTTTGACGTGCTGTCAGTGGATTGAATCAAGGCATGTGAAGCGTCTGGGGTAAACCATGGAAAGCTGTGTAGGTATGTATATTTGCGTGTGTGGACGTGTGTATGTGCATGTGTATGGGGGGGGGGGGGGTTGGGCCATTTCTTTCGTCTGTTTCCTTGCGCTACCTCGCAAACGCGGGAGACAGCGACAAAGTATAAAAAAAAAAAAAAAAAAAAAAAAAAAAAAATATATATATATATATATATATATATATATATATATATATATATATATATATATATATATATATATATATATACCGGGGGATAGGGGAGAAAGAATACTTCCCACGTATTCCCTGCGTGTCGTAGAAGGTGCCTAAAAGGGAAGGGAGCGGGGGGCTGGAAATCCTCCCCTCTTGTTTTTAATTTTCAAAAAGAAGGAACAGAGAAGGGGGCCAAGTGAGGATATCCCCTCAAAGGCTCAGTCCTCCGTTCTTAACGCTACCTCGCTAACACGGGAAATGGCGAATAGCATGGAAAAAATGATATATATAATATATATATAACGAGGAGAAGAGGGAGACCAAATTGAAGGTGGAAAGATGGAGTGAAAAAGATTTTGTGTGATCGGGGCCTGAACATGCAGGAGGGTGAAAGGAGGGCAAGGAATAGAGTGAATTGGAGCGATGTGGTATACCGGGGTTGACGTGCTGTCAGTGGATTGAATCAAGGCATGTGAAGCGTCTGGGGTAAACCATGGAAAGCTGTGTAGGTATGTATATTTGCGTGTGTGGACGTATGTATATACATGTGTATGGGGGGGGGGGGTTGGGCCATTTCTTTCGTCTGTTTCCTTGCGCTACCTCGCAAACGCGGGAGACAGCGACAAAGTATAATAAAAAAAAAAAAAAAATATATATATATATATATATATATATATATATATATATATATATATATATATATATATAATTATTTTTATCATTATTATCATTATTATTATTCTACTTAGATCGCTGTCTCTCGCGTTAGCGAGGTAGCGCAAGTAAACGGACGAAAGAATGGCCCAACCCACCCAAATACAAGTACATATATATATAACTATACATTTTAACGTATACATACATATACATATACAAACATATACATACATACACAAGTACATATTCATACTTGTTGCCTTCATCCATTCCCATCGCACCCCACTACACATAACAAACAGCCCCCCCCCACACACACGGACGAAGTAGCGCTAGGAAATGACAACAAAGGCCACATTCGTCCACACTCAGTCTCTACCTGTTATGTGTAATGCACCATAATCACAGCTCCCTTTCCACATCCAGACCCCACAGAACTTTCCATGGTTTACCCCAGACGCTTCACATGTCCTGGTTCAATCCATTGACAGCACGTCGACCCCGGTATACCACATCGTTCCAATTCACTCTATTCCTTGCACGCCTTTCACCCTCCCCTATGTTCAGGGCCCCAATCGCTCAAAATCTTTTTCACTTCATCCTTCCACCTCCAATTTGGTCTCCCACTTCTCCTCATTCCCTCCACCTCTGACACATACATCCTCTTTGTCAATCTTTCCTCACTCATTCTATCCATTTAACCAAACCATTTCAATACACCCTCTTCTGCTCTCCCAACCACACTCTTTTTATTGCCATACATCTCTCTTACCCTTCCATCACTTACTCGATCAAACCACCTCACGCCACATATTGTTCTCAAACATTTCATTTCCAAAACATCCACCCTCCTCCGCATAACCCTATCTATAGCCCATGTCTCGCAACCATATAACATTGTTAGAAGAACTATTCCTTCAAACACACTCATTTTTGCTCTCCGAGATAACGTTCTCGCCTTACACATTCTTCAACGCTCCCAGAACCTTCGCCTCCACCCTCACCCTGTGACTCACTTCTGCTTCCATGGTTCCATCCGCGACTAAATCCACTTCCAGATATCTAAAACACTTCACTTCCTCCAGTTTTTCTCCATTCAAACTTACCTCCCAATTAACTTGTCCCTCGACCATACTGAACCTAATTACCTTGCTCTTATGCACATTTACTCTCAGCTTTCTTTTGTATCATCAGCGAAGAACAACTGACTCACTTCCCAAGCCCTCTCATCCACAACAGACTGCATACTTGCCGCTTTCTCCAAAACTTTTGCATTCACCTCCCTAACTACCCCATCCATAAACAGATTAAACAACCATGGAGACATCACGCACCCTGCCGCAAACCGACATTCACTGAGAACCAATCACTCTCCTCTCTTCCCACTCGTACACATGCCTTACATCCTTGATAAAACTTTTCATTGCTTCTAGCAACTTACTTTCCACAAAGCATCCCTATCAACTCTATCGTATGCCTTCTCCAGATCCACAAATGATACATACAAATCCATCTGTTTTTCTAAGTATTTCTCACATACATTTTTCAAAGCAAACGCCTTATCCACACATCCTCTACCACTCCTGAAACCACACTGCTCTTCCCTAATCTGATGCTCCGTACATGCCTTTACCCTCTTAATCAGTACCCTCAAATATAATTTCCCATGAATGCTTAACAAACTTTTACTTCTGTAATTTGAACATTCACCTTTATCCCCTTTGCCTTTACACAATGGCACTATGCATGCATTCCGCTAATCCTCAGGCACTTCACCATGATCCATACATACATTGAATATCCTCACCAACCAGTGAACAACACAGTCACCCCCTTTTTTTTAATATTTTTTACTGCAATACCATCCTAATCCGTCGCATTGCCGGCTTTCACTACCTCTTCTCTGTTTACCAAACCATTCTCCCTGACTTTCACTTTGCACTCCACCCCGATCAAAACACATTCAACAGACCTTCAAAATATTCACTCCATCTCCTTCTCACTTCACCTCTACTTGTTATTAACTCCCCATTTGCCCCCTTCACCGATGTTCCCATTTGTTCTCTTGCCTTACGCACCTTATTTACCTCCTTCCAAAACATCTTTTTGTTCTCCCTAAAATTTAATGGTACTACCTCACCCCAACTCTCAATTCCACTCTTTTTCACCTCTTGCATCTTTCTCTTGACCTCCCGCCTCTTTCTTTATACATCTCCCAGTCATTTGCACTACTTCCCTGCGAAACTCGTCCAAATACCTTTCTCTTCACTTTCACTAACACTCTTATTTCTGCAGCACTCACTACCCTTTCTATTCTGCCTACCTCCCATCTTTCTCATGCCACATGCATCTTTTGCGCAAGCTATCACTGCTTCCTACCCCATTTCCCTCACATCATTTGCTCTCATCTTTTTCCATACTATGTTCAATCTCTTCTGGTACTCCCTCACACAAGTTTCCTTTCCAAGCTCACTTACTCTCGCCACTCTCTTCACCCAAACAATTTCTCTTCTTTTCAGAAAACCTTTACAATTCTTCACCTTTGCCTCCACAAGAAAGTGATCAGACATCCCTCCAGCTGCCCCTCTCAGAAGATTTACATCCAAAAGTCTCTCTTTTACACGGCTATCAATTAACACGTAATCCAAAAACGCTCTTTGACCATCTTTCCTACTCACATATGTATGCTTATGTATACCTCTCTTTTTAAAGCAGTTATTCCCAATCACCAGTCTTTTGTTGGCACACAAATCCACAAGCTCTTCACCATTTCCATTTACAACACCGAAAACCCCATGTACACCAATTATACCCTCAACTGCCACATTACTTGCCTTCGCATTCAAATCACCCATCACTGTGATAACCCGGTCCCGTGCATCAAAGTTGCTAACACACTCACTCAGCTGCTCCCAAAATGCCTCTCATGATCTTTCTTCTTATGACCAGGTGCATAGGCGCCAATAATCACCCATCTCTCTCCATCTACTTTCAGTTTTACCCACATTAATCTAGAATTTACTTTCTTACAGAATCACATACTCCCACAACTAATGCTTCAGGCGTAGTGCTACTCCTTCCTTTGCTCTTGCGCTCTCACCAATCCCTGACTTTACTCCCAAGACATTCCAAAACCACTCTTCCCCTTTACTCTTCAGCTTCGTTTCACTCAGAACCAAAAATCCAGGCTCCTTTCCTCAAACAAACTACCTATTTCTCCTTTCTTCTCATCTTGATTACATCCACACACATTCAGACTCCCCAGTCTGAGCCTTCGAGGAGGATGAGCACTCCCCCCCTTGACTCTGTTTCCCCATTTAGAAATTTATATATATATACACACACACACATATATATATATATATATATATATATATATATATATATATATATATATATATATATATATATATATATATATATATATATATATATATATATATATATATATATATATATATATATATATATATATATATATATATATATATATATATATATATGTATGTATATATATATATATATATATATATATATATATATATATATATATATATATATATATATATATATATATATATATATATATATATATATATATATATATATATATATATATATATATATATATATATATATATATATATATATATATATATATATATATATATATATATATATATATATATATATATATATATATATATCATAATGTATTCGTGTGTATCCAAGGGAATGTAAATAGATAAGAGTTTCAGCAGCTCTGATATGAATTCCACTGGATACGTACCATATATATTACGAATCTCCTATATACTGGTGCTCTCACTTTAGGGTGGTGATGCTAGCAAGCATCTACATGCTTATACACACATACACAAGCAAGCATATAGTAAGGCAGACACATATACAGACACACACATTTATACACAAACACCACACACCCAAAGACGGTGAGAAAGCTTTACAGCTTCGCTTCTCCTGAGGCTAAGCCATAAATATGGATGCAAACGTTTAAACTGAGCTCCAGGCTTTTCTCCAACAGTCTTGCTCCTTCCCTCATTCTTCTTCCACCAAGTCCCTTACTTCTGCCTCACTCCTCTTCCTTCATTCTTTCACCTTCCCTTGTCTTTCTCTCATACTCTTGCTTCCCCCATATTCTCTGCTGAATCTGATGGCTATCAGGTGGTTCATAGTCACTAAGCTTAAAGTCAGTAACATAGTCATGTAAGTGTAAAAAATAAATCAGACTCTCTCTTACATTGCTCTTACTGAGCCTCCGTTTGTGAAGGGAGGGGGCGTGTGTGTCAGCTATCCAATCGCGTCTGCGTGTGTTTGTTATGTTTGTATGTGTGTGGAGGTATACATGATGTCGTATGTGCACATTTTGCGTGTCTTTCTGTCTGTGTGGTAAATTTGTTTTCCGCCTTTACACATGAAATAGCACACTAAATATCATTCAACTGAATCAGGGTCCTTCATGGTAGAGCTACATGTAATTAGTTTTTGGTTGGTCCCACCTGCACCTTAATGAGGTAATTACATTATCAAGCCAACGGCACTACATTTGGAAGGCATGAGAGGCGCCTCGTATTTTTTCTTTTTCTTTCCTAGTGCCGGTGATAGCCGCCAGAGGCGCTAAGTATAGCCTACATTTTCGCTTGGTGCCGCTAGTGGTCATTGGATAGGACCTGTATTGTTTGTATTTTCATTTGCCTCTGTTAGCAGCCATTAGGGATACACTGTTTTCTTTACTTATTAGTCCTTTGCCGCTACCGGATGCACCCTACTGTGTTTACATTCTCCCCTGCTTCTCCCACCTCACAAGGAACTCTCGAACGTTGTACTTCCATCTGGTGTTTGCATTATTTTTACTCTACCATCCGCGTTACTTCCTTTTGCAGGCCTTGCCTACTTCTCTCAATCCATCTCATGAACCGATGTTTCATTTTTCCGTCTCTCTTATCATTTCCTTTTTTTTTCCTCTCATTCCTTCCTACTTATCTCTCTCTCATCCCTTCGTTCTTCTCTACCTCATCTTTCCCTCTCATCCTTTTTTTTCTGCTTTCACTTTTATCCTTTTCCTTCTTCTCTTCTTCTATCTTCTTCTGTCCTCATTCAATTCATCTCTCTCTCTCTCTCTCTCTCTCTCTCTCTCTCTCTCTCTCTCTCTCTCTCTCTCTCTCTCTCTCTCTCTCTCTCTCATTCCTTCCTTCATCTCTCCCTCCCTCCCGTCTCTCCCTGGTGTTCGTCCGGACTACAGATTGTGCGACAGGAACTGAACTGTGAAGCGCCGACCAAAGTTCAGGGAAATGTTGTTGGAGTTTCTTGGGTATTGTGGTGTGCTCATGCGTGTTGCTGGGTGTTACGAGATGATGCTGCTGTGTGTTGCTGTTGGGTGTTACTGTGTCTTAAAGTGCTCTGGACTGTTTTGTCTGGTAAATATTTGTTGGGTGGAAGACGTTTTGAACTGTTGATGTTATGGTGTGTGTTGTTGTGAGTGTTGCTTTTTACTTGACGTTCCCTGAGCTAGAAGATATGGTTGGGTATGACTGTTGCTGGATGTTACTGTGTTATACGCAGGACATTGGGTATCTGGATGTGAAATGCAGAATGCTAGAGTGTCTTGCTGAGCGTTGTAGGATAAAAAGTAGCATGTTACCTTGTGTTGCAGGATTTGTATTTCGTTAATACGTGTTGTTTTGAATGTTTTGAAGACTCTGACTCCTACTGAGAACAACTGAGCGTTGATAAGTCTTATTCTCTTATTGCTGAATGTTCCTAAATCGTTATTCAGCTTTTGTTATACGATTATCTTGTCTCAGTAGTCAGCGGTACGCAGTATTACTATGAGCGCCAGGATCAGCTTCCTTCTCGTGTCTTAGTGTTTATCGCTGGATAGATTTGTGCGTCTGTGAGTGAAGGTCGTTAATGTTGGGACTTATCATGTGTCCCTCTGTTTTTGTTCAGTATTGGTGTAGTTTTCTTTGTTCTTTATTCTCCCGAATGTTGGTGAGTGTTGATAGGTGTTACTGAGCACTGTTGGATATTGTTGTGTTCAGTCGGAATTGGCTGTGTTGCTGTGCACTGTTGTGGTGTGTTGAGATGACGTGTTGATGTACACTACTGTGATGTGGTGAGATGATGTGTTGCTGTGCATTGGCTTGTTGTACTGTGTAGCTACGCACGGATATAATATGTTGAAATGATGCGTTGCTGTTCACTGGTATGATGTGAAAAACGTCTTTCTGTTTGTTACTGGTTACTTTTAAGGTCTTGCTTTGTTTTACAATGTGTTTATAAGTGTAGGAAATGCTGAGTGCTGCTGTGTGAAGTAAGATTTGCTGAGTGTTCCTAGCTGCAGTAGATCGCCTGCCAGCGTTTCAATGCAATAAATATTTGCCTATATCCCGACTCCCCGACCCGCGCTGTGCCAGCTGGGTACTATAACGCCCATTTGCTTGGGTCAGGATAGTCATAAACCCGCGTGGTGCGTCTTTGATTTCATTATGGAGGGAAACAGCCCAGTCTTCCCGGGACTTTCTTCCATAAGTGTGAGTACAGGATCTGATACTCAACGACCCGAACAGTGCTATTGGTTTTAAGGACCTCCAGGGTGCCGTCCCAACGAATTGGCGCAGTTTGCTGCGTGAGCCTTCGGGTTTGTAGGAGGGACGAGATGGTGCACCTTGTTGTGTAGACCCCCGGCACTGTCGCCCTTACGAAGTGGAGCACCTTATTGTGTGAACCTGTCGGGCTGTCGTCCGATGTAGATGGTGTACAGCTTGGTGTGTGAAGCTGGTGTTCAGTTTGCTGTATGGACACCTGATTCTATCGTCCGTAAATCCGTACGTCTGTCCGTGACCATGTTGCTTGATGTGTGGACCCTGGAAATACTGTCCGAATGAGATGTTGCTACTCACTGTGCGGACCCACGAGTCGTCCTGCGGAGGTGGACGGTGCTCTTTGCGGGATGGATCCTTGTGTCGGCAGGCTGGTGAAGACGACGCTGCTTGTTGTGCCGATCACGGGGTTATCGTCCGGAAGACGACTCACTGAGAGTATTCTAGTGTTAAGAGTGTAGTACATGGCCGCCCTAGATGGCTGCCACGTCCTGTGGAGCTTACCACTAACATCTCATGGCTGGCTGATATTCCACTTTACGTCTACAAGCTTAGTCTAAAGTAGCAGAACCCTCTGGTCCTCAGTACACTCTACGTTTATAGCACTATTCTTTCATTACGGTTGAAACTTAAGTGACTGATTCCACATTACCTTCAGGATGCCTCTCCCCCACGACTGGTCGTGCGCATTGCACCGGCCACTATTTGTCAGCTGCCAGCTGGGACTGTGGCAGTACTAGCGTGCAAGAAGTGAGGCAGTGGTAGTAAGCTGAGAAAGTGGCAGGAGAAGCTAGCTAGGACTGCCGGAGAAACAGCCAGCTAGGACTGTGGCAGTACCAGCGTGCTAGGAGTGAGGCACTATTAGTGTGCTGGGACTATAGCAATAGCATCGAGCGAGAACCGTTACAGTAGCTGCTTGCTGGGAATGTGGTAGTACCAGGGTGCTAGGAATGTGGCAGTAGCTGCGTCCTGTAACTGTAGTAATACCAAGATGCTAGGGCTATGGCAATACTAGAATGCCGGGGTTGTGGTAGTAGCTACTTGCTAGGGCTATGGTAGTATCAGCGAGCTGGGACTGTGGCAGTAGCAGAGCGCTGGGACTGTGGCAGTAGTAGAGCGCTGGGACTGTGGCAGTAGCAGAGCGCTGGGACTGTGGCAGTAGTAGAGCGCTGGGACTGTGGCAGTAGCAGAGCGCTGGGACTGTGGCAGTAGCAGAGCGCTGGGACTGTGGCAGTAGCAGAGCGCTGGGACTGTGACAGTAGCAGAGCGCTGGGACTGTGGCAGTAGCAGAGCGCTGGGACTGTGGCAGTAGCAGAGCGCTGAGACTGTGGCAGTAGCAGAGCGCTGGGACTGTGGCAGTAGTAGAGTGCTGGGGCCTTGTCAGGATCAGAGTGCTGGACGTGTGGTTGTAGGAGCGTGTTGTAACTAGTGCTGATGAAGCTGGTGCTTACCGTATCATCTGACTTACAACAGCATCAACACACTGAGGTTGGATGATCACGTCGGACATGCTGATCACCTGACGAGTACCAAATCCGTGACCATAGTGAAGGCCAGTGATCCACTTTCATACGTCGGTGACTCTGCCTGGCTGAAGCTTTCCCAGCTTATGCCAGTAATAGCGTGTTGGGATTGATTGCTTCCATCGGTGAACGTAAGTGACTGTTGTATCCTTAAGTCTGTGACTGTTGAAGCGAACGGTTCGTTGGATGCTACGGTTGGCAGCCATTTCTTGAATCACTGGACCACATCACAGACTTTGTGATAAGGAAGATGTGGAGGCATTTTGAGAATTACTTTCATCCACCACCATCATTTTCACTGTCTTACCACAATCAACCATCACCGTTCCACTATCATCATCCCTTACTCTCCTACCATCATCAACCATCACTCTCCTACTATCATCAACCCTCACTGTCATACCATCATCAACCCTCACTGTCCATCTATCATCATCTCTTGCTGGTCTACCATCATCAACCCTCACTGTCATACCATCATCAACCCTCACTGTCATACCATCATCAACCCTCACTGTCATACCATCATCAACCCTCACTGTCATACCATCATCAACCCTCACTGTCCATCTATCATCATCTCTTGCTGGTCTACCATCATCAACCCTCACTGTCAAACCGCCACCATCCCACTCTCTCCTACCAACATCTTCCATCACTGTCCCATCACCATCATCCTAGCTCTCTTACCACAACCAACTCTCTCTCTCTCTCTCTCTCTCTCTCTCTCTCTCTCTCTCTCTCTCTCTCTCTCTCTCTCTCTCTCTCTCTCTCTCTCTCTCTCTCTCTCTCTCTCTCTCTCTCTCTCTCTCTCTCTCTCTCTCTCTCTCTCTCCTACCGCCATCATCCATCATTCTTCTACCACCATCAACCCACACTCTCCTACCACCACTATTCCTCTCTCTCCTACCACCATCGTCCATCACTATCCTGCCAACATCATCCATCATTCTCCTTTCACCACCATTCCTCTCTCTCCTACCGCTATCAACCCTCATTCTCCTACTACCACCATCCCACTCTGTCCTACCACCATCATCCACCATTCTCATACCACCGTCAACCCTCACTCTGTTACCACCACCATCCCTCTCTCTCATACCAACATCATCCATTATTCTCCTACCACCATCAACCCTCACTCTGCTACCACCACCATCCATCTCTCTCCTACCACCATCGTCCATCACTGTCCTACCACCATCATTTTACGACCCAGTTCGTGGCATTTTTATCATACCGTCCATTCTGTCCTGTAAGGCTTGTCATGTCTGCCAACACTAAAGCGAACTTTTCTTATTATTTTATTTTTCACTTTACGATATTTTTTTCAGAAGCTGGAAGGGAAGCTGGTCATTTGTTTGTCTATTTATCATAACACAACAGTTTCCATTTCATTTCGGTTTGTGTCCTCATTCCTTACGTGTGACTTAGAGAGTTCGAATCTCCATCTTTTTCTTATTGATACAAAATCAATCTTATCCTTGTTGTATATTTTTCTCGTTTCTCTTTACTGAATATTTCCCATTTACTCCCGTCGTTTATGTTTTCATATTTTTTTTTTCATAGCTTCGTAACTGTCATGTCTCACAAAATCTTATCTAATCCGTTTTCTTCCTCTTATATTGATGGTTCGTACCACATGTCGAACCCTATCTTAACTTCCTGAACACAATGGTGCAGTCCTTGAGTACGACCCTAGAACACGACGGCACGACCCTAGAACACGACGGCACGACCCTAGAACACGACTGCGCGACCCTAGAACACGACGGCACGACCCTACACAGCCAAGTACTGCAGAGCCGCGGTAAAATATCGCCAGGTGTCAGCTCTGTCCCTCAGCCAGGTGGTCGAAGGACCAGCTTGATGTGCACCACCAGCTGTCGACGGGAAAGTTTACCCACGAGTGAATTTGCGGGACTTATCTGGCGGTCTGTCCACACATGATGGAGATTATGTGGCACCCACCATGTGAGGGGGAGCTCCATGCGGGGCTAGTGCGGTGGCAACAGCCGGCAAGTGGACAGAGGGAGAGGAGGCATTTTACGAAAGCCTAACACCCGTGGGAAGACTGGATCTGGCTGCTCTATAACCATGGTTCATGGCAATCCTCAAGCCATAACATAACATAGAGATGTGAAATATAGTGATGAGGCTTAATGATGTTGGTGATAATGGTGATAATGTTAATCATTATCATCATTAAGATATCGGTGATAGCAGTAAAGAAGGATGCGAAAGAGTAAAGTGGTCGACCATTCTTCTTACTACGGTGTTTCACACCCGTAACACCTGTGAAGTTAACTCTCTAAGTCTCCAGTCCAGTTTAGTGTCTAGATCTGTATCACCACGAGACACTGGTTCTGCACATGTAAAGATAACGAGTTATTTGTCAATGGAAAGAAGAGCGACAGGTCCTGTGAGTATAAATGTTTCCGTGACAACAGGTTAAGGCCTGGTGGATCTTCGTCAACACAGTCAGTCCTCTGCGTCAACGAGTGTCCATTAAGTGATCAAGAGTAATTTACTCATTTAATAAGATCTTTAGGTCTAAAGTAAAAAGATATGATCAGATATCCTCCTGAGAGATACTTCCTATGTACAGAAATCTTAGTTAATTCATTATTCCTAATCTTTGATGATAACTGATTGCATAAAATGATAATAGTAATGATAAAAGATGTCTACTGATATCCTCATTGAGCTCGCGTAAGTAATCTATACATTCATTATTACATATAAGATCTTCTAGTATTATATGTAAACCGTTACAGAGCATGAGATACCTAAGAATACTAGGAAGACTTATGTGAAATGTGACATCTTTAACTCTTAATTAAGGTTTTCAAGATAGCCACAAGAACGGGTTATGAAATTTTAACCCAGTCAGGCAAGGCTCTCTCTCTCTCTCTCTCTCTCTCTCTCTCTCTCTCTCTCTCTCTCTCTCTCTCTCTCTCTCTCTCTCTCTCTCTCTCTCTCTCTCTCTCTCTCTCTCTCTCTCTCTCTCTCTCTCCACGCTAACCAGTAACTTGAATCTACGAAGGGAGAGTGAACGTGTATACCTGCCCCACCAATCCTCTGAGCCACGACTTGTTATCCTGTCACAGCTCACTTCAGAGTCTAATACTATGTACCTGCATCTAATGCTATGTTATCCCGTGAGAAATCTAATATATCATGACTCACCTGGAACCTTAATGCTCGAGTAAATTTCATTTACCTTTTTACTCCGAAAGGGATCTTCCCCCAGCCAGTTTTGAACCAACAATCTTAAATAGTCAGAGACCACTAGTTTCCTTTACGTACATCTCTGATCAAGATCGGGGTAGAAGTTGAGGGTCTGGCTACGTTCCTCGAGAACAGGTCGAGCTCCTCATTCTGTATGTCTTCACCACGTGAGGAATCTTAAGGACAATAGCTCTGTACTTGTCGTCAATCAAATCCTCGACATCCGAGCGATTAGACATGTAACGCATGGGATCTAGAGGAGGAAGAGAGAGAGAGAGAGAGAGAGAGAGAGAGAGAGAGAGAGAGAGAGAGAGAGAGAGAGAGAGAGAGAGAGAGAGAGAGAGAGAGAGAGAGAGAGAGGGTATTGCAGGCTTACCATGTCTAACTCCTAAAGCAGAACTGTTACACTTTATCAAGAGTTGCCTCTCTAGCATTACATGTTGTGTGCGCATCTCACTGCCTCTTGTCTCACGGAGGGGATTGCCACCTCCACATTACTGCTGGAACTGTTCTTTATTCTTTACGCTCATGAGAATGTAAAAAGCCGGGTTGGCTTCTTGTCCATCTTTACATTTTTCACTTATCATGATACGTTTATCTCTTTCTTTTGTCTCAGTTAAGAGAACAATTTATTCTGAAGTGCCTTAGGCAAGCCCCTACCTGTGTGGGCGAGACCAATGGCACAGAGACCGGTTAGCTGGGCAGCCAGGAGCCACAGCCTGAGGGATTGATGTATTTAACCGTTTTCTGTTTCTTGAAGCCTAACAACCAGTGCCTGGTTCTCCAGGACCCTCCTAGCCTTCCACAGAGTATATCTAAAGCGGCGAGGAAGAGAAAACTAAATCATTTATTATTTTTACCTTCCCGTGTGGCGATGCATGGAACATGATGATTGCATTGTCATGAAAAACATTTCTATGGGAGAGGAAAATGTGGAAGGGTTTCGAGGTAAGAGGAAGAGGTGAAGTTGGTTGGGGGAAAGTTGGAATAAGTTTGTGGAAAGAGGTGAGGCAAGTCGAAAAGAAGAAGGGAGAGAAAATATTTTTTTTTGTGGGGGGTGGGAAGGAAACAGGCTAGGCTAGGGGAGAAATGATGCCGTTTAGGGAGAGAACAGAAGCACACTTGCGGAGAGTTAAGCTGCCTGATAGATGAAGAGGCAAACTACAGGAGACGGGGGAAGCTGGTCTGATATCAAGTCTTGAAGGTAAACTGCTCAACCATAACTGGCGTAAAAGTTTCTTTTCAGACAGAAAATTTCCTAGAAAACTGACCAAAAAAAAAGATGTCATTTGCAAATCTCGGTTAGCATTAGCACATAGATGGGTACTTTGTGTGGTGGTTGGGAAATAAAATACCAGTGTGACTGGCATTAGGAAAATCTTAGGAATATGCATTAAACTTCTCTCTCTCTCTCTCTCTCTCTCTCTCTCTCTCTCTCTCTCTCTCTCTTGTAGCCACACTCGAGAGGAGTGTACGTGTGTGTGTGTAGCGCGGGCGGTGTAGTGTAGTCGGGGGAGGCTGTCAGGGACGGGAAATTTATGGCTTCCAATTACTGGAGAGAGCTGAAGAAATTCTTTCATAGAGGGAGGGAAGGAAGAGGCATAACACAGTCATTACGCCATGATGGGGAGAAGGAGGGAGACAGAGAGGATGGCAGAAGAAATGCTGTAAGACTCTGTGAAACATGGAGAAGGACTGAGAAATGAAAGCCATTGTTCAGGGACTGGAACCTGTGATAAACTGATGATAGAAGATTCAAACCGCTTCCTACCCACACTAAGGGGCAATCACTGGCTCACGTTATTTCTAGCATTCTTGACTGTGGCATTCTAACACTTTCTCTAACAATCTTCATTCTAACACTTTCTCTAACAATCTTCATTCTAACATTTCCCTAACATACTTCTCCTCTAACATTCAAGCATAATGTTTGCATAATCTTTAATGCAGATACCAATATGTGCAGCATGCAATATACATATTGTGTAACATGCAAAATACGTGTTGTGTAGTATAGAGTATAGATGTGTAGCATACAATATGTTTGTTGCGTAGAATACAATATACCTGTTGTGATGCATGCAACATACAAGTTGTGAAGCATACAATAACATGTGAAGCTTACAATATACATGTTGTAGAACGTACAAATTACGTGTTGTGTCGTACAAAATACATGTTGTGTAGTACAAAATATAGATGTGTAGAATACAATTTACTTGTTGCGTAGTATACAATAAACATGTTATGAAGCATGCAATCTAGGTGTTGTGAAGCATACAATACATCAGTTGTGTAGTATTCGATACATATACTTTCTAGCATGTAATATACATAGTGTGTAACATACAGTATATATATATATATTCTTTCTTTCTTTCAAACTATTCGCCATTTCCCGCATTAGCGAGGTAGCGTTAAGAACAGAGGACTGGGCCTTGAGGGAATACCCTCACCTGGCCCAATTCTCTGTTCCTTCTTTTGGAAAATTAAAAAAAAAAAGAGAGGGGAGGATTTCCAGCCCCCCGCTCCCTCCCCTTTTAGTCGCCTTCTACGACACGCAGGGAATACGTGGGAAGTATTCTTTCTCCCCTATCCCCAGGGATAATATATATATATATATATATATATATATATATATATATATATATATATATATATATATATATATATATATATGCTTTGTAGCATAAGATATACATGTTGTGTAGCGTGTAACATACATGATGTATAACTTACAATGTACATAAAGTGTAGCACATATTCTGCAAGTTGTGTATCACAAAGTATATATATATATATATATATATATATATATATATATATATATATATATATATATATATATATATATATATATATATATATATATATATATATATATATATATATATATATATATATATATGTAGCATTTATGGATCTGGAGAAGGCATATGATAGAGTTGATAGAGATGCTCTGTGGAAGGTATTAAGAATATATGGTGTGGGAGGCAAGTTGTTAGAAGCAGTGAAAAGTTTTTATCGAGGATGTAAGGCATGTGTACGTGTAGGAAGAGAGGAAAGTGATTGGTTCTCAGTGAATGTAGGTTTGCGGCAGGGGTGTGTGATGTCTCCATGGTTGTTTAATTTGTTTATGGATGGGGTTGTTAGGGAGGTGAATGCAAGAGTTTTGGAAAGAGGGGCAAATATGAAGTCTGTTGGGGATGAGAGAGCTTGGGAAGTGAGTCAGTTGTTGTTCGCTGATGATACAGCGCTCGTGGCTGATTCATGTGAGAAACTGCAGAAGCTGGTGACTGAGTTTGGTAAAGTGTGTGAAAGAAGAAAGTTAAGAGTAAATGTGAATAAGAGCAAGGTTATTAGGTACAGTAGGGTTGAGGGTCAAGTCAATTGGGAGGTGAGTTTGAATGGAGAAAAACTGGAGGAAGTGAAGTGTTTTAGATATCTGGGAATGGATCTGGCAGCGGATGGAAGCATGGAAGCGGAAGTGGATCATAGGGTGGGGGAGGGGGCGAAAATTCTGGGAGCCTTGAAGAATGTGTGGAAGTCGAGAACATTATCTCGGAAAGCAAAAATGGGTATGTTTGAAGGAATAGTGGTTCCAACAATGTTGTATGGTTGCGAGGAGTGGGCTATGGATAGAGTTGTGCGCAGGAGGATGGATGTGCTGGAAATGAGATGTTTGAGGACAATATGTGGTGTGAGGTGGTTTGATCGAGTAAGTAACGTAAAGGTAAGAGAGATGTGTGGAAATAAAAAGAGCGTGGTTGAGAGAGCAGAGGAGGGTGTTTTGAAATGGTTCGGGCACATGGAGAGAATGAGTGAGGAAAGATTGACCAAGAGAATATATGTGTCGGAGGTGGAGGGAACGAGGAGAAGAGGGAGACCAAATTGGAGGTGGAAAGATGGAGTGAAGAAGATTTTGTGTGATCGGGGCCTGAACATGCAGGAGGGTGAAAGGAGGGCAAGGAATAGAGTGATTTGGAGCGATGTGGTATACCGGGGTTGACGTGCTGGCAGTGGATTGAATCAAGGCATGTGAAGCGTCTGGGGTAAACCATGGAAAGCTGTGTAGGTATGTATATTTGCGTGTGTGGACGTATGTATATACATGTGTATGGGGGTGGGTTGGGCCATTTCTTTCGTCTGTTTCCTTGCGCTACCTCGCAAACGCGGGAGACAGCGACAAAGCAAAAAAAAAAAAAAAAAAATATATATATATATATATATATATATATATATATATATATATATATATATATATATATATATCCTTCTTCTGTTTCCCATTTTAGAAAGTTAATACAAGGAGGGGAGGATTTCTGGCCCCCCGCTCCCGTCCCCTCTAGTCGCTTTCTACGACACGCGAGGAATACGTGGGAAGTATTCTTTCACCCCTATCCCCAGGGATAATATACATATATATATACATATACACATACACACACATACACATACATACGCACATATACACACACACACACACATATATATACATATGAAAAATGTAAGAAACAATTTAGAAAACTGAAACTTCTAGCTTGAAATGAATGAAAAAAAAATGAATGTCACATAATGGTTCAACCTCTGGCTATGGAAAAAAGGAAATGTATAATTTATTTACACAAACGTCAATAGCAGTTCTCATCAATTTAACCACTGTATCAATAAGCTTCAATGTCTAAGCTACATTTTTTCTCCAATTTCACTATTTTCCTTCACATATTGTTGACTGGTTGGTAAGGTTATTTAATGTATGTATGACTCATGGTGAGGTGCCTGAGGATTGGCGGAATGCGTGCATAGTGCCATTGTACAAAGGCAAAGGGGATAAGAGTGAGTGCTCAAATTACAGAGGTATAAGTTTGTTGAGTATTCCTGGTAAATTATATGGGAGGGTATTGATTGAGAGGGTGAAGGCATGTACAGAGCATCAGATTGGGGAAGAGCAGTGTGGTTTCAGAAGTGGTAGAGGATGTGTGGATCAGGTGTTTGCTTTGAAGAATGTATGTGAGAAATACTTAGAAAAGCAAATGGATTTGTATGCAGCATTTATGGATCTGGAGAAGGCATATGATAGAGTTGATAGAGATGCTCTGTGGAAGGTATTAAGAATATATGGTGTGGGAGGAAAGTTGTTAGAAGCAGTGAAAAGTTTTTATCGAGGATGTAAGGCATGTGTACGTGTAGGAAGAGAGGAAAGTGATTGGTTCTCAGTGAATGTAGGGGTGCGGCAGGGGTGTGTGATGTCTCCATGGTTGTTTAATTTGTTTATGGATGGGGTTGTTAGGGAGGTAAATGCAAGAGTTTTGGGAAGAGGGGCAAGTATGAAGTCTGTTGGGGATGAGAGAGCTTGGGAAGTGAGTCAGTTGTTGTTCACTGATGATACAGCGCTGGTGGCTGATTCATGTGAGAAACTGCAGAAGCTGGTGACTGAGTTTGGTAAAGTGTGTGGAAGAAGAAAGTTAAGAGTAAATGTGAATAAGAGCAAGGTTATTAGGTACAGTAGGGTTGAGGGTCAAGTCAATTGGGAGGTGAGTTTGAATGGAGAAAAACTGGAGGAAGTGAAGTGTTTTAGATATCTGGGAGTGGATCTGGCAGCGGATGGAACCATGGAAGCGGAAGTGGATCATAGGGTGGGGGAGGGGGCGAAAATTCTGGGAGCCTTGAAGAATGTGTGGAAGTCGAGAACATTATCTCGGAAAGCAAAAATGGGTATGTTTGAGGGAATAGTGGTTCCAACAATGTTGTATGGTTGCGAGGCGTGGGCTATGGATAGAGTTGTGCGCAGGAGGATGGATGTGCTGGAAATGAGATGTTTGAGGACAACGTGTGGTGTGAGGTGGTTTGATCGAGTGAGTAACGTAAGGGTAAGAGAGATGTGTGGAAATAAAAAGAGCGTGGTTGAGAGAGCAGAAGAGGGTGTTTTGAAGTGGTTTGGGCACATGGAGAGAATGAGTGAGGAAAGATTGACCAAGAGGATATATGTGTCGGAGGTGGAGGGAACGAGGAGAAGAGGGAGACCAAATTGGAGGTGGAAAGATGGAGTGAAAAAGATTTTGTGTGATCGGGGCCTGAACATGCAGGAGGGTGAAAGGAGGGCAAGGAATAGAGTGAATTGGAGCGATGTGGTATACCGGGGTTGACGTGCTGTCAGTGGATTGAATCAAGGCATGTGAAGCGTCTGGGGTAAACCATGGAAAGCTGTGTAGGTATGTATATTTGCGTGTGTGGACGTATGTATATACATGTGTATGGGGGGGGTTGGGCCATTTCTTTCGTCTGTTTCCTTGCGCTACCTCGCAAACGCGGGAGACAGCGACAAAGTATAAAAAAAAAAAAAGATATATATATATATATATATATATATATATATATATATATATATATATATATATATATATATATATATATATATATATATATGTTGTGTAGCCTTCTACATATAGGGTTATGTTTCATGCCATATACATGTTATGCAGTATGACATATGCATGCTGTGTGCCATATCATATACATTTTGTGGAACATGCCTTATACATGCTGTGTATGATTGCCTATACATGTAGTATAGTATGCCATATATATGCTGGATATCTAGTTTCAGGCACTAGAGCCTCAACAAAATTTTCATGTTGATTTTATATCTTATTATTAGTATTTCATGTCGGTCATATTCTGTTAAAAGATAATGCAAATAAATCTACCCTCGCCCCCTGGAATCCCCCACCTCCCCTTTTTCCACTAAATCACCCGTCTATCAAAGGATCGACTGTCTTACATAAGCCATTAAACCTGCCTCAGGAACGTCTGATCATCTTCATGAATGATCCAATCCATCTTCCTGACAAATTGAGTCATGAGTGAGGAGTCTGTCCCTTATACCGTCAAACATAGTCTTCCTCAGACATTTTTTTATGACTTTTCGGATCTTTACGTAATCACCACGAACCTAGTAATTGTTTTAAGTATATGAATATTCAACTTGATATTCCAACTGAATAAAAAGTTACAACCCAAATATATTTCTCTGCTTGACAGAAGTTCATTCCCCGTCTCCATCTAACAGACTTACTATACAGTATTCAGTGATGTGATGTAAACCCATTATGAATCTTTTTCATGGAAACCTTGTATGGAAAATCGTGTTTGTTATGGTGCTTTTGAGAGGCGTCCGTATCAACGAAAATGTATCACTGACATGATCCCATTAGTTGGTCACTACACAAAATTACACGGGGATCTGCTGGGCCTGAGCCCAGTAGCTGTGGTTACAAGGCGTCGGTGTACACAGACCAGCAATCCTGAACCAGAGGGATATTCATACTGAGTAAGATTAATGTCGAAAATCTGCTCAATTAGTGTTTTTTCATATCTTTTTTAATGTTGGAGGCTCCAGTCACGGACAAAAGTCTACATCATGGCTGGGCCTTGATAGAAATATAAAGAGGAAGAGATGAGATAAAGTATTTACGAATTTTGGAGGAAGTTAAAAACCTTTCTCTTATGACGTTTCAAGTCGTAGTCATTGGAAAGACATGAGAGGGTAGAGAGTTCCAAAGCCTCGAAGTGCAGGGAAAGAAATAGTTATCAAAACAGCCCACCCTTGAGTTGCCAATGGTCACAGGAATCATACGACGCACGTGATACTATCTAACATAACATCCAATGTTGGTTTTTGAATGAACTAAAACCCTACATTAAGGTCATGCTAATACACTGAACGAAGAACTACTCAGTGGTAAAGGCACTGACGTAAAAGTGCCGAACATGACGATATGGTCAGAGCTCCCCAGTGACTATCTGAATACTTGACTTATCATTAATAAAGTTTACCATAATGATAATGCACCACTGTAACCCTCTGTTGCTCAGCGTAATATGGTAACTGTAATGTTCTTGCATATTTCTATCTTTAGTCATGATTTATCTTCAGCCCCCTTAAAATCATCTGACCATAATCTTATCTCTATGACTTTTGATTGGGCACGACTTCCCCCTATCCCCCACCCTCACCCCGAAAACACCAACTTCGGCTCTCTGGAAGATCTCACTGGTCATCCTTGTGCAGATATAAGACTGACTTATTAGTGCTGCTTTACTGGCCAGGCTGTCTATTGCTGTCAACGTTGACCATGTAGCAGAAGTTGCTTCGGCTGGAGTGGAGTTCTGCGTTCATTCTACTGTATTTCTCTCCCTCCAATCATGGTCTGATCGTTCTTGCTATGATGCCTGTCGCATCAGGGACAAAGCGTTTCAAATCTTCACCTTCTTCCCACCTGATTTTGTAGAATCATAGTAGAATCATTCGTAAACTCAAATACATCTTCAAGGTAAGAGCATGAGCTGTTTTGACTTCTTTCTCTACAGGTAAATCCTTTTAGCCCTCAACCAGAAGCATTTCTAACACCTTTTTCCACCTCATCTTCTCTTCTTGTCTGACCTAATCAGCTATAGCTACCTTTTCAACAGACAAAGCCGCTTTCTTCGATAACTTTTCCTTCTCTAACTTTTCTTTGGATGATTCTGGTCCTCCTCTACTTCCTCCCACTGATCTTTCACCCTCTCATATATCGTCCTCGCACAAGATCTTCCAGGTGCTCTCCCAACAACGAGTAGGCAAGGCATATGGTCCACATGGAATACCCACTTTGTGTCAAAAGGGAGTGTCTACCCTCGAAAGAGCTCCGTGTTTGCTCGCCTTTCTCGTCGGTCTTAAAACCAAAGCTTTCCGGAGTTTCTCGGAAGCTTCCCTTAGTGTAACGTAGCTCTGAGAGAGGAAATCGTTCTAATGCTGCTGCCTCCAAAGATTTAACTCTCCTCTTAACTCCTGTTTCCTTGTGGGTTTAGAAGTCCATTCCCCTGTCATAGATAACCAATACGGCTTTTGCGGTGCAGTCTAGTGGTGATTTTTCCATGCGACTCATTCTGATCTTTCGCGCTTAGGGACTATAAATCTTTTGTCATGGCATTCGACATTTCCAGAACATTTCACATAGTGTCAGGTCATTTTTTCTGAACTTCCTTCCTTCAGCTATTTTGCTTCTCTTTGTTTTCTAATACATGGCATCATTTCTATTTGGTCCATATCGCTAGTCATTAATAGGATGAGTTCTTCTTATCCAGTCCCTTCAGGTTTGGTCTATCGGCTTTTCTCTTCTTTCCATTTTTGATTTTCTTTTCTTAACCACTAAACAAGCAATCTTCACTTGTTCTTCTCTTCACACCTGAACACACTTTCCATCTCCTTTTCACCCTATTTCTCCTTTCTCTCGTGCTGAACTTACCTCTTATCTTTATTTAGGCCTTTGCAGCTAATAGTTATCAAAACTGGGTCTGTGGTCAATATATGGGGAACCTGGTTGAATTCAGTAGTGCACAAACCCTATTTGTTCCTGTTCGTCTTACTAAATCTCACTCGTTTTCCTGCTATTAAATCAAAAAATTCTGTGGTTTAATCCTACAAGAACAGAAACAAGTCGAACGTAATTCTCCACTATATCCTGGCAGCTTTTCATAATGGCTGCTACGAAATCTTTTCAAAAAGCTGGGAGTTCTGCATAGGCGCCAGAATTATTTTTCCTGTGGGCAGCTATTTCATGTCAGGATCTACAGGGATTTTGTTCACCCTAGTATTGCTTGCATGTGTTGGGTAAGTTCTTCCTCCACATCCCTTTTAGCCACAGTCATGTAGAAATGCCTCTCGCCAAGTATCACTTATTTTCACCCATCTCATTCTGTCTGCAGTGATATTGCTGCCCTCTCCTTGTTCTGCAGGTATCATATCGGTCTCTCGTGAGGTGTTTGCGTGTCCTTTCTACTAAGGCCTGGACTCGTTGCACTCGCTTGGCTGCCGTTTGCCATAGATTCTGTGTAGAGACCAGCTACACAAGGATTAACCGTTATGGTAGCTCCTCATTTCCTCGAAGGGCAAAGGTGTGAAACTCTGTTCCCTCTCTCATCTTTCCTTCTTCTTACAAACTCTCCAACTCAAGTCTTTGATTATCATAGGAACAATAATCAATGTCATCCTTGTTATCACACTTCATTTTTCAGTCATCCAAGACTGCCATGATCAGAGTTTCTGCCCACACCATGTTGGTTACTATAGAAAAGATAGAAAAAAAGAACCTGTAGTGACCTTCTCCGAGGCAGCTGTGATCTGTCACAAAAATAGAGTAACATGGTTGACTAGTGCCACACCGTCTGTCTTGGGGTGGCTGGAGAGTTTAATTCTATCAAAACCTTTCAGTGATTACGAATACTGAGCTTCAGATTCTTTTATAAATACACTAAGTATTGAGTTTTTCATGAAACACGTAAATAATTACAATCATAAACACTGAATATCAGACACGATTTCCACCTGACACTTAAAAGTCATTACGTCGTAATTCATCTTAGTAGCAAAGGAAGACTTCAACCCTCACTTTCTCCACTTTGTATGAAAATAATTATTCACTGGCTTTGAAATCTGATATCTTTCTTCTCCATGGAAAATCACTTTCCGAACAGTTACCCAGATAGACACGCTGAGATTACGTTAAATCCATGAACAGTTACCCAGATAGACATACTGAGATTACATTAGATCTATGAACACTTACCCAGATAGACATACTGAGATTACATTAGATCTATGAACAGTTACCCAGATAGACATACTGAGATTACGTTAGATCTATGAACAGTTACCCAGATAGACATACTGAGATTACATTAGATCTATGAACAGTTACCCAGATAGACATACTGAGATTACATTAGATCTATGAACAGTTACCCAGATAGACATACTGAGATTACGTTAGATCTATGAACAGTTACCCAGATAGACATACTGAGATTACATTAGATCTATGAACAGTTACCCAGATAGACATACTGAGATTACGTTAGATCTATGAACAGTTACCCAGATAGACATTCTGAGATTACGTTAGATCTATGAACAGTTACCCAGATAGACATTCTGAGATTACGTTAGATCTATGAACACTTGCCCAGATAGACATACTGAGATTACGTTAGATCTATGAACAGTTACCCAGATAGACATACTGAGATTACGTTAAATCCATGAACCATGTTAAGACATTCTAAAACCACAGTTCTCCACTCCCCTCCCTGGACCACCACTTTCACATATGCTCGGCCGCTCCTGACCATCCATCAGCTGGGTACCGAGGCAGCCTCCCGTGTTGGAGGCAGTTGCTTGTCTTTGTGATAAACATTTCTTTTCCAGTATTTACAGGAATGAGCTGCCGTTCAGCAGCTCACATTTCAACAGTAGCTCCTGACTGGACACATTTTTATATCACATTTTCATCCAGACATTGATGTACATAATGGCGTAAAAGTCGACCAGAAACTGGATGCCGGATGTTAAATTTCTGTATTGTGTCCACACTAGAAGTTAGTTGTGAGGTATCTTGCTGTCTCCTCGCTGGCTGAGTGGTGGGGAATCTTTGCTGCAGGCTCATGTCATACCAAGACGAGGCTGCTCAGGATTTTACTGTTCCTTGCACTAATGTGAGCCATTGTGTGTATCTTTATTGAACAATTTTTCTACAACCGAAAGATATTATCATTATCTTCTTTAAGCAAAATGTGTAACAGAATATATGCAACAAAGTAGGTAACAAAATTGTCTGGTACACAAGAGACAGATGACAGGGAAGCTGCTTTAGATGTAACATCGGTAACGTACTGTGTTTCTGTATGATGTAAATTAACACACATTGAGTGATGTTTGTTATGAATGAGGTGGAGGTGTGGGAGGTGCTGCTCTCCCTAATCTTGGTCTCTTAAGGAAGGTTATTGTGACTGGTCGACCTTGGTATATAGTCTTTGGCTGATGAGGTCTGTCGAGGGGGAGATCTACCGCTAATAGGGAAGATGTTGATGTTTATTTTCGTGTATGAATAATTGGTAATGAAATATAATGTGTGTTCGTCTTGCTACGTGATATGAACGATTACTAGGAACAATATATAAACACATTTACCTCACGAAGATCTTGATGGAGATGACTGGGAATATGTAGTGAACATCTTTATTGGCGACCTCCATATGTATTTTCTTTCTAGTTGTCTATGTACCATAACTATCCTCTCGTAGATCCTTAGAATGATTATAAACACAGTATGTTAGAAACGTGCCTTAAGCTAAAGTATATATAATCGAGGACGGAGAGAAGTAATAAAAAGATATAAGAAGAGTTGGTAGTTGTAGAGAGTATAGAAAATGAAAAACGCATTTTGAAATATGTGACGGAAGATTAGTAAGTGTTTTTGCTCTTAAACTTTTGGGTCTGCCAGGCTGCCGACAGTTGTCGTAGTACAGTAGAGACACAGACGTTTTTTGTTCGTGAGATATGAGTTGCTTACTCAGTCGAGTTTATTGTTGTGGAGAGCGGGGTCTCGAAGCTATTGAATTATTTGCCTGTGAAATATTAGTTGTAATTCCCTACATTTTTTGTTCATTTAACTTGGGTTGGAAGGCCATTCGTTTTCTTATCTGTAAAGAGTTGGCTTAACTTCATGGCAGTGTGTGTCTGGGGGACGTGGTTTATACATCTGTAGAGATTTTTCTTTGCAAACTAAAGGTTTAGGAGGCCGTAGGAGTTTTTGTTTGTGAAACTAGGATAGTAAGTCTGTAGAATTAGTCGTTTCGTAATTTTGGCTGTAGAATCGAATGTCTTTTTAGAACATCTATTGCAAGTCGGGCGCTTCTGTGCTCGAGATGAGGTCAGTCAGCGTAGATATGTTTTGTGAAACGCAGGTAATGATGTCGCAGAGTTTTTGTTCGTATTCCTACAACTTGGTTTGTAAGTCTGTAGCAATTTTCCGTCGTCAGATGTGAGGGTGTTATGTTTGTTCATATTTTCGTAAAACGCGAGTTTCCAGTCCGTGCGCTCTATGTTCGTCAACGTGGGATGGAAGATCAAGTGAGTTTTATTGTAAAGGGTTAGCTGTAAGGTTGTATATTTATCTTTTTCCTGTGATACGTAAGTGGAATCAAAGATGGTGTGGTTTGTGGAATAAGTTGTAGGTCCGCAGACTCACGTTTGTGAAGCTTTGCCTTAAACTGCTCTATTCTTGATGTGAGGAATTTTCAGAGAGGAGGAGTTATGTGCTTTGTTGTGTCTCAGGTGAAAGAAAATTGGTAATATGATCTATTATACTAATTCTTTTCTTACGTATTTTCAGACTGACTTTCATAGAGTATCCGCAGCTCTAGTTCATAGATGATACAGAGGAAAAGAGGAGAAATAAGAGACATAATCCGTGTTCTTTGTGGTGATGGAAAAGTTCTTGAAATAAAAGGTGACATTGTGAAAGGCTCTTTAATGATTTCCTTCGTCAGTATAACTACTGTGCTAGACCAAGGATGGTTTGCAGAGCAGTGTGTGGTCAGTACTGATATCTGAGTCATGCATGATGCCAGCTCTCGCAGCGGAACCCAGACTATGTCTACTGAAGAATGAAAGACAACCAACAGCATCGAGTCAGGAGAACGGATTTGGTCTTGAGGCCAAGTTGGAGGAGTTGCTCACTCGGATTATTTTCGGTTCGACTGTCCTGTAAGAACATAGAATTTCATCCTTCCCAGATATCTGAGTTGTAACCCATACAAGACATGGCACCATCCATTTTGTCCTTCTAAATTTGAGCATTTTTATACATTTGAAAGCCGTTTTGGGTAATCAGAGGCTGTCATAAGCAATTCAATATCTAACACTGATTTGTTAAAACTAATATTGGATACGAACTGTCAGGTAGATTATACAGATTGATTGTGACACAGTACTGAGCAGATGGGACACAGACACTCTCACTGTAGCCTCAGCACCAGAATTAGGCTTGACAAACTTGTTAGAGCTCCCCTGGATGCAACACCAGAACTATTCACACTACCCGACACACTTACTGTGATTTCGACAGAACTGGTCACCTTAACTGACACTCTCTATATTGATGGAACAGCAGAACTGCTGATACTCGTCTAATTATGGTTGGCACGACAGAACTAGAACAGGAATTCTTCTCGCTCAGCCTTTATATGACCCCGTCTTACCCTTCTCATTACAAGAGACGATAACATGGGAAACATTGTGCAGCTCTCATCTCTCCCACTGTTTGGTGTACGATCGACGGTATGTTACATGATAATGTCTGTCCTATAACATTTCTCTACCTGACAAATTACCATCTAGTGACAGTATTCATAAATACAACCTACAAAACTACAGTGACAGAGCAAGAATATAAGAGAAGTGACACAAGTCGTACACTCTTATCCTACAAGATAGACTCTCAACCTCATTCAGGGCTGCTGACTGCTGCTGTACTCCCTCTATCTGGCACTGCCTCTCCTCGCTTACCAAGTGCTGCTGCTGCCTGCCGCTGCCGCTGCCTGTTGCTGCAACTGTTGGATCAGAATACTGGACACTTGTGAATGTTGCAAGGTGGACATATGAATGTCAAGTTGTCATACATCTGTTGCCGAGGCTGAATCAGGATGTCAGACACCTGCTTGAGCATATTCATCACGTTCCGTGTGGCTTAACTCCCACCCTGATTCGTTCCCGGCCATCTGCTCCTGCCTCCTGGTGTGTGCCCCCGTCACATCATAAAAAAACGCCTTCCACAAATGCCCAGTCCTGACGCCAGCTGATGCGTTGTTCTTGATCACTTGGAAGTTGGTTGATACTGAAATACTAGCGAGGGAAGTGTGATGCAAGCAGTCAGAAGCTGCCATACACCACTTTAAAAGCAACGCTACTTTACTATGGTGACGAACAGTAAACATGTACAGTCACAGCTCAGCGTGGAAATCACCGATGTCCTTTTTCTGCTTGTGACTCGACACCTGGTAGCCGGGTTACAGACGCTCTCACGATGAATCCCAACACAAGCTTATGGTTGGCAAACTGGTTACTCCCCGAGAGCTGCTCACACTGCCTGCCACACTCTCTGAATGCGCCCCCAAAATTACTCGCACAATTCGACATTCTGTGAAGATGGCACAGCAGCTAAAAGACACAGCAAACCCAAGCTGCCATTCCTTTACACATACCCCCTCAACACATACCCACAAGAAATAGAAAAATGATACTGTAGAACGAGAAACCCATAACGTCATTAGGGTCTAGCTAACTTGGGAAGATGGGAGGTAAGCATTAGGTCACATCCTGGCGTGCAGGGATATACGTCCGGGTTCTTCATCCACGTGTACTCAGGCGTAAGCAGAGGCACTTGAGTGGCTGTTGGAGCTGTAAAAATCTTTGAAATGGCGTGCAGAGACAGGGGAGTGAGTACACGTAACTACATACTGGAATCTCTGGCGAGTGCTGTATCTAAAACGACGGGGAAGGTAATCAGTGAGCAATTGGATGCCTCTTCGCAAAGGGGAAACTACGTCAGCGTGGGGCAACATGGATTCCGAGAAAGGAGACCATGCGCAACAAATCTTTTAGACTTCCTTGAGAAAATGACTTCTGTTTGAGACAAAATAAATGGGTGGGTGGCTTGTGTGTTCTCTGTCTGCCAGAGCGCATTTAACACTGTCCCAGACAAGAGAATGGCAGAGAGTCTGTGTTTTCAGGCAGGCATAAAGTTGGGGTTCCTTCGGTGGATCGAAAATTATCTTAGTGGAGGAGGGCCGAGGGCGCGTAATAGACGAGTCTCCTCTGAGTGGGTTGGAGTTACCGGCCACGTAACACAGAGCTCAATCTTCAGGCCGTTACTGTTTGCCAGAAGGAATGGAATCACACTTGAATAGTCTTGTGGATGATACCAGCGTTGTGGGAGGAGTGAGGAATGACAAAGATTGCATCATCTTATCAAGGTACTATATAGATAGGTTCCAGAGGTATACTGGTACGTAGCTGATGAAGTTCCTCCCGGGCAATGCAAAGTGACGAATATGTGTCACTCATGACTATGATATGGCAGGAAATAACTATAGGAACCGTGTATGAAAAGGACTTCTTTCCCCTACCGATCCCTAAATACCGAATACAAGGTCTTATTATTCTATTCCTCACGCGCATTCCTTAGATCAAACAACTAAGCCACACATCCTCTACCACTTCTGAATACACAATGATCCTCCCCAGTCACTAATATTAAGATTATAATTCTTTGTGTGTTTAATAACAGAAGATTCACAAGGATACACAAAGAATTATAATCTTAATATTAGTGATGGTTTATACAAATTGGATAACTTTATTGTTGATAGAATTTGTAAAATAATAAGTGAAAGGCGTGCACGGAATTAAGTGAATTGGAGCGATATGGTATACTGGGGCTGACGTGCTGTCAACTGGTCTGAACTAGGATATGTGAAACATCCGGATAAACCATAGAAAGGTGTGTGAGGCCGAGATGAAGATAGGAGGTTGTGGTTACAGTATATCGCACATGCCAGCTAGAGAATAAGTGTGGCTTTTCTTCGCCTGTTTTCTGTTGCTACCTCGCTGACACATGAGCGGCGATGGGATGTAGGGGAAGAAAGGACAATGTATATGTAATCTTTTTTTCCTTTCTTTCATGCATTTGTGCTGCTTCCTATGGGGCGGGGTGGCGTCGAGAATGGATGAGGGCGAGCAAGCTTGAATATGTACACGTGTATATATGCATATGAATGTACTAAGTGGTGGCTTTCGAAGCAGCGTCTTATCACCATCGCAACCCTGTTCTTGACTTATACAACTGACATTTCTTCACCAGTCGGGAACATTACTGTGGATATCTTCTACATAGGTGACGTCAGTATAAGTATAGTCTCAAGGAACTCACTCCAAGAGCATTCAACTAAGACAGTCAGAAATAGTAGCACTAAACACCTTAGACAAGGATTGGGAAATGAAATCAAACATAAACAAAGTCAAAGTCACTATAGTGACTCTAGGAAGAATAGAATCGAAAGTCATTACTACAGATGGAAATTAGAGAGCTGTATAATCCTGGGTCACACATTAATATCACAAGGTTTGATTATACACCCTGTAAACGAAAGAGCCACACAAGGTAAAGCGGCTCTGGTCAGTATGTATCGATACTGTCTGTACCTTCTAGAGAGTCAAGAATTACACCTGGGTAAACCCATGATCATACGTATCCACATTATCCTTCCACCTCGCCTCCAACTCACGCTGCTGAAGCTACAAAGGGTTAAAGGCAAGGCTCTACAAATCATCACAACGTGATCGACAATATTAAACCAACTGTCACATACTCTTGATACGTAGCACAAAAATTCTGACAGAAATTTGATGACGAACATACCTGCCTCCCGCGAAGCATCAGAGCACTTATAGAGGCTCCTGCCATCAATCGATGCACACAATGAAAAATTCTTTGCTTTAACTCAGCCAACTTCCTTTCCTAAACAAAGAGAAGCAACAACATTGCATACACACTCCCAGTCTTCCTGGGGTATATAAATAAAGTACCAAAAACCACGTATCCAGCGAGCCATATGCATACCTCAATAAAACTATACAGCGCACCTGGACGCATCTCAGCTAATTTCCATTTCATAACTGCACCATCCCCTGTCCCGCCTCTTTCTTCTTCCCCAGAATAACGCATTAGAAGAACAAAGAACTATGAGTTGCCGGCGAGGAGGCAGCAGACGCATCATTCTAAATACAATTATAATCATATCAACCTAAAGTTATATACATTGATACATTAGATTACATCATGCGTATATGACATTTTCTTTCATGAAGTAAGGGGATGCACGGTAGGGAAACGATGGACAAAAGTATTAGGCACAAATTGTGGTAACAGACCAGGTAACAGACCAGAAAAAAAAGACAAGGAGCGAACTTCTTTGAAAAATACAGTGTTGCCATAGGAACTATAAACCCAATCTATTGGATGAAACACACTAGCAGTCCGAAGTGTTGGTAACAGCCTGCACACTATCACAGGTGAAGGAACTCCACTAGCACCCAGGGCAGGCGGTGTGGGAGGAGAGGTAACACCTCGCACTCCTCTGGCAAAGATGATGAATCACCACCAGCAACCACGATAATGTGGAAGGAACGGAGATGAGGGGATAGTCAGACGCCCACGCCTGTTGGTTGCCCCCGGAAGGAGTCACTTCCAATGGTTATAGAGGTGACGGTGGACCTACTATTTGTGAAGTAGGTGTATAGTGTGAGTTGAACTCAGACAAACTAGGCTCGGCATGTGATTTGTCAATAACACCTCATTCTTAGGATGCCATTACTGGCACAAGTCGGCTCGTGTGTGAATGTGAGTGTATGAGATCCTTCAGTTGGATGTATGTATTTTTTTTTCAAGATGTGCGAACTCAACGGAGAAGGAAGAAGTTGGTTCGAGTGGTACGTGTGATTAGATATCGGATTACATCTTAATATATACCTGTACGTACATAAGATGGGAGCGGGGGGCTGGAAATCCTCCCCTCTCGGTTTTTTTTAATTTTCCCAAAGAAGGAACAGAGAATTGGGCCAGGTGAGGGTATTCCCTCAAAGGCCCAGTCCTCTGTTCTTAATGCTACCTCGCTAATGCGGGAAATGGCGAATAGTTTAAAAGAAAGAAAGAAAGACGTACATAAGATATACAGTATTGCTTTAATAGTCTTGTATACATTGAAAGATCCTTTGTCGATATGTAAGGATATTCTTGCAATTCATCTTTTATTCTTTTTAAGAATGGTGGTTAATTTTGAGGGATATCAAAGTATGGATAAACATACATTAGTTATCCATCTATATAGTTCATTTTCTTCTAACGTTTCTCTTATCGTTTTCTTCGACAAGTGTGGCCACCCTAAAATAAAGCTCTTATTATCGCTAAGCGAGTAATGAAAACTGAGCAATAACATAAACAAGAGCATCTCATAGACTCCTTAATGACATTTTCATCATTTTGCGGTGATGCATCATAGTATTGTGCGTATAAACAACAAGTGTAAATATATTCTCTCTACTGCAAAATGTTTATGCAATGGAATCCTTGCTGCTACTGCAAGGAGTGAAGTAAGAGTGAAATTTTTCTATACTTCCGTTTAAAACTATCCTTTTATATCAATTAACGTGTTAACAGCATAAAACATGAAGAATAGAGAATATTTGGGGATGATTAATTTCCCTGTAGCAACACTGGGTCTTCCAGTATCGCCCTTACATAGGATTACCTTAATTAGGGTGACCTTAAATGGTGGTAATCCACAACATGTGTACAAACTCCATCTGTAAAGTTTTCGATATCATTACGTATTCTTACGAAAGCATATACAGAACTCCTCTTATCTGCCTCATGTTTTACGTTGGTTGGTTGTGGGTTCACATATCTAAAGAGATATGTGTCGGAGGTATCTCATAAGCATCAATTCGATCCCAAAATTTATGTAGACATCTGAACTCACCAATCATATATGCAAAACTCGGATTAAGACTAATTCAAACGGTAGAGACAAGACAGCATTCACTGGCATGGATGAACATTAAAGGATGATAAACATTTGTACACTCAACAGGCTTTCTTTTTCTTTTTCTTTTTTGCTTGTTTGTTTGATCGTTTTTGGTCAGCCGTCTGCAGGGCGGTCACTTGCGCTACATTAGAAAATGACGTCGGGCAACCCTCCTGTTTAATTACAATGTGCGAGAATTCATCGAAAGTGTTACGCATACATCACGTAAAGTGTCCACTGTTGATTTTGAGTACTTTTATCCTGTACTTTCTCTAGATAGCAGAAGATACTTTGTGCTTTAAATCTAAGCCTTTCTTTTTTGATTCGATGAGATCAGGTTGGTTAGTAGCAACGCAAATAACAGTGAATATAATTGGTATAGTATAACTAGAAAGAGCAATGAGAGGACACGCAGCTACAAAAATGGAAGAGTCAACCCATAAGACAAACAAAGGCATTCAAATGACGAAGATGGGTCAGTTACACAATGAAGTTACCTCTGTATAAATCAAGCTTGATAAATGAGGTATGACAGCGAAAGCTTGAGGTTCCGATGAATATATTAAGGATGAGAGTATGATTCTTGTCAACATACCATAAACATGGTTTAATCAGACCAATAAAAAGGAAGATGTGGAACAGTCTGAGGGTTTCTGAATTGACTGTCATCAGATGAGGTGTAGCTGCAAAGCAGACTGAAAGGAATACAGATGAAAATTAAACTAGTTACAGAAAGAATTCCAGTTCTATACATTATCTATTTTGTAACCTGTAGATATCCATTCACTGAGCTAGAAGAATCGAATGAAATGTTCATGAATATAGACGAAACATTGAAACGCTTCATAGGAACAAAATATGAATACTTGCATGGTTTGGGGACTTTGATATCTACCATGGTCTCTAACGGAAAGAACGAAGAGCCAGCGCAGCTTGTATATTAAGATGTGGAATATATAACGGATAGGAGAGAGAGAGAGAGAGAGAGAGAGAGAGAGAGAGAGAGAGAGAGAGAGAGAGAGAGAGAGAGAGAGAGAGAGAGAGAGAGAGAGAGAGAGCAGCCGTTGAGATTAATAAGTAGTAAGTAGTCCCTCTGTATACCACAGTTCAACCTACTGACAAATGTTGTTGTCACCTGCAATGCTCGAAGGTTACTAACGAAAGTTGATTCACACGGTACAGATGGGGATTTACTTCGATGGTTAAGGAAATGGCTGACTCGCGTTAACAAAGTTCATCTTAGTCCTGAGATGAAAAATAGTGAAGCCGTTGATTAAGATAAAAGAGAAGCGTAATAAAAAAGACAAGCAGAATTTTGTTTATAGACAGAGATCAGTAACGAACACGAATCAATGATGGTAAGAGATCTTACCACAACCGGTGTCTGAGACGGGGGAATTCCTTTCCACTAGAAGCTCAGGGCAGGGAATGTACCTGAATATCCCTGATATTGCTCTAATCTGATCTGGAATGCTATGGTCAATCAAAACAGCATAGAGTTAGCTAGGATAGACTTCTGTAAAACTTTCGAAGCAGCAGTGTGAATATATATATGTGTGCCAATGCGTGGTAGACGACCTTTTTGTTTTCAAAATGAAGCCAAAATTGTGCAACGATGAAATAAAGAAGTCCCTGTTGTCTAAAAAAGTAGCACATGAGAGACAAACAAACCAATAACCAACATGGTAGAGTGAGTTATATAAATTTGTGCAGAGAAATGAAGACATACGACAAAGTAAACGTCAGTTTGAATCATATATTCCTGAAAATAGCTAAAGGAACACTAAGGAGTTTTACAGATATGTTAGAAGAAAGAGAGTCATTACCCAGTAAATTGGTCTATTGATTACAGAAAACGCTGACTTGCTTTAATAAGCCGAAGCCATGGCAAACATCTTAAAACAATTTTTCCTTCCGTACTTGTGATTGAAGACACACGTCATGTCATGAATTGGTGACGTGAAAGTTGAAGACATACAATCAGCAATAAATGAAGTAACAGTAAACAAAATGGCAGACAATGATGTTTCAACCGAGGACAATGAAAGAGGCGAAAATGAGAAAGTTAATCCCTAGACTGCTCCTGAGTTAAGTCTCTTGCTCCGGGGAAAGTTCCAAATGAATCGAAGTTGGCAGATATAAAGTGAATACTGATATTCAGCAAAGGTAACCTGACACTGTCCGAAAATTATCGTTCAATCAGCTTAACGTCTGTAGTTGGAGAACCTATGATATGAGATGAAAACGTTAACATTTAGAGGACCAACATTTAAAAATGATTCTCTGCATGGTTTATGACGAAATCGCTCTTGTCTGACAAAGTTGCTTAATTTCTTTGATGACATAATCAACAAGTATGATGAAACTCAAGCAGTTGATGTCATCTTTTTAGATTTTAAAAAGCATTCGACGAGGCTCTGCATCAAAGGTTACTAGCAAAGGTCAAGTCTCAGTATAGATGGGAATGATTAGATGTAACAAGTGTGTGCCACAGGGAACAGTCTTGGCACCATCTCTTTCTTATATTTTCTATTCTCGGACAAAACTGACCGTATAAGAAAAAGAAAGAAATTATTTAGGACTCGATGGGTGTTTGTGGACCTGACTCTTAAATGAAGAATGGATGAGGGAAAGAAAAACATAGGAACAGAATTTCACAGATTAGCTGTTCGAAGGAAAAAGAAGGCATCATAACTGTCAATTCTCGACTGGCAAGTCTGCAGACAGATACTGTGGGTAGTAGCAGCCATAAGCTTGCCACAGTTCCTTGAATGTGGCGACACATGCAGACACCTCATGAGAACAATGTCCACAATAATACCTACAGAATACCCACATACTCGTCCATTAATGATGTTGATAATGGGTTGCATTATAAGGATTCGAAATTCACAGTTGATGCTAAGCTGGGAAATAGATCTACAACTGATATTGAAAGTCTACTGCCTAAACATAGCATTGAAAAACTGATGGATTGGGTTCACGATTGGTAAAGAAATTTCAATATTGATCAGTGATAAGATCATATATTGGTGTTAAATTGAGTAGGTAAGATGCAACATGATTGCTGTTGACCTACAAAAAGTAATCGAGGAAAAAAGACTTGGGCGTTTCATATACAGTGACCTCAAGCCAAGTTAACAGTGTACAAAAGCAGAAAAAAAAAGGCGTAGAAGATATCAGGATTCTTAGGTAGAAAGTTTCGAATATAAATCTCAGGAAATCTTCCTTACTCTTTATAATTCACTGTTGCATCTGCATCTTGAATATTGCGTTACGTTCGGGTCGTCTTGAAAAAAAAAGACAGAATGGAGGGAGTCTAGCTGCCTCGATGACTCCCCAACTGAGAAACAAATCCTATGAGAGCCACCAACACTACGTAAGTCTATTCAACTTAGAAAAGAGAAGCTTAAGAGATGATCTAATACAGTTATTCAGAATCATCAACGATTTTGAAGATCTCGATCTGATTCGTAGTAGTGGATACAAACTCATAGGCCAACACTTTTTCTTGAATGATTAGAAGTACTTTTCCCTCAACGAGATTGTTAATGTATGGACTGATTTATCATTTAGTGTGGATGAAAACAGTACTTGAATAGACTTGATAGATATTTTGCTTCAGGTCTAAAACTAACATTATCTGCACCTCCTTAGTCACACGAACAGCGTTCAGGTTTTTGTCTTTGATTCATCTTTTTGCCCTTAAACTCTTACCACACTAATCTGTGAGTTCTTGGTATCTTCCACTGTAACAAACAGCGTCGAAAGGACCCAGTGGTCTGTTGCTCTTTAAATTCCTTTGTATTTCTTCGAACTCTTTTTGGATCCTTTTTATATACTCACTAGCCAAGTATTCAGATGTTTGCACCACATGATAACTCTTCCCAGGGGGTCATTACAACTGACTAATGGTGTAGCAGCCCTTCTACCTCTCATGCGATCACTGACATGCAACTACAGAATATGTTCTTGCACACGTTCTAAGTCGTTGTATATCCATGGGATTCCAAGTAATCCCGATCTATTTCTACACGGTTGCAGACCTCCACACTTAGAACTTTACGATCTCGAATTGCATATCTGCCTCTGCACCATCCTGCTTGTGACATCATTATTTTCATTAGATGTTGTGTACGTAATTATCTGTTTGTACAGTATGGGGAGTATTCGTTTGGCCTCATCTCTTGAAATTTCTTCTCATAACGAGAACCATCCCCTAAGCAGTGCCGGCGCATACCGCTCACCACATGAAAATCTAGAGTGTAGAATAAAGAGCTGAGTGAGTTACATGCTATCGAATGTTATGTGTAAGGTGAAGAGATTGTGTGTTTGTGGATTGAATGCCACCGTTTGTGTGTATGTTTGTGTTTGTGCGTGTGTGTGTGTGTGTGTGTGTGTGTGTGTGTGTGTGTGTGTGTGTGTGTGTGTGTGTGTGTGTGTGTGTGTGTATGTTTGTGTGTGTGTGTGTGTGTGTGTGTGTGTGTGTGTGTGTGTATGTGTGTGTGTGTGTGTGTGTGTGTGTGTGTGTGTGTGTGTGTGTGTGTGTGTGTGTATGTTTGTGTGTGTGTGTGTGTGTGTGTGTGTGTGTGTGTGTGTGTGTGTGTGTGTGTGTGTGTGTGTGTATGTTTGTGTGTGTGTGTGTGTGTGTGTCTGTGTGTGTGTGTGTGTGTGTGTGTGTGTCTGTGTGTGTGTGAGTAGGTCTGTCTCTGCTTAGTTTTAAGTACTGAATATATTGACAGATGAATGTTAAGACAAAGAACAGTCGCCCTGTAGCAGCCGACCCCCTACCCTTCTCATACTGGGTCATGAGCATTTTAACTCCCCCTCCTTCCCAGCCCGGCCCAGGCGCCTCTCTGTGCCACCATTCACTCTCCGCTGGCGTCACGCTGGGATTTCCTGCTATTTTTTGTCCTAATGAGTTGGCTGTGTTGACTCGTGTGGTCGTCATGTTTCTCCACCACCCCTCCCGGTCCTAATCCCCTTACCCTTTGCCCAGTGACATCCACGCGCCAGCCATCGAATACCACTGTAAGGCTTACGTAAAACTGAAGACAGTTTATTATCCAAGCTGCACTTTCATCCATACAATGTAAAACTTTTCATGCATTACATTAACGTGCAAAGCAGTCTACGCAGGTTCTGTCAGGATCAGTTAAATGTCTGTTAAATGTTAGATGTTAAACATCTCACGCATGATAACAGTACGTGTGTATGGCAGGACGTAGAGTAGGAATCAGGACAGTCCAGACACAAGGCTTGTGTTCCCTATAATCCAGTGAATGATGGAGGAACACATTGTCGCTTCCTGCTGCGTTTTAGTTTCTGAGGCTATTATGACCAGTTCCGCCCCTACAGGAGCCAAAGGTCGATGGGAAAACCGCATATAGACTGGAGGGGTCCTGTATGTTATGATATCTTGGCAAGGGTCGTTCCTCCGTGGCCACCGACCCCACAGTCGTCCTCAGTAAGTTAAGGATCGTACCGCTACATTACATCTTATCGTCTCTCAAAGAAAACAACAGAGTGGATACTTTTTTCTTTTTGCCATCAGCTAAGAATCATGCATCTTTGGGCGTCCTGTGCTCCAGACTATTCATAGATAGAATATCCCACTATCTTCTGCAGTTGCAGACGTCTTGTTAGAGTTAGTTCCTCAATGATAATACCAGACATGTCAACTCCCTCAGGCGTGCCATCCTCTCTAGACGTGTCAACCCCACCAATTGTGTCCAGCCCGTCAGACGTGTCAACCTCTCCAGACATATCAACATCACCGGGCGTGTCAACCCTTCCAGATTTATCAACAAGACCAGACGTGATCACCCTCCAGACGCGTCACCCCCCAAACGCACACGAGTTCCTCCGAATACAATATGAAGATAATTAAGTAATATCAACAAGCCTACACAGTAGCCCCTGATAACATGGCGTTAGTATTTAGAAGTTTATCTTACCACATGTGTTATAAAAAGACGATACATAAAAATGACCTGACAGAATTATCAGTTGGTGGAGGGTATACTGAAGTGATGTGAAGGAAGGATTTCTCAACTTGCTGAACTTGTGGACCAACAGATGAGAACATCTGCAGAGAGATTGACAGTGTGGGAGTGTTGGAAGGAGTGAAGTTCAGGGAAAGCCACTAGGGTCATGGGGTAAATGGTCTACCCTAAAATGGTGATATACTAACACACATAAATAAAATTAACGTCACTTTATAACGGATAATTATAAACAATGGAATAAACATAGACTTGAGGCATATCTTCTTCCCTCACACGCACACACACACACACACACACACACACACACACACACACACACACACACACACACACACACACACACACACACACACACACACACACACACACACACACACACACACACACACACCAGTGTAACGTCAGCTCTTCATGCATGAAGAAAAAATATAGTGGAGCCTCAAGCCAGCGGCGCCAGCACCGCCAGCTTGATAGCGTCCTGCTGTTGCTGCTGCATCACTGTTGTTCCTGCTGCATCATTGCTGTTGCATCACTGCTGTTCCTGCTGCGTCACTGCTGTTGCATCACTGCTGTTCCTGCTGCGTCACTGCTGTTGCATCACTGCTGTTCCTGCTGCGTCACTGCTGTTGCATCACTGCTGTTCCTGCTGCGTCACTGCTGTTGCATCACTATTGTTCCTGCTGCATCATTGCTGTTGCATCACAGTTGTTCCTGCTGCATCATTGCTGTTGAATCACTGCTGTTCCTGTTGTATTACTTTTGTTGTTGCTGCATCACTGCTGTAGATCTTGCTTTATTACCTGCTCCACAATTGTTATCGCTACTCCATCACTACTGTTGATGCTGTATCATTGCTCTTGCAGCTGCGTCACTGCTCTTGCTGCTGTATTACTAATAATGCATCACTGTTGTTGCAGTATCGGTGCTTCTGTTGCACTACTGTTGTTATTGCCCGACTCTTAATGTTAAATCACTGTTGTTGTTCCATTAGTAATGTCACTGCATCATTGTTGCTGCTGGTTCTCTGCTCTTGCTGTTGCTGCAATTTTGTCCTTGCTGCATCCTTTTTGTTGCTGCATCACTGCTGTTGACGCCGTATCATTGCTGTTGTCAGTGGATCATTGATGTCCTTACATCACTGTTCTTGTTGTCGCTACATCATTATTGTTGTTGCGTCACTGCTGTCGTCACTGCATCACTGTCATTACTGCATCAGCACCGCATCTCTGTTGTTGTCACTGCTTCATTGTTCTCGCTTCATCACTGTTGTTGCTGCAGCACTGATCCTTGCATCATTGTTGTCGCTGCATCTCTGTTGTTGTCACTGCATTATTGTTGTCACTGCAACATTGTTGTTGCTGCAACACTGCTGTCGCTGGATCTCAGCTGTGGTCACTATTGTTGCTGAATCACTGTTTTCACTGCATTTTTGTCCTTGGTGTACCGTCGTTGTCAGTGCATCTTAACCGTTGTTACTGCATCATTGTTGTCGCTGTATCATTGTTCCTGCTCAATCATTGTTATCACTGCATCACTGTTGCAACTGGATCATTTTTGTTGCTACATCACTGTTGCTCCCATAACATCACTACTTTAGTTGCTGTTATATTATCGTTGTTGTTGAATCACTGTTGCATCACTATGGTCGCTGCATCATTTTTGTCACTGCATTCACTGTTACTACTGCATCACTGATCTTATCTTTGTATCATCATTGTCGCTGCATCACTGTAGTCGTTGCAGCATCATCGTTCCCGCTATGTGAATGCTGCTGCTGCATCACTGCTGTTGTCGCTGCGTTCCTAACGTCACTGTTGCTTTCGCATCATTTTGATGTTGTTTCACTGCTGTCGTTGGATCTCTCTTGTTGTCACTGCATAACTGTTCCTACTGCACCGCTGTTATTGTTACATCACTGCTGTTGACGCTGCGATACTGTTGCCGCTGCATCTTTGGGTTATTGTTATTAAGGGATCATTGCTGTTGCTAGAACAGCATCACTGCCGCTGAATCAGTGCTTTTACTGCATCACTGTTGTTGCTGTATGACTCTTGCTGCTACGATACTGCCATCTCTGCATCATTGCTGTTACTGCTGCACTGTGGCTATTGTTACCACTTCGCTCTATTGCTGCATCACTACTGTTGTTGCTGCATCATTGCTCTTGCTGCTTTACAGCTGGTGTGCTGCTGCATCACTTTTGTTTATTTTGAATCACAGCTGCTGCCACAGCACCACTGTTGTCTCTAATGTATCACTGCTGTTGTTGCTACAAGACTGCTGTTACTATTGCACCATTGCTGTTCTGCCTCACTGCTGTTATCACAGCATAATTGCTTGTAGTGCATCACAGTTGTTTGTTGCATCATTGTCTTTGCTGCTGTTATATCTCTCTTATTTTTGAGTCTCAGCTGCGTCACTGTTGCTGCTACAACTCTTTTGTTGCGGTATTTCTGATGCTGTATTGTCGCTACATCACGGCAGATGCTGTATCACTGTTGCTGTTGCATCAGTGATGCTCATGAATCACTGCCGTTGCTACATTGCTTTCGTTCCTGCTTTGGCATCAATACTGTTCTTGTTGCTGTGCCACTGCTTCTGTTACTGCATCACAACTACCGGTGCTGCATCACTGTTTTTTTTACTGCATCACAATCATTGGTGTTGCATCGCTATTTTTGCTGCATCACTGGTGCTGCTGCAACACTGTTGTTGCTGAATCACTGCTGATGGTGCTGCATCACTGGTGCTGCAGCAACACTGTTGTTGGAGAATCACTGCTGATGGTGCTGCATCACTGTTTTTGCTGCATCACAGTCGTGCTGAATCACTGCTGATACTGCTGCAGCACTGTTGTTGCTCAATCACTGCTGATGGTGCTGCATCGTTGCTTTTGCTGCATCACTATTCCCGTTGCTGTGTCACAGTTGTGTTGAATTACACTTGATACTGTTGCAACACCGTTGCCACATTACTGCTCTGGCTATATTAACTGCATTACTGTTAATGCTGCATCGCCGATGTTACCACATCATTCCTGTTCCTTCATGACTTGTGATGGCTTATCCTTACTGTTGTTGGTTCTCTCTACCCACTCAAAATATTCTGTTGTTGCTGCATAATTGCTGTTGTTGCAAACTGTTGCTGCTGTTTAATAATTATTACCGCTGTACTACCGCTGTGGTTACTGTTGCGTCACTGTCGTTGCTACTGTATTACTGCTGCTGTTGTTGCATTACTGATGTTTCATCACTGTTTGTACTCCTACATCAGAATTGTTGTGTTTGCAACAGTGATGTTCCATCTTGCTGCACCACCGCTGTTGATCACTGCTGACGCTGCTGTAGTATTCCTGTTGCTACATTACTGCTGTTGCGTCATTGATATTGTTGTTGCATCACTGCTGCAGCTGCACCACTACTGATGTTCCTAAACACTGCTGCTGCAACATTGCTGTCGCTGCATCACTGCATTTGCTGCATCATCGCTGTCGCTACATCACTGTATTTGCTACATCATCGCTGTCGCTGCATCACTGCATTTGCTGCATCATCGCTGTCACTACATCACTGTATTTGCTGCATCATCGCTGTCGCTGCATCACTGCATTTGCTGCATCATCGCTGTCGCTGCATCGCTGATGATGATTCATCTCTGCTGTCGTTGTACTACTGCTGCATAGACAATATTGCTGTTGCTGCATTATTGTTTCTGCTGCACCACTGTAGCATCACTGTTACACCACTGTTGTTTCTGTTGTTGCAGCTGTATCACTTCTGTTGCTGTTGCGTTATCATTGCAGTCGTCTCACTGTTCGTGCTGTCTCTGCTGTACTGTCGCAGTAACAGATATATTACAGCTGTTGCTCTTGCAGCAATGCTGTTGCTCCTGTATCACTGCTGCATTGCTGTTGTGGCTTTTTCATTATTGCTGTCAACGCTGCATCACTACCATTGTAGCTGATCACTGCTATTGCTTCATCTATGGTCGCTGCTGCATCGCTGCTGCTGCTGATGCATTAACGCTGTTATCATATTGCTTCCAACGTAACACATAAGAAACTCAAAGAGAATGATGATTATCATAACAGATTTTGTAAAAGAATAATTACAAGACTTTCCACTTCTAATCAAATGTCAGAGGAACGAATGTATTGCTGAATATGGCAAGAAAAACCACAGGAAATTGTATAGTCAAGCTGCTGCTGCATTGCTGCTGCTGCTGCTGCTGCATTGCTGCTGCTGCTGCTGTTGCATTGCTGCTGCTGCTGCTGCTGCTGCTGCTGCTGCTGTTGCATCACTGTTGTTGCTGCATCATTGATATTATTACTTCATCACTTGTGCTGCTACTTCACCGTCGTTGTCGCATTTTTGTTTCTGCTGCATAAATGCTCTTGTTGCATCTCTACTGTCATTGCATCGCTTTTGCTGCATCGTCACTGATGATGCTGCCTCACTGCTGTTACTGTATCAATATTCTACGTATTATTACTGCATCAACATTCTTATTGCAGCACTGTTGATGCTTTATCTCTTTTGTTGCTGCATCGTTGTTGTTGAAGCATCATTGTTCTCGGTGCTTCAGTGTATCTGCTGCATCACTGTTGTTGCAATGTCATTGTTGTTGTTGCTCTACCTTAGTAATCGCTACATTGCTCCAGTTGTTACTGTATCACCGTTATTGCTGCATTCCTTCCACTGCTGTTGAACGACTGCATTTACTACAGTGTTACTGCTGTTGCTGTCACATTGCTGCTGTCGCTATTGCATCACTGCGAGTATTGCTGCTTTACTGCTTTTGTTGCATCACTACTGTAGTTGCTTTATCACTACTGTAGCTTCTGCTGCTGCAGATGATACCGCTGCTCTGTTACTGTTATTGCTGTTACATCATTATTACTGTTGCTCTGTCATTGCTGTTGCTGCAGTGCTGTCTGTGTTTCATCACTGCTGTTGACACATCACTCTTGCACCTGCAGCGATGATTCTGTTGCATCAATACTGTTGCTGTCTCACTGCCCTCCCTGCATCTTAACCACACTAGCATTACTGCTACTGCTGCTACTGCTGCTGCTGCTGTATTACCTGTGTTGCTGCTGCATCACTGCTTCCGTCCCATCACGGTTTTTGCTGTAGATCCTGCTACATCACGCGTCACGCTCCTTCAGTCATGTTACATCTCTGCTGTTTCTGCGACACTGTGTTTACTGCATCAGTGCTGCAGCTGTATTACTTTTTTCCGCTGTGTCATTGGTACTGCTCTTGTATCAGTGCAAGCGAAGTATCATTGATACGGTTGCAACAGTGCAGTCATTGCTTCACTGCTACTGCTGTATCACTGCTATTGCTACATGACTGCTGTTGCTGCATTATTACTCCTGCTGCATCGCTGTTGCCCGTACACATCTGTTGTTGTTGCTGAGTCACTGTATCAGTGCTGGTGCCGTGTCACTGATGCCAGTGGATCACTGCTGCTCATTCTCTTGCGTCACTGGCTTTTCTACTCTATCACTACTGCTGCTGCTACTGCTGCATCGCCTTTGCAGTTGCATAGCGTCATATCTGCTACTGCTCCGCCCATCGCCGTAACTGCTGCATAATTGCTGTTGTTGTTTGTCACTGCTGCTGCTGCTGCATCATCGCTGCCAATACAGCATTACTGATGATCTGGTTCTGACGTCACAGTGAAAGATTGCGCCCTCACCAAATGCAGTAGATGTGAACGTTTAACGCAGAAAAATATATCTAAATGTTAATAAGGTAATTTACTCGATGCGCGGAGAGTAATTAATGTGTAAATACGTCTTGGTCGTAATAAGACTTTACAAGATCTTGTGGGTAAGAAATATTAGCTTGAACAATGAGTTCATGAGAGGTTAGAGAAGTGGATGACTTCACAAATGCATTTGAAAAACGATTTTTTAAGAAAGAAAAATTCTTTTTAAGTTGCTGACAAAAGAAAACGTTGCATCAAATGCAAAGTGAAATGTTGTAGTTATCAGGTTATACTTGGTAGCTCCGTAGGGCAAGGTTCCTGATCGTTTGAGAACCAGGTGATTAATAGTATGCACATCAGGTCATGGTGCCCGAGTGAGTAACCTCTCTACTTTCAGCGTCCACTGCTACAAGTGCACGCACGCCACACTCCCAGGTAACTGTCATCAGTCTGGTGCAGCCGTCATCATAATACATACACACAGACACACACACACACACATACACGCACACCTATCAAAAGGCGAGACCCCTACGATTTTACAACTCCCTCCTTAAACAGCACAAATAGGACACACACACACACACACACACACACACACACACACACACACACACACGCACACACACACACACACACGTAGGAGTAAAGCCACGGGATGTGTAAAAGGTTAAAGGATCGGGGCAACACAGTGTAGATTTCTCCCTGTAACAACTCAGAGGATATACAGTGATATACAGTGATCACATAAGAGGTTGACCAGTTATGATTACATTCAATATAGAGTCAGCTAGCCTGGAGGTACTTAGGCAGGATAGAAGAAAACTTCAAAACGAGGTGGAAATCTATTGTGTACTCATCAAACGTCACAAAAAGAGGAAAACGAGGAGGAGAAGCAAAGATTACAGACGGGAGGCAAAAAACGGGAAGCAGCAATTAAAGCGAGAGAACGAGGCAGCCTTACCACAACCACAGAGAGGTCAAGAATGTTAAGTGTTTGAGACTTGAATTAATGTATACAAATGCAAATAGACGAGCAATGACTGGTAAAGAGCTGGAACACACGAGATCAAATTAAGACAAAAGCAATTAACATCGTTGGAGTCGTGGAGACATAACCAACGGAAAAGATAAGATCTCACCTGCTCTGTCTACAAGGATACATGATAACAAGAAAGGAAATAGACAGGAAAAAAGGAAGGAGGAATAGTTTTGCTATGAGGGGATAGAATCATAAGATAAAAAGAAAATACTAAGAAATGGAGTTCAGTAACCAGGAACCAGGAAATTGTGGTGAAAGGTTTATGATATTTAGGATCAGGAGGATAATGGGTATCTTGTATCCTTAGCTTTCATTATAAAGGGGCGTTTGAGAAAGGAAAAGGTGACTTAGTAAAAGATGTCAAAAAGCAGAAGAACTTCGAAGTGTGTTTTAACAATGATAAAGACGGCTCTATAGCCAGCCAGCAAGCATAAGGAACAAGAGAACAAGACAAAAGCATATCAGGAAAAGAAAGGAGGAATATAGACACTTTGAGAAGAATATTGTAGACAAGGTAGAAGATAATGAAAAACTATCCTATAAATTCGTTTGTAGGAGACTGTCTTAAGGAGCAGCTAATTGAGCTAAGGTGTTTAACGGAAGGGTTATGGAGTTTGATGGAAGGCTAGTCAAGCAACTGAATGACAATTTCAAGACTGTTTCATTTTAGAACACCAGTGTGATGGAATGGGAAGGTCTCGGGAAGCACTGAAATATCATGAGAGGACATAAACAGAATACTGAAGGGTCTTGACCCATATAAGGCCTATGGTACATATTGAATTTCTCCTAATGTGCTGAAGATGTGTGCTAATGGACTTGGGAAAAACACTTCTTGTTGCTGGCAAAAAGTGAAGTGACAAGGTAGTGGAGGAGAAAGGATTACGAGAGAAGGTGGTGAACAACAGACCTGTGTCCCTGACGAGCATGGCCCATAGGTAATGGGAAAGATAACCAGAAGGCAAAGGGATGACTTCCTGCAGAGGAAAAATTGCCTGAATGAGAGACAACACGATGTCAGAGGTAAAAGGTCATGCGTAACCAGCCCATTAGATTTATATGAGAGTTTTTGTATCAGACATTAGAGAAGGCTAAGTGGACTGCCAGTAGCATATTACACGGTGCTACATAGAGGCTAGTAAAAAAACTTGGTCCCCTGGCAGGAATAATGAGGAAACTAATTCAGTGGCTTGTAGGTTAGCCTTGTGAAAGGGAACAAAAACATTTCAGGGAGCATTTTCAAAATGGGTTAAGTTCACTACTGGTGTGCTGCTGGGGTCTGTCTTGGGACCATTGCTCCTCTTGATCTACATGAATGACTTGCCAAAAGGATTTGACTCATAGCGCTGCCAAAACCGAGGTATGAAACCAGTAGGTTAACATCAATTTAGAAATAGAGTAAAGAATTCCAAAGCTAATCTCATAAGTGGTTGACAAACTTCAGCCCAAGTAAATATAAAGATGGGATAGGGTGAAAGAAACCCTCAATACATATATCATTTAACCGAAAATAAGCTGCAGGAATCCGTTTTCAGAGGGACTTGGGAGCTAATATCGTTCCTAAACCGTCGCCAGAGTCCTTCATTAGGAGAAGAGTAAAGAAAACAAAATGTCTGATGGCAAATATAAGATCATTCAAATATACTAAGCTCTCCTCTCAGGTTTGGTCACCGCATTCAAAGAAACACAAACAACTAATAGGGAATGCCTATAGGAGGGCATCAAACATGGTGGGGATAGGTGAGTTGTGGGGAATGGCTAGAGGCCTTAAATTTGCCCACCATCGAAAAGGGAAGACCTGATTATTGTTCAGTGATGTAGATAGTGAATAGTTCTTCAAAAGATGTAGGGATAAATCAACCAGAGGCCATGACGTGAAATCAAACTAGAAACTTATAAGAAAGGATGGATGAATTGGAATTTTTTAGTTTATGATATTGTGAATGTGGATAACATATAAAGAAACTTACAATGTATCATAATGAGATGGGCATCAAGTAAAAAAAAGGGTAATTGCACATGTGTACGTAATTCAGATACATCCATTATCTTGATGTCAAGAAATTCAACCACCACTTCACTGGGGTTCCGTATGGATGACGGAAACAGCAGTCGTGAAACTGTGACAGCTTTAGCAGGCCAGCGGGGAATGAATAGTCTCTCAGGAAATGCTTAGCGTGCCTAAGAAACTTCTTGAGCGAGACGAGCGGCAAGGTCCAGTCAAAGACCAATTTGTCATAAGTTCGTTGACACCTTTCTCTGCACATCACTCCTGCTGCACTTGCACTTCTTGATCCACTGCTACTTCACTGCTAGGTTGATGTGTTGTCACTGTTCATACAGCTACTTCAGGAGCTGCTACTGCATGACCGATGTAGTATCGCATATTCTGCTGCTTGTGTTGCGTCTCTGTTGTAGCCAACCTCTACACAAAACCGTCTGTTCCCGCTCACCATCTGTTTACATGTCCTCCTGTTCACACGCCTATCTATCTATATGCCCAACTCTACCCTCGCCCACATGTTTACATGCTGATCTGTTCGCATGTTCATGTGTTCAGGAACACATCTGCTTACACCTCCGGGTAGACATATGGTCTTCCGCTCCCACACCCGTCTACTCCCATACCTGTACATGTGAACTGTCCCTATATATATCATCATTGATCCTAATGATCTTTTTATCTTCAGAATAACTTTTCGTTGTGTAAAGAAATACATGTTTACCACGCCGTGCTTTTTTTTGTGTTTGTTGAAATATGAAAATCTTACTGGGTAAAGTTAATCAGTGATAAAGGCTGTCTGGTTCATGGCAAGGTAATGATTCCTGAACCTGGCTCATATGAGGTTCAGTGAAGGGATATCTCAATTTTCTGTTAAAGATCAGATTTTAACTTTATACTAATGTCATTTTATTGTTCTTACATCTTACCAGTGGTGTACGTCCATGATAATCGCTCTCCAGTGGTTATTGAGTTGTGGGTGGACAAATTACCCATTTTCCGACCTTCAATCAGATCAGGGCATGTGTGACATACGTCAGGGTCACGTCTGAGTACTAGGTCCTGAGCTATTGTAACTTAGAATATATGTAATCCATTAGTATGATCAGTAACGCTGTATTAACGACAAAGCTGCCTTGCTTCATCCGTATACTTTACTTATAATTCACTCATACGTTGAGGGTTGAGGTCAGGTTACTATGTACATGTTGCGTGTTTGACCAGCCCAGAGGATGGCCTAAGAAACTCTTACAGTGAACAATGGTTCAGTATTGGATCACATGTAACTGACAGTTATTAGCAGCATTAGTGTCCCTCGTCTGTGGCAACACCTGTCTGAGTCATCACCTCGGGGGTCGAGGCCGGAGTGTTCGTCTTCCCTGACACACGCCAGGCCTCACACCACCCGCCCAGCCCACCCAACTCCGTGCTGCACCTCCTCGCCTAGGGCTACACTACCGCTTATAGTCACCTTCCACCAAGACTCGTATCACTTGTGGCCACATTTCTGCCTGTGACTACCTCAAATGAAGACTAGTAACACTTAAAATTACTACTCTTGTGGCCAATACCCACTAAGACTCGTAACAAGTATGGCCACTTTAATGCTTGTGTCCATCTTCCGACTAGAAATGGCAACATCCCTACCTTGGACGAGCCTCCTCGTGTTTACTTTGTCATGAATATGAACTAAACTCGCTTGGTCAGTGTGCTGGCTCACTCTTACACTTGATGCCACCTCTACTTCTGATAGTTACTCTTACATATAATACCAGCAACAATTGCTGCAAATCCTCTGATGTATGATGCTGTGACGTAAGATGCTATAGCCACTTGTCAAATAAAACAAACTCATGGTAATATTCAGAGACTAGGAAATCAAAGATTTGTTCCTTCCAACCTGTGCATGTTCCTCTCCCTCTATCTCTCACCTATATGTTTATCTGTAATATATTTATTCATTAGCCTTTCCCACTACTTGCTGTTGATTGTTGACCTTCTAGGTGCCTGCTGTCCACTCCTGCTGACAGCCGAGCTGTGGGAATGACACCCAGCAAGCAGTTACTGTCGACTAGTGGGAAATAATCTAAGCTGATCCTTATGCTGCAAGTGTCTTCCTGCTTGGACCCCACACCACTGCTGTCTCCATGGCTGTCTCCATGCCTGGAGCCCACACCATAGTTCATGCTGAACCTCACACTATGGCTGTCTCCATTCCTGAACCTCTCACCATGGCTGTCTCCATGCCTGAACCTCACACCATGGCTGTCTCCATCCCTGAACCTCTCACCATAGCTGTCTCCATGCCTGTACCTCACACGATGGCTGTCTCCATGCCTGTACCTTACACTGTGGCTATCTCCATGCCTGCACCCCATACCATGGCTATCTCCATGTCTGCACCCCATACCATGGCTATCTCCATGCCTTTACCTCACTCCATGACTGTCTCCATACCTGAACCTCATACCGTGGTCATCTCCATGCTTAGACCCCCCACCATGGCTATCTCCATGCCTGAACCTCACACCATGGCTGTCAGTGTCTCCGTGCCTGAACCTCACACCATGGTTATCTCCATGCTTGGACCCCACACCATGGCTATCTCCATGCCTGAACCTCACACCATGGCTGTCTCCATTCCTGAACCTCACACCATGGTTCCTCCAACAGTTGAACCCCACACCATGGTTATCTCCATGCCTTTACCTCACACCATGGCTGTCTCCATACCTTTACCTCACACCATGGTTATCTCCATACTTGGACCCCACACCATGGCTGTCTCCATGCCTGAACCTCTCACCATGGCTGTCTCCATGTCTGAACCTCTCACCATGGCTGTCTCCATGCCTGAACCTCTCACCATGGCTGTCTCCATGTCTGAACCTCACACCATAGCTATCTCCATGCCTGAACATACACTATGGCTGTCTCCATGACTGGAACTCACAACATGGCTGTCTCCATGAGTGAAACTCACACCATGGCTGTCTCCATGACTGGAACTCACATCATGGCTGTCTCCATGACTGGAACTCACACCATGGCTGTCTCCATGACTGGAACTCACACCATGGCTCTCTTCTTACGTGGACCCCATATCATGGATGTCTTCATACCTGAACACCACACCATGGTTGTCTTCATACTTGGACCCATACCATGGCTCTAAACAGCACACCATGGCAGCATCATAACTGAACACCATGCCATGATTCTCAGCATACCTGGACCCGATATCAGGCTGTCTTCATATCTCAACCCTACACCATAGCTGTCTTCATACCTAAACCCCACGCAATTGCTGTCATCGTACCTGGACCCCAGGCAATGGCTATTCCGTTAACTTAACCAGCCAGAGCTGTCTTCCGTCCGGAATCCTATGAACTCCACATCCGTGACTGGATCCCACACCACACAGAGTTACCGGGACCCACACTACACGGCTGTCTCTGCGGCCGCCCTTAACAGCACTACTGTTTTTGTCCAACATTATGTTACGCCTGTAACATAATAGATATATATATATATATATATATATATATATATATATATATATATATATATATATATATATATATATATATATATATATATATATATATATATATATATATATATATATATATATATATATATATATATATATATATGTATGAATCAGCCACCAGCGCTGTATCATCAGCGGACAACAACTGACTCACTTCCCAAGCTCTCTCATCCCCAACAGACTTCATACTTGCCCCTCTTTCCAAAACTCGTGCATTTACCTCCCTAACAACCCCATCCATAAACAAATTAAACAACCATGGAGACATCACACACCCCTGCCGCAAACCTACATTCACTGAGAACCAATCACTTTCCTCTCTTCCTACACGTACACATGCCTTACATCCTCGATAAAAACTTTTCACTGCTTCTAACAACTTTCCTCCCATGTGATTCATGTGAGAAACTGCAGAAGCTGGTGACTGAGTTTGGAAAAGTGTGTGGAAGAAGAAAGTTAAGAGTAAATGTGAATAAGAGCAAGGTTATTAGGTACAGTAGGGTTGAGGGTCAAGTCAATTGGGAGGTGAGTTTGAATGGAGAAAAACTGGAGGAAGTGAAGTGTTTTAGATATCTGGGAGTGGATCTGGCAGCGGATGGAACCATGGAAGCGGAAGTGGATCATAGGGTGGGGGAGGGGGCGAAAATCCTGGGGGCCTTGAAGAATGTGTGGAAGTCGAGAACATTATCTCGGAAAGCAAAAATGGGTATGTTTGAAGGAATAGTGGTTCCAACAATGTTGTATGGTTGCGTGGCGTGGGCTATGGATAGAGTTGTGCGCAGGAGGATGGATGTGCTGGAAATGAGATGTTTGAGGACAATGTGTGGTGTGAGGTGGTTTGATCGAGTGAGTAACGTAAGGGTAAGAGAGATGTGTGGAAATAAAAAGAGTGTGGTTGAGAGAGCAGAAGAGGGTGTTTTGAAGTGGTTTGGGCACATGGAGAGGATGAGTGAGGAAAGATTGACCAAGAGGATATATGTGTCGGAGGTGGAGGGAACAAGGAGAAGAGGGAGACCAAATTGGAGGTGGAAAGATGGAGTGAAAAAGATTTTGTGTGATCGGGGCCTGAGCATGCAGGAGGGTGAAAGGAGGGCAAGGAATAGAGTGAATTGGATCGATGTGGTATACCGGGGTTGACGTGCTGTCAGTGGATTGAATCAAGGCATGTGAAGCGTCTGGGGTAAACCATGGAAAGCTGTGTAGGTATGTATATTTGCGTGTGTGGACGTATGTATATACATGTGTATGGGGGGGAGTTGGGCCATTTCTTTCGTCTGTTTCCTTGAGCTGCCTCGCAGGCGCGGGAGACAGCGACAAAGTATAATAAAAAAAAATAATATATATATATATATATATATATATATATATATATATATATATATATATATATATATATATATATATATACATTTTTTTTTTTTTCTTTCGTACATATTCGCCATTTCTCGCGTTGGCGAGGTAGCGTTATGGACAGAGGACTAAGCCATAGAGGGAAAAACCTCACTTGGCCCCTTCCCTGTTCCTTCTTTTGGAAAATGAAAAACCGGAGGGGAGGATTTCCGGCACCCCGCTCCCAGATATATATGTATGTGTGTATGTATATATATATATATATATATATATATATATATATATATATATATATATATATATATATATATATATATATATATATATATATATATATGTGTATGTGTGTATATATATGACTGGGTTTGGTAAAGTGTGTGAAAGAAGAAAGTTAAGAGTAAATGTGAATAAGAGCAAGGTTATTAGGTACAGTAGGGTTGAGGGTCAATTCAATTGGGAGGTGAGTTTGAATGGAGAAAAACTGGAGGAATTGAAATGTTTTAGATATCTGGGAGTGGATCTGGCAGCGGATGGAACCATGGAAGCGGAAGTGGATCATAGGGTGGGGGAGGGGGCTAAAATTCTGGGAGCCTTGAAGAATGTGTGGAAGTCGAGAACATTATCTCGGAAGGCAAAAATGGGTATGTTTGAAGGAATAGTGGTTCCAACAATGTTGTATGGTTGCGAGGCGTGGACTATGGATAGAGTTGTGCGCAGGAGGATGGATGTGCTGGAAATGAGATATTTGAGGACAATGTGTGGTGTGAGGTGGTTTGATCGAGTAAGTAACGTAAGGGTAAGAGAGATGTGTGGAAATAAAAAGAGCGTGGTTGAGAGAGCAGAAGAGGGTGTTTTGAAATGGTTTGGTCACATGGAGAGAATGAGTGAGGAAAGATTGACCAAGAGGATATATGTGTCGGAGGTGGAGGGAACGAGGAGAAGAGGGAGACGAAATTGGAGGTGGAAAGATGGAGTGAAAAAGATTTTGTGTGATCGGGGCCTGAACATGCAGGAGGGTGAAAGGAGGGCAAGGAATAGAGTGAATTGGAGCGATGTGGTATACCGGGGTTGACGTGCTGTCAGTGGATTGAATCAAGGCATGTGTATGGGGGTGGGTTGGGCCATTTCTTTCGTCTGTTTCCTTCCGCTACCTCGCAAACGCGGGAGACAGCGACAAAGCAAAAAAAAAAAAAAAAAAAAAAAAAATATATATATATATATATATATATATATATATATATATATATATATATATATATATATATATATATATATATATAGAAAAAAAAAGAATATATATATATATATATATATATATATATATATATATATATATATATATATATATATATGGCGATAATAATAATAACATATGTACATATATATATATATATATATATATATATATATATATATATATATATATATATATATATATATATATATATGAGTCAGTTGTTGTTCGCTGATGATACAGCGCTGGTGGCGGATTCATGTGAGAAACTGCAGAAGCTGGTGACGGAGTTTGGTAAAGTGTGTGGAAGAAGAAAGTTAAGAGTAAATGTGAATAAGAGCAAGGTTATTAGGTACAGTAGGGTTGAGGGTCAAGTCAATTGGGAGGTGAGTTTGAATGGTGAAAAACTGGAGGAAGTGAAGTGTTTTAGATATCTGGGAGTGGATCTGTCAGCGGATGGAACCATGGAAGCGGAAGTGGATCATAGGGTGGGGGAGGGGGCGAAAATTTTGGGAGCCTTGAAGAATGTGTGGAAGTCGAGAACATTATCCCGGAAAGCAAAAATGGGTATGTTTGAAGGAATAGTAGTTCCAACAATGTTGTATGGTTGCGAGGCGTGGGCTATGGATAGAGTTGTGCGCAGGAGGATGGATGTGCTGGAAATGAGATGTTTGAGGACAATGTGTGGTGTGAGGTGGTTTGATCGAGTAAGTAACGTAAGGGTAAGAGAGATGTGTGGAAATAAAAAGAGCGTGGTTGAGAGAGCAGAAGAGGGTGTTTTAAAATGGTTTGGGCACATGGAGAGAATGAGTGAGGAAAGATTGACCAAGAGGATATATGTGTCGGAGGTGGAGGGAACGAGGAGAAGAGGGAGACCAAATTGGAGGTGGAAAGATGGAGTGAAAAAGATTTTGTGTGATCGGGGCCTGAACATGCAGGAGGGTGAAAGGAGGGCAAGGAATAGAGTGAATTGGAGCGATGTGGTATACAGGGGTTGACGTGCTGTCAGTGGATTGAATCAAGGCATGTGAAGCGTCCGGGGTAAACCATGGAAAGCTGTGTAGGTATGTATATTTGTGTGTGTGGACGTGTGTATGTACATGTGTATGGGGGGGGTTGGGGAATTTCTTTCGTCTGTTTCCTTGCGCTACCTCGCAAACGCGGGAGACAGCGACAAAGTATAAAAAAAAAAAAAAAAAAAAAAAAAAAAAAATATATATATATATATATATATTCTTATTCATATATTTTGCTTTGTCGCTGTCTCCCGCGTTAGCGAGGTACCGCAAGGAAACAGACGAAAGAATGGCCCAACCTACCCACATACGCAGGTATATACATACACATCCACACACGCAAATAGACATACCTATACATCTCAACGTATACATATATATATACATACACACACAGACATATACATATATACACATGTGCATAATTCATACTGTCTGCCTTTATTCATTTCCATCGCCACCTCGCCACACATGAAATATCATCCCCCTTCCCCCTCATGTGTGCTAGGTAGCGCTAGGAAAAGACAACAAAGGCCCAATTCATTCACACTCAGTCTCTAGATGTCATGTAATAATGCACCGAAACCACAGCTTCCTTTCCATATCCAGGCCCCACACACTTTCCATGGTTTACCCAAGACGCTTCACATGCCCTGGTTCAATCCATTGACAGCACGTCGACCCCGGTATACCACATCGTTCCAATTCACTCTATTCCTTGCCCGCCTTCCACCCTCCTGCATGTTCAGGCCCCGATCACTCAAAATCTTTTTCACTCCATCTTTCCACCTCCAATTTGGTCTCCCACTTCTCCTAGTTCCCTCCACCTCTGACACATATATCCTCTTGGTCAATCTTTCCTCACTCATTCTCTCCAAATGACCAAACCATTTCAAAACACCCTCTTCTGCTCTGTCAACCACACTCTTTTTATTACCACACATCTCTCTTACCCTATTATTACTTACTCGATCAAACCACCTCACAACACATATTGTCCTCAAACATCTCATTTCCAGCACATCCACCCTCCTGCGCACAACTCTACCCATAGCCCACGCCTCGCAACCATACAACATTGTTGGAACCACTATTCGTTTAAACACCCATTTTTGCTTTCCGAGATAATGTTCTCGACTTCCATACATTCTTCAAGGCTCCCAGAATTTTAGCCCCCTCCCCCACCCTATGATTCACTTCCGCTTACATGGTTCCATCCGCTGCCAAATCTACTCCCAGATATCTAAAACACTTCACTTCATCCAGTTTTTCTCCATTCAAACTTACCTCCCAATTGACATGACACTCAACCCTACTGCAACTAATAACCTTGCTCTTATTCACATTTACTTTCAACTTTATTCTTTCACACACTTTACCAAACTCAGTCACCAGCTTCTGCAGTTTCTCACGTGAATCAGCCACCAACGCTGTATCATCAGCGAACAACAACTGACTCACTTCCCGAGCTCTCTCATCCACAACAGACTGCATACTTGCCCCTCTTTCCAAAACTCTTGCATTTACCCCCCTAACAACCCCATCCATAGAAAAATTAAACAACCATGGAGACATCACACACCCCTGCCGCAAACCTACATCCACTGAGAACCAATCACTTTCCTCTCTTCCTACACGTACACATGCCTTACATCCTCGATAAAAACTTTTCACTGCTTCTAACAACTTGCCTCCCACACCATGTATTCTTAATAACTTCCACAGAGCATCTCTATCAACTCTGTCATATGCCTTCTCCAGATCCATAAATGCTACATACAAATCCATTTGTTTTTCTGAGTATTTTTCACATACATTCCTCAAAGCAAACACCTGATCCACACATCCTCTACCACTTCTGAAACCACACTGCTCTTCCCCAATCTGATGCTTTGTACATACCTTCACCCTCTCAATCAATACGCTCCCATATAATTTACCAGGAATACTCAATAAACTTATACCTCGGTAATTTGAGCACTCACTTTTGTCCCCTTTGCCTTTGTTCAATGGCACTATGCAAGCATTCCGCCAATCCTCAGGCACCTCACCATGAATCATACATACATTAAATACCTTACCAACCAGTTAACAACACAGTCACCCCCTTTTTTGATAAATTCCACTGCAATACCATCCAAACCCGCTGCCATGCCGGCTTTCATCTTCCGCAAAGCTTTTACTACCTCTTCTCTGTTTACCAAATCATTTTCCCCTCTCACTTTGCACACCACCTCGACCAAAACACCCTATATCTGCCACTCTATCATCAAACACATTCAACAAACCTTCAAAATACTCACTCCATCTCCTTCTCACATCACCACTACTTGTTATCACCTCCCCATTAGCCCCCTTCACTGAAGGTACCATTTGTTCCCTTGTCTTACGCACTTTATTTAGCTCCTTCCAAAACATCTTTTTATTCTCCCTAAAATTTAATGATACTCTCTCACCCCAACTCTCATTTGCCCTCTTTTTCACTTCTTGCACCTTTCTCTTGACCTCCTGCCTCTTTCTTTTACACATCTCCCACTCATTTGCATTATTTTCCTGCAAAAGTCATCCAAATGCCACTCTCTTCTCCTTCACTAATAATCTTACTTCTTCATCCGGCCACTCATTACCCTTTCTAATTTGCCCACCTCCCACGCTTCTCACGCCACAAGCATCTTTTGCGCAAGCCATCACTGCTTACCTAAATACATCCCATTCCTCCCCAACTCCCCTTACCTCCTTTGTTCTCATCTTTTTCCATTCTGTACTCAGTCTCTCCTGGTACTTCCTCACACAAGTCTCCTTCCCAAGCTCACTTACTCTCACCACTCTCTTCACCCCAACATTCTCTCTTCTTTTCTGAAAACCCCCACAAATCTTCACCTTCGCCTCCATAAGATAATGATCAGACATCCCTCCAGTTGCACCTCTCAGCACATTAACATTCAAAAGTCTCTCTTTTGTGCGCCTATCAGTTAACACGTAATCCAATAACGCTCTCTGGCCATCTCTCCTACTAACATACGTATACTTATGTATATCTCTCTTTCTAAACCAGGTATTCCCAATCACCAGTCCTTTTTCACCACATAAATCTACAAGCTCTTCACCATTTCCATCTACAACACTGAACACCCAATGTATACCAATCATTCCCTCAACTGCCACATTACTCACCTTTGCATTCAAATCACCCATCACTATAACCCGGTCTTGTGCATCAAAACCACTAACACATTCATTCAGCTGCTCCCAAAACACTTGCCTCTCATGATCTTTCTTCTCATGCCCAGGTGGAGATGCACCAATAATCACCCATCTCTCTCCATCAACTTTCAGTTTTACCCATATCAATTTAGAGTTTACTTTCTTACACTCTATCACATACTCCCACCACGCCCGTATCAGGAGTAGTGCTACTCCTTCCCTTGCTCTTGTCCTCTCACTAACTCCTGACTTTACTCCCAAGACATTTCCAAACCACTCTTCCCCTTTACCCTTGAGTTTCGTTTCACTCAGAGCCAAAACATCTAGGTTCCTTTCCTCAAACATACAACATATCTCTCCTTTCTTCTCATCTTGTTTACATCCACACACATTTAGACACCCCAATCTGAGCCTTCGAGGAGGATGAGCACTCCCCGCGTGACTCCTTCTTCTGTTTCCCCTTTTAGAAAGTTAAAATACAATGGCGTCCTAGCTACGTCTCTTCGTTATATATCAACTTACTGTTATATTTCTCTCCTGTAACTCCCCTGACGGTGTGATTATTACACGAAAGCGCACTTGGGAACTTATCGTGTTTCATTTTCCCTGTGGACTCATAGGAAAACGTATATATATATATGTTTATTTATCTATTCATCAGTTATACTTGATCGCCGTTTCCTACGTCAGCGTGATAGCAAAAGGAAACAGACGAAGAAAGAATGGCTCAATCACTCACATACACACACACACACACGCACATATATATATATATATATATATATATATATATATATATATATATATATATATATATATATATATATATATATATATATATATATATATATATATCACTAATAATCTTAATTCTTCATCCCACCACTCACTACCCTTTCTAATCAACCCACCTCCCACTCTTCTCATGCCACAAGCATCTTTTGCGCAATCCATCACTGATTCCCTAAATACATCCCATTCCTCCCCCACTCCCCTTACTTCCGTTGTTCTCACCTTTTTCCATTCTGTACTCAGTCTCTCCTGGTACTTCCTCACACAAGTCTCCTTCCCAAGCTCACTTACTCTCACCACCCTCTTCACCCCAACATTCACTCTTCTTTTCTGAAAACCCATACAAATCTTCACCTTAGCCTCCACAAGATAATGATCACACATCCCTCCAGTTGCACGTCTCAGCACATTAACATCCAAAAGTCTCTCTTTCGCGCGCCTGAGAGGCATTTGGACGATTTTTGCAGGGAAAAAATGCAATTGAGTGGGAGATGTATAAAAGAAAGAGACAGGAGGTCAAGAGAAAGGTGCAAGAGGTGAATAAGAGGGCAAATGAGAGTTGGGGTGAGAGAGCATAATTAAATTTTAGGGAGAATAAAAAGATGTTCTGGAAGGAGGTAAATAAAGTGCGTAAGACAAGGGAGCAAATGGGAACTTCAGTGAAGGGCGCAAATGGGGAGGTGATAACAAGTAGTGGTGATGTGAGAAGGAGATGGAGTGAGTATTTTGAAGGTTTGTTGAATGTGTTTGATGATAGAGTGGCAGATATAGGGTGTTTTGGTCGAGGTGGTGTGCAAAGTGAGAGGGTTAGGGAAAATGATTTGGTAAACAGAGAAGAGGTAGTAAAAGCTTTGCGGAAGATGAAAGCCGGCAAGGCAACAGGTTTGGATGGTATTGCAGTGGAATTTATCAAAAAAGGAGGTGATTGTATTATTAACTGGTTGGTAAGGTTATTCAATGTATGTATGACTCATGGTGAGGTGCCTGAGGATTGGCGGAATGCTTGCATAGTGCCATTGTACAAATGCAAAGGGGATAAGAGTGAGTGCTCAAATTACAGAGGTATAAGTTTGTTGAGTATTCTTGGTAAATTATATGGGAGGATATTGATTGAGAGGGTGAAGGCATGTACAGAGCATCAGATTGGGGAAGAGCAGTGTGGTTTCAGAAGTGGTAGAGGATGTGTGGATCAGGTGTTTGCTTTGAAGAATGTATGTGAGAAATACTTAGAAAAACAAATGGATTTGTATGTAGCATTTATGGATCTGGAGAAGGCATATGATAGAGTTGATAGAGATGCTCTGTGGAAGGTATTAAGAATATATGGTGTGGGAGGCAAGTTGTTAGAAGCAGTGAAAAGTTTTTATCGAGGATGTAAGCCATGTGTACGTGTAGGAAGAGAGGAAAGTGATTGGTTCTCAGTGAATGTAGGTTTGCGGCAGGGGTGTGTGATGTCTCCATGGTTGTTTAATTTGTTTATGGATGGGGTTGTTAGGGAGGTGAATGCAAGAGTTTTGGAAAGAGGGGCAAGTATGCAGTCTGTTGTGGATGAGAGAGCTCGGGAAGTGAGTCAGTTGTTGTTCGCTGATGATACAGCGCTGGTGGCTGATTCATGTGAGAAACTGCAGAAGCTGGTGACTGAGTTTGGTAAAGTGTGTGAAAGAAGAAAGTTAACTGTAAATGTGAATAAGAGCAAGGTTATTAGGTACAGTAGGGTTGAGGGTCAAGTCAATTGGGAGGTAAGTTTGAATGGAGAAAAACTGGAGGAAGTAAAGTGTTTTAGATATCTATGAGTGGATCTGGCAGCGGATAGAACCATGGAAGCGGAAGTGGATCATAGGGTGGGGGAGGGGGCGAAAATTCTGGGAGCCTTGAAGAATGTGTGGAAGTCGAGAACATTATCTCGGAAATCAAAAATGGGTATGTTTGAAGGAATAGTGGTTCCAACAATGTTGTATGGTTGCGAGGCGTGGGCTATGGATAGAGTTGTGCGCAGGAGGATAGATGTGCTGGAAATGAGATGTTTGAGGACAATGTGTTGTGTGAGGTGGTTTGATCGAATAAGTAACGTAAGGGTAAGAGAGATGTGTGGAAATAAAAAGAGCGTGGTTGAGAGAGCAGAAGAGGGTGTTTTGAAATGGTTTGCGCACATGGAGAGAATGAGTGAGGAAAGATTGACCAAGAGGATATATGTGACGGAGGTGGAGGGAACGAGGAGAAGTGGGAGACCAAATTGGAGTTGGAAAGATGGAGTGAAAAACATTTTGTGTGATCGGGGCCTGAACATGCAGGAGGGTGAAAGGAGGGCAAGGAATAGAGTGAATTGGATCGATGTGGTATACCGGGGTTGACGTGCTGTCAGTGGATTGAATCAGGGCATGTGAAGCGTCTGGGGTAAACCATGGAAAGCTGTGTAGGTATGTATATTTGCGTGTGTTGACGTATGTATATACATGTGTATAGGGGTGGGTTGGGCCATTTCTTTCGTCTGTTTCCTTGCACTACCTCGCAAACGCGGGAGACAGCGACAAAGCAAAAAAAAAAAGAAAAAAAAATATATATATACATTATATTTATTATTTAATTTATTCATTTTTTATCATTTTGCTTTGTCGCAGGAAACAGACGAAAGAATGGCCCAACCCGCCTACATGCACATGTATATACATACACGTCCACACAAGCAAATATACATACCTATACATTTCAATGTACACATATATATATATATATACACATAGACATGTACATATATGCACATGTACGTAATTCATACTCTCTGCCTTTATTTGTTCCCATCGCAACCTCGCCACACATGGAATAACAACCCCCTCCCCCGTCATGTGTGCGAGGTAGCGCTAGGAGAAGACACCAAAGGCCCCATCCGTTCCCACTCAGTCTCTAGCTGTCACGTAATAATGCACCGAAACCACAGCTCCCTTTCCACATCCAGGCCCCACACACATTCCATGGTTTACCCAAGACGCTTCACATGCCCCGGTTCAATCCATTGACAGCAGGTCGACCCCGGTATACCACATCGTTCTAATTTACTCTATTCCTTGCACGCCTTTCACCCTCCTGCATGTTCAGGCCCCGATCACTCAAAATCTTTTTCACTGCATCTTTCCACCTCCAATTTGGTCTCCCACTTCTCCTCGTTCCCTCCACCTCCGACACATATATCCTCTTGGTCAATCTTTCCTCACTCATTCTCTCCATGTGACCAAACCATTTCAAAACGCCCTCTTCTGCTCTCTCAACCACACTCTTTTTATTTCCACACATCTCTCTTACCCTCACATTACTTACTCGATCAAACCACCTCACACCACATATTGTCCTCAAACATTTCATTTCCAGCACATCCACCCTCCTGCGCACAACTCTATCCATAGCCCACGCCTCGCAACAATACAACATTGTTGGGACCACTATTCCATCAAACATACCCATTTTTGCTTTCCGAGATAATGCTGTCGACTTCCATACATTCTTCAAGGCTCCCAAAATTTTCGCCCCCTTCCCCACCCTATGATTCACTTCCGTTTCCATGGTTCCATCCGCTGCCAGATCCACTCCCAGATATCTAAAACATTGTACTTCCTTCAGTTTTTCTCCATCCAAACTTACCTCCCAATTGACTTGACCCTCAACCCCACTGTACCTAATAACCTTGCTCTTATTCACATTCACTCTTAACTTTCTTCTTTCACACACTTTACCAAACTCAGTCACCAGCTTCTGCAGTTTCTCGCATGAATCAGCCACCAGCGCTGTATCATCAGCGAACAACAACTGACTCACTTCCCAAGCTCTCTCATCCACAACAGACTTCATACTTGCCCCTCTTTCCAAAACTCTTGCGTTCACCTCCCTAACAACCCCATCCATAAACAAATTAAACAACCATGGAGACATCACACACCCCTGCCGCAAACCTACATTCACTGAGAACCAATCACTTTCCTCTCTTCCTACACGCACACATGGCTTACATCCTCGATAAAAACTTTTCACTGCTTCTAACAACCTGCCTCCCACACCATATATTCTTAATACCTTCCACAGAGCATCTTTATCAACTCTATCATATTCCTTCTCCAGATCCATAAATGCTACATACAAATCCACTTGTTTTTCTAAGTATTTCTCACATACATTCTTCAAAGCAAACACCTGATCCACACATCCTCTACCACTTCTGAAACCACACTGCTCTTCCCCAATCTGATGCTCTGTACATGCCTTCACCCTCTCAATCAATACCCTCCCATATAATTTACCAGGAATACTCAACAAACTTATACCTCTGTAATCTGAGTACTCACTCTTATCCCCTTTGCCTTTGTACAATGGCACTGTGCAATCATTCCGCCAATCCTCAGGCACCTCACCATGAATCATACATACATTAAATAACCTTACCAACCAGTCAACAACACAGTCACCCCCTTTTTTAATAAATTCCACTGCAATACCATCTAAACCTGCTGTCTTGCCGGCTTTCATCTTCCGCAAAGCTTTTACTACCTCTTCTCTGTTTACCAAATCTTTTTCCCTAACCCTCTCACTTTGCACACCAACTCGACCAAAACATCCTATATCTGCCACTCTATCATCAAACACATTCAACAAACCTTCAAAATACTCACTCCATCTCCTTCTCACATCACCATTACTTGTTATCACCTCCCCATTTGCGCCCTTCACTGAAGTTCCCATTTGCTCCCTTGTCTTACGCACTTTATTTACCTCCTTCCAGAACATCTTTTTATTCTCCCTAAAATTTAATGATACTCTCTCACCCCAACTCTCATTTGCCCTTTTTTTCACCTCTTGCACCTTTCTCTTGACCTCCTGTCTCTTTCTTTTATACATCTCCCACTCAATTGCATTTTTTCCCTGCAAAAATCGTCCAAATGCCTCTCTCTTCTCTTTCACTAATACTCTTACTTCTTCATCCCACCACTCACTACCCTTTCTAATCAACCCATCTCCCACGCTTCTCATGCCACAAGCATCTTTTGCGCAATCCATCACTGATTCCCTAAATACATCCCATTCCTCCCCAACTCCCCTTACCTCCTTTGTTCTCACCTTTTTCCATTCTGTACTCAGTCTCTCCTGGTACTTCCTCACACAAGTCTCCTTCCCAAGCTCACTTACTCTCACCACCCTCTTCACCCCATATTCACTCTTCTTTTCTGAAAACCCATACAAATCTTCACCTTAGCCTCCACAAGATAATGATCAGACATCCCTCCAGTTGCACCTCTCAGCACATTAACATCCAAAAGTCTCTCTTTCGCGCGCCTGTCAATTAACACGTAATCCAATAACGCTCTCTGGCCATCTCTCCTACTTACATAAGTATACTTATGTATATCTCGCTTTTTAAACCAGGTATTCCCAATCATCAGTCCTTTTTCAGCACATAAATCTACAAGCTCTTCACCATTTCCATTTACAACACTGAACACCCCATGTATACCAATTATTCCCTCAACTGCCACATTACTCACCTTTGCATTCAAATCACCCATCACTATAACCCGGTCTCGTGCATCAAAACCACTAACACACTCATTCAGCTGCTCCCAAAACACTTGCCTCTCATGATCTTTCTTCTCATGCCCAGGTGCATATGCACCAATAATCACCCATCTCTCTCCATCAACTTTCAGTTTTACCCATATTAATCGAGAATTTACTTTCTTACATTCTATCACATACTCCCACAACTCCTGTTTCAGGAGTATTGCTACTCCTTCCCTTGCTCTTGTCTTCTCACTAACCCCTGACTTTACTCCCAAGACCTTCCCAAACCACTCTTCCCCTTTACCCTTGAGCTTCGTTTCACTCAGAGCCAAAACATCCAGGTTCCTTTCCTTAAACATACTACCTATCTCTCCTTTTTTCACATCTTGGTTACATCCACACACATTTAGGCACCCCAATCTGAGCCTTCGCTGAGGATGAGCACTCCCCGCGTGACTCCTTCTTCTGTTTCCCATTTTAGAAAGTTAAAAAAGTACAAGTATATATATATATATATATATATATATATATATATATATATATATATATAATATATATATATATATATATATATATATATATATATATATATATATATATATATATATATATATATATATATATATATATATATATATATATATATATATATATATATATATATATATATATATATATATATATATACAGACATATACATATATGCTCATGTACATATTCATACGTACTTGCCTTCATCCATTCCTGGTGCTACCTCTTTCCACAGGAAACAGCATCGCCTCACTGAGGTAGCGCTAGGAAAACAGACAAAAGTAAAGCCTCGTTTGTTCAAACTCAGTCTCTAGCTGTCATGTATAATGCACCGAAACCACAGTTCCCTATCCACATCCAGGCCCCACAAAACTTTCCATGGTTTACCCCAGACGCTTCACATACCCTGGTTCAGTCCATTGACAGCACGTCGACTTCGGTATGCCACATCGTTCCAGTTCACTCAGTACCTTGCACGCCTCTCACCCGCCCTGGGGATAAGGGAGAAAGAACATTTCCCATGTATTCTCTGATTGTCGTAAAAGGCGACTAAAAGGGAAGGGAGTGGAATGCTGGAAATCCTCCCTTCCAGTTTTTTCTTTTTTTTTCTTTTCCAAAAGAAGAAACAGAGAAAGGGGCCAAGTGAAGATAGTCTCTGCAAGGCTCAAGCCTTTGTTCTTGATGTTACGTAGCTAACGCGGGAAATGTCTCATGGGAAAAGAAGTGTTGGTAAGCTTGGCTGCAGGTTTCATGATACTTCTTCCACCTCATTTCAACAATATCTTCACTGATCACTTTTCTCCGCTGTTGACAAGCAACCCACCAACCGAAATTTCTCCTCGCTGAGTCAGTAAGATGCCGATAAATTCTGATGTCCTGCTTATGTTGGGTGATGGTGGTGGCGAGGGATCCACGAAAGTGAAAAATGAATACGTCTGAGGAGAGGGAAGAGGTTTGGATGGTATCTAGGGACCGGTCATGTCGGTTAGAATCAGGTCAAGAGTGTTGTGACCAAGCGTGTGAATGTGATATAGATATAGGAATGTGCTAGATATAGTGGGAATGTGATAGATATGGTGGTTCTTGGAGGGTGGTCATGTCTGTTAAAGTCCCTACAGATCATAAGCTTAGAACAAAGGTACTTTGTCCTGAATGTGTCAGATATGCAAGTTAGATGCTGTAACAGAACCTCCTTGGAGGAGGCCGTGGCATTAATTAGACCGCCAGTTAATGATGAAACCAGTTTGGTGTGGTTGTAATGTGGGCGACAACTTAATCCATAACACCTCCACACACTCTGGCACGTTAACTGTCAGCTGGCCTGGACGTAGGTGCCACACCTCCCTCACGCTTTGATGTACAGAGGTGGCAGAACAGAACGTAGTAACTCAAGGTACAAGTTTCAAGAATAATCTGCCAGGCCTCTGTTATTGTTAAGACCTGGCTGTGAACTGACCTGGTGGTAATGGCTAGTTCCTCCATTTTGTTAAGCACAGAAGTGACATTTTATAGCGGCTGGGTCGGTAGGTTACACCACTTCCTTGGAAGTTCAATATGTTTTTAGAGTTTGATTTTAGCTTTAGATGGAGTGTGATGCCTTCTCTTGGTAATTAGTACGTGTGTGTGTGTGTGCGTTTGTGTATGTGTGTGTGTGTGTGTGTGTGTGTGTGTGTGTGTGTGTGTGTGTGTGTGTGTGTGTGTATCTCTCTCTCTCTCTCTCTCTCTCTCTCTCTCTCTCTCTCTCTCTCTCTCTCTCTCTCTCTCTCTCTCTCTCTCTCTCTCTCTCTCTCTCTCTCTCTCTCTCTCTCTCTCTCTCTCTCTTTCTGTCTGTCCATCTGTCTGTCTGTCTGTCTGTCTGTCTGTGTCTGTGTGTGAATCAATAAATGAATAATTACTGTTAAGAACGGTTTATTGAATTTTGTCTACATTTGGTTGAAAATGCACAGTTGAAGTTATACAGTTAGTTCGGAACTGGAAAGTCATTTTAGTAACTAGTTCACTAATCATAAGAGCTTAAGATCACGATAGGGCTGGATATTTCCACACTGTGGACGAGCCCATGAATGACGTACATCTACAGTCAAAATGGCAGATGTACAAGAATACAGAGCAAATATTGTGCACAAACTGATAACCAGTTGAACATTAGATGATGAATATAGTATATGATACATCACGAAGCCTAAGAGAAAACTGAGCTGTTTGCTATATTTAGCAACGCACTTGTTCATGGACTGTTTATGAGGTTCAAAACGGTAGGTATGGGACAGTATTTCTATCTGTTTGTACGAGCTCTTATTGGTAGAAGTCGACTGTGGTGGCGAATGATAGTCCGGGATGGTGGGGCGTCGAGTGGGAGGAGGTCACGGTGAAGGGGGTCAGTCAGCAGGTTCATGCCAAACCGTGTAAGCTGCAGGTGTTAGCTGGAGAAGGCGGACAGGTTCAGCAAGGCGAAGGTCTCTTGAGTGGGGAGGGAAGATAGGCCCAGCATGGTTGCACAGGCTTTTCTCTGCACTTCCTCTAACTGGTCCCTCTGTGAGTCTGTTACTGAGGAGGACCAGGCCGGAAAGACGTGGGTGATCTTGCGTAGAATGAAGATGGTATTGTCATTCCTGAGCTCAGTCGGCGAAGAAGGCAGAGACGGTATGAGGTGGACTTAGTGACAGTGCTGACATGAGTCTCTAGTTTAAACCGTCATGTGTAGTGATAACAAGAAGTTTGAAGTCTCTGACTAACTGGAGGATGTCGGGGCCTAGTGTGATGTCAGGTGGCAGGATGTTGTCTGCGCCCAGGTTGATGTACATCATCACAGTCTTGATGTGGTTGATGGTGACGCCGTTGGCCGTAGTCCATTCCTGAAGGTTGAAGATGATGTGCCGAAGGGCGCTGAAGTCAGGAGAGTTGTTGTTGATGGTGATGCCAAAGGTGGAGTTGTCTACACAATTCCAGCGGTGTATTGTGTCCTCAGGGCGTCAATGATAAGAATAAGGAAGAAGAGCTGCCCTATCCTGGGGCCGTGTGTGTGTTTGTGTGTGTTTGTGTATGTGTGTGTGTGTGTGTGTGTGTGTGTGCTTATGTGTGTGTGTGTGTGTGTGTGTATGTGTGTGTGTGTGTGTGTGTGTGTGTGTGTGTGTGTGTATCTGTGTCTGTCTGTGTCTGTGTGTGTCTGTGTGTTTTTAAAAGAACTGACTTTCGACCTCCCCACAATAGCAAAGTCAGAGATCAGTGGTACTGAGAGTATGGTGATGGGTGTGTAATGGCGATGGCTTAAGCAGCGAACATGAAGGAGCAATACGAAGTATCCACAGGGGGTTAGCCTCCTTGTTCATTACTTAATTTTTCGAGTCATGCGGCCAGGCTTGTGGAGTCGAGAGATGCTGTATAGGACCATCGTTATGCTAAGATGCAGTGTATCCTGTGTTGATTATACTCACTTATCTATTTGATATGTTGAGTTATCTTTCTCATACATGAAAGTATCCAGATTGCTTTTAGAATTTGACATGAAGAAAACTGGTCTTGAGGACATGTTCAAGATTCGTGATGAGAAATATTTTGCCAGGAAAAAATATTTTTGTTAATGTGCCGAATATATGATACTCTTCATCGAAACCAATCAGTTCAGCACGAATTTTCTAAAGCTTGCAGTCGTCTGGGCTCGTCATTGCTTACATAGGTCTTGAGTGGTTGTGTCAACCTAATCAGCCGTGATATGCAAGACACACACGCAACACAGGAGTGTGTGCACTGCTCAGCTGGTTGACTCGAAGGCGTTGGATCAGCGTTCCGGGAGGCGTCCTCAAACACAAGATGGAACGGTTTCTTGACCTTGACCATCAGACATGCTCAAGTGAACCACGTCAGTGGATCATCAAGTGGGAACGACGGATGATCATATTGCTTAACCGTAGCCGTGCTCATCATCAGATAATTACATTCTGTTTCCACCTTAGATGCTGTTGTTCATCGTAAAGGAACAAACTGACCCACTGTGGTCAGACTACTGGTACTGACATAGGTCTATGAGTAAAGCTTACTCAAACACGAGAGAGTCAGGAGACAAGTAAGTCGTCAAGTAACGCTGGCTCTATAATTGTTGATGACAGGCGCTCATGCCTCGCAGAACCCCTGACTGAAGCTTTGATAAGAGTAACGAAAACTAAGACACCCACTTGAGAAAAAAGATAAAGTACAGAGAATTGGGGAGTGACTGCATTCCGTTTGTGGGCATAAGACACAAATCCTGCATAAGATGATATGATTCACAGCCTTCCTTTACTAGTTTGTTATCGCTGTCTTCCAGTGAGGCACTGATCTGTAGAGAAAATACACAGGAGATAAGGCAGGTTCTAGCAGCGTGTGAGATTTTCCTCTCTCGCCACCCCCGTCAGTCTTGCCTGACAAGAGGCGAGGCGGGGATGTTAACATAGCCCCTCCTGATCCCTCAACACAGCTGTCCATCACTGAGACAGACTAACACGACCAGTTTCAAAGTAGTCTTTGTACTGTACTATATTATGCTATATTCTTTCTGAACACCAGAGTGTTTATTATCACAGTACGAAATGCCTTAACTAAATACTCCTCAGTGACAAGAGTCCACATCTAAGCTTTACTACAGGGTTCAACTCTCTTTATTCCTCCGACCACGAAAGTGCGACTCTTCATTACAATGACACGACCCTTGAGTATGATTTCTAGCCCAGCACCTGACCCCTAAGGTTCAGAGTAAAGGCCAGGCCTTCATACACAAGATCGCACCGCCTCGCTACAGGAGTTAAAAATTATCAATTAAGCAAATCAGCCATAATGGATATATACCATATACTTCTTTTCCAGTAAAAGAGAAAAATTCAACATTTCAAATGTTAACAAACATTACAATGTCTACTCAAGCTTCACTTGTTGTAGAAGTATGGAGGGAAACTTAAAGCAAAGCGGGAAATACGTTATAAACCTTTGGTCAACAATAACTAACATAAAAAACAGTGCATTATTTTTTTTGATACATATACAGAACCCACTGCAAGTATTTTACCATATAACTTCTTGCTCCAGTTACCTCTCGTATTTCTGTGATTATATACATACACACGTCCACACACGCACATATACATACCTATACATTTCAACGTATACATATATATATACATACACAGACATATACATATTCATATATACGTACGCAAACATATACATACACATGTACATAATTCATACTTGCTGCCTTTATTCATTCTCGTCGCCGCCCCGCCACACATGAAATGACAACCCCCTCACCAAGCATTTGCGCGAGGTAGCGCCAGGGAAAGACAACAAAGGCCACATTCGTTCACACTCAGTCTCAAGCTGTCATGCATAACGCACCGAAACCACAGCTCCCTTTCCACATCCAGGCCCCGCAAAACTTTCCATGGTTTACCCCAGACGCTTCATATGCCCTCGTTCAATCCACTGACAGCACGTCGGCCCCGGTATACCATATCGTTCCAATTCACTCTATTCCTCGCACGCCTTTCACCCTCCTGCGTGTTCAGGCACCGATCAATCAAAATCTTTTTCACTCCATCCTTCCACCTCCAGTTTGGTCTCCCACTTCTCCTCATTCCCTCCACCTCTGACACATATATCATCTTCGTCAATCTTTCCTTACTCATTCTCTCCATGTGGCCAAACCATTTCAATACACCCTCTTCTGCTCTCTCAACCACACTCTTTCTATTTCCACACCTTTCTCTTACCCTTTCATTACTTACTCGATCAAACCACCTCACACCACATAATGCCCTCAAACATCTCATTTCCAACACATCCACCCTCCTCCGCACAACTCTATCTATAGCCTACGCCTCGCAACCATATAACATTATTGGAACCACTATTCCTTCAAACATACCCATTTTTGCTTTCCGAGATAATGTTCTCGCCTTCCACACATTTTTCAACGCTCCTAGAACCATCGCCCCCTCCCTCCACCCTGTGACTCACTTCCGCTTCCATGGCTCCATCCACTGCCAAATCTACTCCCACTTTTTCTCCATTCAAACTTACCTTCCAGTTGACTCGTCCCTCAATCCTACTGTACCTAATAACCTTGCTCTTATTCACATTTACTCTCAGCTTTCTTCTTTCACACACTTTACCAAACTCAGTCATATATATATATATATATATATATATATATATATATATATATATATATATATATATATATATATATATATATATATATATATATAAATATATATATATATATAACATACAAACCTCCAACAGCCAGGATCGAACCCGGGACCCCTGTGCAAGAGGCAGGAATGCTAACCGCTAGGCTATGGGCCTAGCTAATAGGAAATAACTATTCGAATACAAAGTACTCGAATACCCTTCGTCTCACATTGGTGAGCAACGGGGTTTATACCGGTTATTTCCCAACAGGCGCACATAGCCAGCTATCTGCTGGCTATGTGCGCCTGCTCTCTCAACCATGCTCTTTTTATTATCATACCTCTCTTTTACCATTTCATCACTTACTAAATCAAACCATCTCACATCACATATTGTCCTGAAACATTTCATTTCCAAAACTTCCACCGACCTCCACACTTATTCATCTATAGCCCATGCCTCGCATCTATATAACATTGTTGGCAATACTATATCCTCAAACATTTCCTATTTTGCCTTTCCAGATAACAATCTCTCTCTTCCGCACATACTTAAATGTTCCCAGAACCTTCGTCTCTTCATCCATCAAATGACTACTCACTTCCTCTTTCATGTTTGCATTTGCACCCATTTCCACTCATAGGTATCTAAAACACCTCACTTTCTCCAGAATGTTCCCTTTCAGACTCACACCCCAACTAGCTCGTCCTTTTACCCTGCTAAACTTAGTAACCTTACTTTTACTGACATTTACTCTTACCCTTTTCCTCTGTCACACTCTTCCAAACTCACTCACCAACTTTTGCAGTTTCTCACTCGAATCTGCCACCAGCACTGTGTCATTAACAAACAACAACCGACCCTCTTCCAAGGCTCCCTCATCCGCTACATACTGCATACCAGCCCCTCTCTGCAAGGCCCTTTAATTTACCATCCTCACCAAACAATTCATAAACAAATTAAGCAAGCATGGTGCCATCACACACCCTAGCCGCAGATCAGCCTTTATTCAGACCCATTTACTCTCCTTTCTTCCTACTCGTATACACACTTTACAGCCTTAACAAAAACTTCTCACGGCTTCTAGTAGTTTTCCTCCAACCTCATATATCTTAAGACCACCTACAAGGCATCTTTATCAATCCCTATCATAAGTCAAATACAAATCCTTTAATTTCTCTAAATATTTCTCATACATATGTTTTAAAGCAAGCATCTGATCGAGATATCCTCCACCACTTAAGAAACTAGATTGCTCCTCCCTAATCTGCCGTTCTGTACATGCATTCACCTTCTCCCATACAATCTGAAGGTACACTCAACAAACTTATACCTCTGTAGTCTAAAAAAAACCACCTTTGTCATGCTTGACTTCTTACAGTGGAACTATACATGCAGTCTGCCGAGCCTTGGGCACTTCATCGTAATTCAACTATACATTTGCAATACTATGATAATAAAGTCACCCCCCCTCCCTCCCTTTATCAAGAAATTCAACTGCAATACCATCCATTCAAACCGCCTTACCGCATTCCGTTATATGCAAGGCTTCAGTCATCTCTACTTTCTTCAGCAAACCACTCTACATGCCTCTCTCTCTCTCTCTCTCTCTCTCTCTCTCTCTCTCTCTCTCTCTCTCTCTCTCTCTCTCTCTCTCTCTCTCTCTCTCTCTCTCTCTCTCTCTCTCTCCGCATACCACCCCGACGCAAACAATGTACATCTGCCACACTATCTTCAAACTCAACATACCTACAATATACTGACATCATCTCCTCATTTCATCACCACCTATTGCCACTTCTCCATTTGTCCCCTTCACTGATGTTCTCTTTTTTTTTTGTCTTGTTCTTTGTACACTAAAACCTCCTTCCTTTCGTCCTCCGTTTAGCTGGGTACCGCGAAGAAAGGCCGTATTCGTCCACATACATTCTATAGCTGTCATGTGCAATGCGTCGAAACCATTTACATCTCCAGTGTCACACACAACGCGTTGCCATTCACACCCCCAATCTCACCCAGCACGTCGCCATTCACAACTAATGTTCATACAGAAAACGTTGCAATTCACAATTCCAGCTTCACACGCAACACTTTACAATTTACGCCCTCAGCCACACACACAACACGTCACCATTAACATCACGGTCACTGACAACACACCGCTACTGTAACAGACCAAAGACAATGTTCCTGGTACCCTCACTTTGAATCACTCTAACCTTAAACATTTCACTGACTGAGTATATGCATCTCTTTCTTGGTCTACCTCTCATCATGCCCTCAGTCATACTTCTGTAGATCTCACCTGTGCATCACCCGCCACACTTCTAATTATCTAAAAAGTGCGCGTAAAGTATCCCTCTATTGTTGTAGCAGCAGGAAGGTGCAAGAACGTTGCGGTAAGAGGAAAACTACAGCAGCGGAAACCCTGTAGCAATCGGAACACTACAGCATCAGAAACGCTGCTGCAGTAGAAACAGCGTTGCAATGGAAATATTACAGTAGGCAGAAATTTTATTTTTTCATTATAAACTACTGAATTCAATCATGGAAGAGTTCTGGCGTCTTGCGGTGAGAAGAATCACTAGTCTGCTTGACTCTGCTGCCGAGATCAAGGGAGCAAGGATCAGTGAGCAGCAGTAAACACCCACTCCATGACCCTTCCTCTCAATCGACCTGACTTTTTTGATTCATTCTACCATCATTCCTAGTGTTGCTGCTGAACTTTTTTTTTTCTGTCGAACGTGATATAGAGTACTACTCCTAATACCTTATTTCCCCCTGAAACTTAAATCCTTAATAATATTCATGCCCAATAATCGCTTCAAGTCTCCAAATATAACCTTCACTTATGATTTCACTTGTTTGTATTTAGTCCATCACTAAGACGCCTGTGGCAACGCCTCGTAAATTCTGAATCTCGCAATGCTGACGTCATCTGGCTAAATGATTTGTCTCGCAACTATCAAAGTTTCCCATTGCCTCACCTTGTGCCTCTACACCTAAGAATATATTATCTTTATCTAAATTCTGTCAACGTGAGTGTGATATCCTCTCATCCCCAAGGTGAGGCTCTCAACTCGGAAGATATCAGCTAAAACCAGAGAGAATGACTGAAATTCTCATTCTTAGATGGCATGGGTTGAAGCCCTCACGTTTTCAGTTCTTGAATGACGTGGTCAAATCATCAACCATCCTCTCCACGTCCCAAACCCTCACGACCACTTTCTCAACATCATGGAACTGTTTTCTCGTCCAGTCCTTCGCACTTTAACCATGTAATCTCACCCATGATAGATTAATCTAACAATACTCTCTCAAACGTCTCTTAATTAGCCTCTCCTACTCTGACTGCCTCCTATATACGTCAGTGCTGACACTGTCATGGCTGAACTAACTTAGGATTTTTTTCTTTTCCATCGTTCACTGAAAGATTTCTGTCTTCACCCGAGTGACACATTTGCTGCCTCTGCTAAACGTATAACTTTAGTCAGTGTTGAGCGAACTGACTCTTCCTCTAAGTGTATGTATTCCTCTCGACAATGGTTCAACCATTCCTTGTTCTGAGGCCATTTAGGCAAGGAACCTAGCATAGCTGACTTGAAGAAAAAAAAAAATCCTACCGACTTGCAAGCCACAGTACAGATGTTATTTGTAACTCAAGAAATTCTTTTATTAAGAGAGAGTAATGACTACCTCCCGTCTTGTTCCATTGAAAGAGTTCGATGGTCTGTTATATAACTTTTCCTTCGCCTTCTCATTCCGTTGATACTAAAATTCTTCCCTACTGAGAAGAAACAGTTCAGTTGTTTTCTGATTCTCGGTTCTCCTTAAACTCAGTATTGGATGACTCTTACATTCATCACCCCATAACTCGCCTCATATTACTCTTATGTCCCTTCTTCTCTCTCTCTCTCTCTCTCTCTCTCTCTCTCTCTCTCTCTCTCTCTCTCTCTCTCTCTCTCTCTGGACACAAACGAGTCTATAAACAGAAATTGTGGGAGGCAACATCCACGAGCGTGCCTTAGGGTCAAACCTTTCGGGCAGGGACATTATACATATAGCTTATGAAAACTATGGCCATAATGATACTGGTAAAATAGAAGAACATCATCCAGGTGTATAGAAGGGAATAGCTGAGGAGAGGTGATGCCATAGGAAGTGAGGAAACGGAAAGATTTTGATTCCACTTTAGCTGATGAGAAGAATCACTCCAGATGTCCGGGCAATACCCCATACAAAGGCAATATGAAACCGCTGTTCACAAGTAAACGTTTGGGAAGGTAATGTTGATTATGCGGAATATCCATGGCAGTGTGAAGTATATGGTTATGCCCAATATGTTAACGATATCAGATGCATTGATCGCGGTGACTCAGAGATGTAGGGAGGAATTGCGTTTTAATACCATCAGATTTAACAAAGTTACTGCTCATATATTCTGAGAAGATGCATAGGTCCAAAATGAGAACAATGTGCTTAATAAGAGAAAGACAACGAGTATGGAGTAGGGAGGGAGGGAACGTGAGTTAAGATGCATAAAGTGGAATCATTAGCATATGAACCAAGGAATGGAGCTTAGAAAGCAAAGACTCATACTACATCATATCAAAGGGCTTTGACGGAGTGACGGGCCACGACAAATTATTTCACCAAAATCCCTGAGACAGAGGGACCAGAGGTGAGTCACATGCGAGAGATCATCAGTAGACTTAGCATAACAACCATATCGGTAAAGAAGGGGGAACGGATTCTAATTCTTTGAGACACTGAGGGATGAGGAGGTTTTCAAAGATATGTAGTTAGTGAAAGGGAGAACAATGGGGCGATAGTTGGAGAGGCTAGTGCAGTCTCCAGTCACATGATGTCGACATCTTAGAATTTCAGTGATGATATATTGTCATTCTTTTTACTAAAGAGAAAGAAAACTGGAGTGGTGACTAAAGGGTTGTGTGAGATATGTGTTGTCAGGTGTTTTGTTTGAGAAGGAGAGAGTGTGATTTGTGGTTAATGATATCGAGTGACAGTATCACAAACCCTCCTGTCACCCATGAGGTAGCACTGCCCTGGTCGGTGGACAGAGTCCACCTACTACAACTGAACTTCTCCCTTACACTGTCATTTCTTATCTGATCATATGTCTCACACCCTTTTAAAATGGCAATTTATCCTTCTCCTCTAAAACCCTTGATAATTATTTTCCTTCACACGTTTATTTCTCTGTCTATCTTAGTCCTATTCATGTTCCAAGTAATACCTGTACCTGACCGTAGCCTTAGATATAAACAAACAACACAACAGCAGCAGCAACAACAGCAACGCTGCAGCAAGAGAAACATAGCAGCGGCAAGAACAGTGCAGCAAGGGGATTACTGCAGCTCCTAGAACATTACAGCCTTGGCAACACTACAGCAGCAGCAACACTACAGTTGCAGGAACACTGGATTCCTCTGGTGGCAGCCGTGTCTCGTATACTAACACTCAACATTAATAAGCTGATAACACTTGAGTTGTTCCTAAATCAACTTTCTCTCCCAGACGCCAGTGATGGCTGACTCTCATTCACGTTTTATATTTGAATATGATAATGACGTTCTGGTTACGTGACGCGCTAAGGTAACTTATGGATGCCTGCTGTCACTATGCTCTCGTGTGTTGTGTTTTTGTGTTCGTGATTCTTCCGCATTCTAAATACTGCTGATTAGAGGAAAAGGTCATAACTTTATGCTACTGAATGAATCATTCTAATGGATATCATGAGCTATATCTCATCTCAAAGGACTCTCCTCTTTTAATACGTATATATATTAAATAAACAAATCTCTGAAACTGAATCCGCGTTGTGCCCCTGCAAGAGTGAAGGAGGCTGTGGTGCTGGTGAGTGGCGCCACTTGTGCCTCAGCTGACCAGTGTTTGTGTAGGTATCGCCTACCCTCTGTCACGTCTCCCTCACCGTGACTGTACATTGTATCACTCACTCTATTCTTTTCTAGTTGGAACAGTGCCACTGATGGTTAATTCTTCTGTTTTTAGGTTTCTATGCCATGATGATTTTTTTTCTGTAACTGGATCGCTGTTCCTCGCAAAAGAGGTAACGCCAGGAACAAAGAGAGACAGCATCCGTTCACATCCATTCTCTAGTTATCATGTAAAATGCATCGTAACCACAGCCCCCTATCAACAAAGAGGTCATTTCCATGGTTTCTCCTGGCCGCTTCACATGTTCTGGCTCATTCCACAGATAGAACGTCGACCCCTGTATACCACATTGTTCCAATTCACTCTATGCAATTTACGTCCTTCACCTTCCTGAATGTTCAGACCCCAATCACTCGAAATCTTTTTCATTCCATCTCTTCATCTCCGGTTTTGTTTCCGCCTTCTCTTTGACCCCTTCAATTCTAACATATGTTTTCTTTTTCTCAACCTCTACTCATTCTCTCCATATGTCCAAACTACGTCAGCACACCTTCTTCAGCTCTCTTAACCACATCCTCTTTATTACCACACCTCTCTCGTGACCTTTGATTACTTACTTGATCAAGCCACCTCACGCCACATTCATTCCTCAATCATTTCATTTCAAGCACATCCACCCTCCTAAGTACATCATATGTAGCCCATGCCTCGCATCCATACAACATTACTGGGACTACTATACATACCTATTTTCTCCCTCCTGGATAGCATCCTCTCTTTCCATACATTCTTCGAAGGTCCCACCCTATGACTCACTTCCGCTTCCATGATTGCATTTCCAGCCATGTCCATTCCCAGGTATCTAAAACACTTCACTTCCCTTATCTTTTTTCCACTGAAACTCATTCTCCACCCATCCTTTACCTCTACCCTGGCAAATCCAAATAACCTTCCTTTCATTCACATTTGCTCTCAACTTCGTCCTTTTAACACCCTTTCAAATTCGATCACCATCTGCAATTTCTCACTCGAATCTGTGACCAGTCATCAACAAACAACAACTGACTCACTTCCCAGGCCACCTTATCCTATAGATTGCATCCCTGCATCTCTCTCCAAGAATCTTACATATATCGCCCCCACCACTCCATCCATACAAAAATTCAAGAGCCATGGTGACAACATACACCCGCTACCGAAGACCAACCTACACTTGGAATCACTAACTCTCTTCTCTCCCTCGTCATACACATGCCTTACACTCATTAAAAAAAACTCATCGCTTCTGGCAACTTTCCTCCCACACCGTATATTACCAAGACCTTCCATAAGACATCTCTCAACCCTACCATGTACTTTCTCCAGATCTATGAATGCCAAAAAAAATCCTTCTGTTTATGTAAGTATTCATCACACACATTCTTTAAAGCAAACATGTAATCCACACATTCTTTACCACTTCTGAAACTATACTGTTCGTTCCCAGTCTGCTGTTCTGTACATGTCTTCACCCTCTCAGTCATTACCCTCTTATATGATTTACCCGGTACATTCAACAAACTTACATCTCTGTGGCTTGAACACTCACCTTTGTGCCCATGTCTTTATACGTTAGCACTATACATGCATTCGGCCAGTCCTCAAGCATCTGACCATGATCCATATATACACAAAAAACATAACCAACCAATTAACAGCACAGTTTCCTCCTTTCTTGATAAATGCAACTGCAATGCCATCCACTCTAGCTGCCGTGCCACATTTTATCTTGCATTACTCACCTTCACAGTTATATTACTCATCACTAATACCCAGTCTCTTGCACCAAAGCTGCTGACTCACGTACTAATCTGTTCACAAAACAGTTGCACTCAAGATCTTTCTTTTCTGGCCAGATGCATAAGCCCTAATAAACACCCATCTCTCGCAGTGCTCACTTCCTTACACTCTTTCATACACCTCCACAGCTGCTTCAGCTTACCACCTCCTCCCACTCCTGAACGTGGTCAGGCTCTGAGTGCGCTTCTCCTGATGCCGGAACCCACACTTGCTGCGAACATTAGGTGATCGTTTCATCTGGATGGTCGATATCTTGTAATGAGTTGGAGAGTGTTGCATATTGCTTAGGCTTTGTAGGCTTGTGCGTTCGCTGGTATGGTGTGTTCTTGAAAGATCGGGATTCTGGTGCGGAGATTGTGTGTAACTTCGCAGTCTAGGATACAATGTTCCAGTGGGTTTGCTGCTGGCTCCTGACAATAGATGGATTATCTACCAACACCTTTGATTATCATCAACCAGTTGCATTTGTATCCTAGTTATAGTCGATGTAGAGTGATTAGGGTTTGTCTGTGCATAGCGACTCTCCACGTGTAGCCACCAGGTACCATTTGGCGTTCAAGGATTCAAGGAAGTTCTTGTTGCGGATCCTTGCTGTATCCCTGAGTGGGATCTTGATGTGTTTACGCTTGGTTGGACGTATTTGTACGTTTGAAAAACATGTGCCTATCTTGACTGCCTCAACAGCAATCTCGTTTCCCACTATCCCTACTTGGCTAGGGATCCAGTGCAGGATGGTCCGGTGGTTTTGTCGTTGACGGTCTTGGAGTTTCGCAAGGATCAAGGTAATGATGTTTGTATTATCCCTTGGTTGGCTGTGTTGCAACGCTTGTATGGCTGTTCTTGAGTTCATGTGACTCATAATGGGCTTGAGTGTTCCGCTGCCGCATGTTGCAAAGCTCTGGAAATTGCTACTAAAACAATGAGTGAATTTTTGTTTCATTGCGAAGGTGTTGAGTGACTGAGTTTGCTAGGCAGCCAGTGATAGTTCTAGGTACATTATTTTGTGTGACTTGCAGCTTCAATATGGATGACCACGTATGTTTGGTGTAGTTTCAAGTGCAATGATGAATTGTTTGTATAGAATGTTAATGGATATCATTTTTTTTCCAAATCTGGTGCCAGTTAGTCATGAGAACATTTCGTTTATGTGGTGCTTTTGTACTGATGTAATTGGTGTGAGGAGATGTTACGTGTGTGTTATATGTAATGTCTAAAATAGTTGGTATTTCGCTCAACAGGAGAGACTATCCATTCAAAATAGCTGGAGGGTGTAAGCTGGATTCATGTTTGTGTGAGGTTTAGAACCTGATTGAAGACTTTTTTGGAGACGCAGGCATTTTGTTCCTAGTGAGCCATTGTTCCAACTGTACAATGTATTACTGTATACCTGATGCTACTGTGATATCAGTGTGTCGTGATGTGATATTGGGGTCATCTGCATATGAAATCGTCTTCATATTCAGGTTTGCATGACGTATTAGGAGGTTGTGTAGAAAGTGAAAAGAGCTGAGGAAAGAACTACTCTGAAGGAGCTCCATTGTGAGGTTTTAATCTTCTAGGGGTGAGGTCATTGTGAGTTAATCTAGCATGGCGGCGCGCCGACTATGAAATTGGCCATGTACGTTTTTTCATTGTTGTGGAGGATGGTGCCAAGTGTTATTGCGAGAGGATGTGTCGGAGGAGAATGTCAATTGTATTGTTGATGTTTGTTGCCACTAGTTAGTCTGCGGTGTGTGTGTGTGTGTGTGGGGGGGGGGGGGGGGGGGGTTGTTTTTAATCTATATATCAGTGGCCATGGGAAGAAAGATCATGAAAGGTAAGTGTTTTGGGAGCAGCTGAGTGAATGTGTCAGCCGTTTTAGTGTACGAGACTGGGTATTAGTGACGGATGATTTAAATGCGAAGGTAAGAAATTTGGCAGTTACGGGTACACTTAGTCTGCATGGGGTCTCCAGTGCTATGAATGGAAATGGTGAAGAGCTTGTTGAATCGTGCGCTCAAAAAAAAAAAAAAAAAGACCTAGCATTTGGGATTACTTGGTTTGAAAAGTAAGATATATACAGGTATACATATGTGAGTAGGAGAGATGGTCGATGGGCGTTATCAGATTATGTATTACTTGACAGGCGTGTAAAAGACGAGACTTTAGGATGTAAATGTGCTGAGAGGGTCAGCTGGTGGGTTGTCTGAATACTATCTTATAGAGACGAGGTTGAACATTTAAAGAGATTTTCGAAAAAGAGGAAAAAGTGACGGGGAGAAGAGAGCGGCGAGAGTAAGAGAGTTTGGAAAGGAGGCTTGTCTGAAAAATATCCGAAGAGATTGAGCGTAGAATGGCAAAAGGAGAGAGCATATGAAGTGAGGGGAGTGGGTGAGGAATGGGAGGTATTTACAGAAACATTGATGGCACGTGCAAGAGATCCATGCTTTATGCGAAAGGTGGGAGGTGGGCAAAGTAGAAAGGGTAGTGAGTGTTGCGATGAAGAAGTAAAGTTGCTAAGGGAAGAAAAACAGGAGGCGTTTGGGTGGTACGTATAGCGAAGTGCAAATAATTGGGAGATGTATAAGAAAAAGTGATGGGAAGTCAAGATGAAGATGTAGGGGTTGAAAAATAGGGCAAATGAAAGTTAGGTCTAGAGAGTAATGTTAAACTTTAGGGAAAGTAAGATGTTTTGGAAGGAAGTAAGTAATATGCGAAGGATAGAGGAACAAATGGGAGTATCTGTGAAGGGGGCAAAAGGGGAAGTGATGATTTGTAGTAATAAAGTGAGGATGAGATGGAATGATTATTTCAAATAATTGTAGAATGTGTTTGATGATAGAGTGGCAGATGTAGGGTGTTATGGTTGGAGAGGCATGCGAAGTGAAAGAGTCATGGAGAGTGCTTTGGTGAAAAGAGAAGAGTGGTGAATGCCTTGTGTAAGATGAACGTGGCAAAGCGGCTGGAGTGGATTGTACTGCAGTTGAATTTATTAAGAAAAGGGGTGACTGTGTTTTTGATAGGTTGATAAGGATATCCAAGGCCCCAGAAACCTTTCCATGGTTCACTCCGGACGTTTCACATGCCCTCATCAAGTCCATTGACAGCACGTCGACCCCAATATACCAGTTCGTTGCAATTCACTCTACTACGTGAACGCCTTTCACCCTACTGCATGTTCAGATTCCGACCACTCAAAATCATTCTCACTACATCCTTCCACCTTCAGTCTTGTCTCCCGGTTCAAATTGTTTCCTCCATCTCTGACACATATATCCTCTTTGTCAACCTTTCCTCACTCCTCTCCATATGTCTAAGCCATTTCAACACACTCTTTTCTGCTCTCTCAACCACGGTCTTTTATTACCGCACATCTCTCTGACCCTTTCATTACTTACTCGATCAAACCACCTAACACTACATATTCTCCTCAAACATTCATTTCCAACACATCCACCCTCCTCCCACAACCCTATCCATTGCTCATGCCTTGCAACCGTATAATATTGCTGGAACTACTATTCCTTTCAAACATACCCATCTTTGCCCTCCGAAATAACGATCTCCCTTTTCACATATTTTTCATCGCTTCCATAACATCCGCCTCCTCTCCCACCCTATGACTCACTTCCGCTTCCATGGTTCCATTCGCTATCATGTACACTTCTGGATATCTACAACAATTCACTTCGTCTAATTTTTCTCCATTCAGACTTGTATTCCAACCTGTCTTTCAACCCTTCAGCAACATGAATATAATGTAAGAACAGGGACAAGAATCAAAGTTTTGTCTTATCATGTTAAAAGTTATGACCATTATAGTGACTGGAGTAACGCTAATTCAGTTATCAACTGTAACTTCTTGACAAAGAGAAATAGCATTGAATCTTCTCTTATTGAATATACAAAGAATTGTAACATTTATATTGTGAAGGTCTTTACAAACTGGATAGCTTTGTCGTAAGTAGAATATGTAAACAGTTCCCTGTCTTGTCCACATGGAATTTCATGACAGGCACGGTGCCACGCCCGAACATCATCTACCGGAAACACTTGTGTACCAACGGCGTCTTAGCTCCGGCTCTATTTTGTATATAAACTGACCAAGTCTTCTTTTTCATTCTTGAATCTCCCCTGATGATGTAATCATTACACGAAAGTGCACTTTGTAATATATATATATATATATATATATATATATATATATATATATATATATATATATATATATATATATATATATATATATATATATATATATATATATATATATATTTTCTTTTTTCTTTTAAACTATTCGCCATTTCCCGCGTTAGCGAGGTAGCGTTAGGAACAGAGGACTGGGCCTTTTTTGGAATATCCTCACCTGGCCCCCTCTGTTCCTTCTTTTGGAAAATAATAAAAAAAAAAAAAACGAGAGGGGAGGATTTCCAGCCCCCCGCTCCCTCCCCTTTTAGTCGCCTTCTACGACACGCAGGGAATACGTGAGAAGTATTCTTAATCCCCTATCCCCAGATATATATATATATATATATATATATATATATATATATATATATATATATATATATATATATATATATATATATAAATATATATATATATATATATATATATATATATATATATATATATATATATATCTCCATGGTTGTTTAATTTGTTTATGGATGGGGTTGTTAGGGAGGTGAATGCAAGAGTTTTGGAAAGAGGGGCAAGTATGAAGTCTGTTGGGGATGAGAGAGCTTGGGAAGTGAGTCAGTTGTTGTTCGCTGATGATACAGCGCTGGTGGCTGATTCATGTGAGAAACTGCAGAAGCTGGTGACTGAGTTTGGTAAAGTGTATGAAAGAAGAAAGTTAAGAGTAAATGTGAATAAGAGCAAGGTTATTAGGTACAGTAGGGTTGAGGGTCAAGTCAGTTGGGAGGTAAGTTTAAATGGAGAAAAACTGGAGGAAGTAAAGTGTTTTAGATATGTGGGAGTGGATCTGGCAGCGGATGGACCCATGGAAGCGGAAGTGGATCATAGGGTGGGGGAGGGGGCGAAAATCCTGGGGCCTTGAAAAATGTGTGGAAGTCGAGAACATTATCTCGGAAAGCAGAAATGGGTATGTTTGAAGGAATAGTGGTTCCAACAATGTTGTATGGTTGCGAGGCGTGGGCTATGGATAGAGTTGTGCGCAGGAGGGTGGATGTGCTGGAAATGAGATGTTTGAGGACAATGTGTGGTGTGAGGTGGTTTGATCGAGTAAGTAACGTAAGGGTAAGAGAGATGTGTGGAAATAAAAAGAGCGTGGTTGAGAGAGCAGAAGAGGGTGTTTTGAAATGGTTTGGGCACATGGAGAGAATGAGTGAGGAAAGATTGACCAAGAGGATATATGTGTCGGAGGTGGAGGGAACGAGGAGAAGTGGGAGACCAAATTGGAGGTGGAAAGATGGAGTGAAAAAGATTTTGTGTGATCGGGGCCTGAACATGCAAGAGGGTGAAAGGAGGGCAAGGAATAGAGTGAATTGGATCGATGTGGTATACCGGGGTTGACGTGCTGTCAGTGGATTGAATCAGGACATGTGAAGCGTCTGGGGTAAACCATGGAAAGCTGTGTAGGTATGTATATTTGCGTGTGTGGACGTGTATGTATATACATGTGTATGGGGGTGGGTTAGGCCATTTCTTTCGTCTGTTTCCTTGCGGTACCTCGCAAACGCGGGAGACAGCAAAAAAAAAAAAGAAAAAAATATATATATATATATATATATATATCATACAAACCTCCAACAGCCAGGATCGAACCCGGGACCCTTGCGTAACAGGCCGGAATGCTACCGCTAGGCTATGGTCCTGGCTAATAGGAAATAACTATTCGAATACTATGTACCTGAATACCCTTCGTCTCACGTTGGTGAGCAACGGGGTAGTGGTCATTTCCCATCAGGCTCACACAGCTAGCAGATAGCATTTTACCTAACCTAACTGTACAACGCGGAGGTATATGAATACGAATAAAGTGCATATGAACGCGCACCTCCATACAACATACAAACCTCCAACAGCTAGGATCGAACCCGGGACCTCTGTGCCACAGGCGGGAATCTACCGCTAGGCTATGGGCCTGGCTAATGGGAAATACCCGGTGTAGACCCCGTTGCTCACGAACGTGAGACGAAGGGTATTCGAGTACAAAGGATTCGAATACCTATTTCCTATTAGCCAGGCCGATAGCCTAGCGGTAGCATTCCCGCCTGTGACACAGGGGTGCCGGGTTCGATCCTGGCTGTTGGAGGTTTGTATGTTCTATGGAGGTGCGAGTTCATATGCACTTTATTCGTATATATATATATATATATATATATATATACATATATATACATATACATATATATACATACATATATATATATATATATATATATATATATATATATATATATATATATATATATATATATATATACATTGAATGAGATGGCATTAATTAGGATACTATATTGCCTGTACCGTCTTAGCTAACATGCTTTATTGAGGATTTCATATCATGATATCCTATATACTGATGAATAATAAGCTTCATATTTGGTGCTTTCTGCAGGAAGGCATCTACAGGTGGCGAAGGTTTAATCTATAGTATGACATATTCCAAGATATCTTCGCTGTAGTAAAGATCTAGTATGTAATGAAGATTGATCATGCACTCGAAGTTAGATGTATACTGGTAGCAGAACAAGAACATTGCTGTAGTTTGGGACTCCTATTTCATTTGAGTGTGTCTCTCTCCACAGCAAACATGGTGGTGATTATTGGTTGGGCGTGGCACATACTGCATTCACTTGTAAGTGTTAGCGTTTCTGGCATTATCATTCCTGCCAGATTCGGACCCTCTGGGGCTTACTGTATCCACTGCTATGGAATCATTGCTATGAGTATAATCCCGCTTCCTAGGGCCGATCATTGCCTAGATCATTTTGCGTTCGCTGGACTCTTATTCTCTGCGCCCTAATCTTCGAGGTACCCTTCTTCTCACAAAAGTTACGTTCAAAGCTGAAGTATGAGCCATGAAGTGATCATTTTGTATTCACCATACTTTTCTTTTACTATACCCTCATCTTCACTGGACTCGTCTTCACTACACCCTCATCTTTACAGTAACTTTATTTTTTGCTAAGCTTGGTATACAACTTCATCTGTGCTACATACCTTATCTTCACTAAGCTAGGTTCAAGACCCGCCTTGAACTTTTTCTGCTGACAGACAGACAGACATTCATACAGACAGACAACACCATTTCGAATATACAGATTTTCATAATTTCGTATTCTCAGTGTGCAGTGGTAAGTTACAGGAGACCTGTCTGCTGCCGCCGTCACAGTTGGACCCGTGAGTAAGATAACATTAACTGATATCTCCGGAAGTGACTCTAGTCCTTGGAGTGACGTCATGTATATACGTCACAATGTGGGCGTAGATTGATTTGTTCGAATGCCAATATGACCATTAAGGTAGGTTGACGAAAAAAAAAAATGAAATCCTGTAATTCATTTAGAAAATAGAATTGAATACTATACGTACACAAGCATTACACTTTTATTTTAGCTGGATATTACTGATGTATTCACAGCACATCCCTTAGACATATGATCTGTGAAATAATCTCAAAATTTAGAGGTTACGAGCGGGAACATTTTCTTTTTACAATCGACTTTACAACTCTCCGCATTGTTGCCATGGAACTCCAAAAATCTAACCTCAGGAATGTTATATCGTACGTATCATCAGATTAGGTTACGGCAAAGCTTACGTCCTCAACGGATATAGACTTCGTTGTGATCCGAGAAAACGGGAGATCCAGCAAACCACTCGGCCAGTCAGAGCAGGATGTCTATAGTTGTTGTTTCATGCACCATACAATCATGCTCAGGATCATGTTGGGTGGTAGTAGGTAAATCATCCCACTACAGTAAGGTACTAAACAAGAATACACATGACAGGAACAGAGTTGTGGGGCAGCCCCCTCCTTGGGCAGCCGCCGTGTCCTGGGGCAACCTTGTCCTGGGGCAGCTGTGTTCTGGGGCAACCTTGTCCTGGGGCAGCCGTGTCCTGGGGCAACCTTGTCCTGGGGCAGCTGTGTTCTGGGGCAACCTTGTCCTGGGGCAGCCGTGTTCTGGGGCAAACCAGTCCTGGGATGTGGGGGTAGAAGAACATAGCTCTGGTTCCCACCTGGCAGATGTGCTTGGCTTAAGAAGGGAGTTCCGTTTCCCCTGAACCATAAATTCATGCTGCTGGCGAGTGAGGCATATGTCATCAGCCGAGCAGTTAGATGACTACACCAAGACGCATTGCGAGAGGCTGCGTTGCCTCCCCAGAAATAGTGAGGAAAAAGCATCTCGGATGGCGTATCCCTGGGAAGTTGAGCGTGACGCACATGCCAAGGAATGCGTCGTGTTCATCCTTTGGTTCCTTGAGTACCGCTGGCTCTTCCCCTCCTCTGGATGTACTGTGCTTTGCGGTGAGACTAGGACGTGGTACGATGTTTGTTTGTATCTGATCCTTATGGTAAATATATCTTTATGCTTTAAGTACGGCTGGTATTCCAAAAGACTTTCTTTTTTCATATCAACTACATTATCCCTATTTGATCAAAGCGAAGACTTCTTGGTTCTCTGTAGATTTTGCGTATATGATTATCCGATTCCGTTTTGTTCCATTTTGCCCGGTAGTGTGACTCCGATCGGGCAGACAAGGTCATGAGGCCAGCCTAAGGTGACAGTAATGATACTCTCGCTTGGGAAGCTGAAGTGATGGCGTTCGATCTGCCTGCCGTGTCTCTGCTTCACACAAGCCCTTGCCTTCCTGACCGCCCATTCCAAGTGTTCATGCCAGAATGAGTTGACTCCCTAACTGTAGGAGTAACTGAACGTGGCGCGTCCTTGGTAATGACTGCATACGTTCAAGGCTTAATCTGTGGCGGCGGGAGGCCACATACCCTGTGGTGCAGGACAGTCTGCGACTGGGCACGAGCCTGATCCTCGACAAACAAGGTGGAGAGAGATGTTTGTGTGTGTGTGTGTGTGTGTGTGTGTGTGTGTGTTTGTGTGCTTGTGTAAGGCAGTTTGGTAAGAGCGGCGGGGTAGGGTGGGTTGGTAGGCGGGTGGGCAGGATAGGCGGCGGAGAGTGGAGCAGCATGGTGGAGAGGCCCTGAGGGGGTCAGTCGTCGACACCCAACTCCGACGAGGAGGCGCGCCGCTCCGACCCGGGCATCCTCCCTGCCAGTACTCCCCAAACAAACTATTACACAACGCGCACGTGCGTTAGGCTACGTAAGTGGACTCTGGTCACTTGCCTGTATACACCGTCAGGGTGAGGAGAATCATACAGCATTCATTAGATATAATTGTTGATGGATTATGCCGAGAATCATGTGAGTCAGTTGTCGTTTCAGTTGACTGGCTGGGGTCACATCCTTCCTGGGTCACTTGTGCTTTGCTCAATACTGTGATCAGAACGCGCAAGTTAATACAGCAGCATTAATCGTACGTCAAAGTAGTGAACTGAAAAACTGATTCGAAAATAGAAAATAATGACCGGTTTCAAGAGAATCTTGCTGTAATATCATCAGATTTATATCTTAAAGTTCCAAAATGTGACAGGAAGAGAGCCAGCGCCGAATATACCAGATAGCTGGTATAGATGAAGACGTAACAGGTGCTGGAGTGAGGGGAGTACTGAAGACGTGGCAGGTGCTGGAGTGAGGGGAGTACTGAAGACGTGGCAGGTGCTGGAGTGAGGGGAGTACTGAAGAAGTGGCAGGTGCTGGAGTGGGGGAAGTACTGAAGTAACATCTGTGCTGAAGTGTGGTTCTGACTCGAGAGAATGACTTCTGCTTACTTCCTGATGGTGAGTACCCTCTTCTTCCCCTGTATTGTAGTTACTTGTTGGATATTGCTGGGTGTTGTGGAATCCATGATGGGTGTTGTGGGTTCTTATAGGGTAATAATATATCGTTGTGGAATCAAGGTAGTGCTGTGGGCTTCTTGTAGGGTTTTATGTGGTATTATCTGATAGGGTGATTGGGAGTCATAATGGAGTGTTTTGGAACGTCGATATGGTATAATGGAAGATGTTGTAAGGACTGTTGGAGTTATGGTAAGAGACATCGTGGGGTCCTGTTAGTATGAGGGGGAAGGGAGAATAGTGTGGGCTTTCAGTGTAGCGGTTCCTCATAGGTTTCTGTGGGGCCAGCTGTTGAAGCGCTGCAGGTATTATTGTGTTTTAGAACGGTTTAGTGGAAGATGTAGAACCAATATTGGGTACCGTGGGCTCGTGGTGGGTGTAGTAGGGGCAGGGTTGTGTAAGTGTGGAGTGGGTGGTGCGACGTTGACGGGGGAGGGGCTGGGTGGAGGTGATAAGTGATGGCTCACTCGGCTCCTCAAGCTTTAAATAAGACGTAGTGGTTCTCCCTCAGTCTATGGGGTACAAACACGTCTGGTGAAGACTGTATCGAAATAACTGACAGAAAGTTGGTGTCTCGACCTGTTGAAAATATGTATCTGACCCGTGATATTTAGCTTAGAGGGACAGTTCAACAGCAAGACTTGGGTAATTAAAGACTGTTCGATACCTAACAAAAAGGAATTCGACGGATATTGCTACTAATTTTGGTTGGTGGAGAGTACTGTGATGTATTGTGTGATTACTGTGGCATGTAAAGAGGTTGAACTCTGCAGAAATGAAGAGGAAAGTTAAAACATGTCTTCCACGCTAAGGTCGGTTGGGGAGAGTTCACTTGCGCCTCACAACTCAGCAATGTCGGCTATGGAGAGTTGACTAGTGTCTCCTGTCTTAGTAAGTTTGGGTATGGAGAGATCATTTGTGCTTCCCGCCTTAGCTGAGTCGGGTGTGGAGAGTGGACTCGTGCCTCACTACTCAGTAAGGTCGTATGTGGAGAGCTCACTAGTGCTTGCCGACTCAGCAATGTCAGGTATGGAGAGTAAACTTGATCAGTAAGGTCGGGTCGGGTGACGGTGGGGCAGCGTTACATGAGCACGCATCACGACAAAACGTACCGGAAGTCTACTGCGTACTATATATCCAGTAGGGCTCAGCGCTGAGGGAGGGTGGGGTCATGACCTCGAGGGTGGGGAATACGAGCGACCCGACCCCGATGGTCCACGCTGAATAGAAGGTCGAAGGAGACTGGTGTAAGCCGCCCGGGATCAAGCAGAGATCATGTGTAATCACGAGTGTGTGACTGTGTGTTTGCATGTGTGTGTGTGTGCTCAGTTTGTTTATTCAATCATCTGCTGCCTTTGCAATATCCGTAGTGTGTGTGTGTGTGTGTGTGTGTGTGTGTATGTTTATGTACGTATGTATGTGTGTGTATGTGTGTGTGTGTGTGTCTGTGTGTGTGTGTGTGTGTGTGTGTGTGTGATAGCAATTTCTTCAGGCCCAGAGAGCAGCACCCATACACAATGTTCAAGAGATGGGGCCCAACGAGTTAAACTTCCTCCTTGTACTGTACAAGTAGGTATTACAGTTAAGTAATTACAAAATTCACACACACACACACACACACACACACACACACACACACACACTCACACACACACACACACACACACACACACACACACAGGGCTGGACGGTAGCCGTCCCTTGGATCAGTATTATTGTGCTGTCTGGCTCTGGAGGTTGACCTTGACCGATATGTGCTCCTCTGGGTGAGGGTCCCTCCTCCCTGCTACCCGAGTCCTCCTGCACCGCTCCTCAGTCCCAGCCTGGGAGCTCCTGTTAACCTCCACGTTTGGGATTTTGTCGTGAAGTAACAAGTGATCTAGCTGTTCTCGAACAGCTGTAAACCTCATGAGAAGGATAACACGAGCCAGGGCATCATACACAAGCATCGTACCGTCGTATTCAACAGTCGTTTCGTCGTGCTCAGAGGCGAATCTGTCGTGTTCTAAGGCAGTGCTGTCGTGCACAAGAACCGTACTGTCGTGCTCAAGGACATAAGATACAATAAAGGCAAGTATGGAGAGGAGGACGAAACGCAAATTTAGCTGCTGGTAATAATGTGTAGTAGTTAAGTAGCTCTACTATAGCTTTGGCAGCTGGTCGCAAATTGAACTTATTTAGATTTGACCCATACACAATGTTCAAGAGATGGGGCCCAACGAGTTAAACTTCCTCCTTGTACTGTACAAGTAGGTATTACAGTTAAGTAATTACAAAATTCACACACACACACACACACACACACACACAGGGCTGGACGGTAGCCGTCCCTTGGATCAGTATTATTGTGCTGTCTGGCTCTGGAGGTTGACCTTGACCGATATGTATTTTTTTTTTCATATGGTTTTAATGGAAGTACTTAACAGTTATTTGTGAAATACGTAAGTTTTGGGTTGATGATTAGAACAAGGATCAAATTCGAGCCTACTAATGATGATTAAATGTTGTCTGTATTGTTTTATGAAGCAAAAACTGCACAGAAAGAAGCTTACACGTACACACACACGCACACCTACCAGCCTCCTTTCGTGCAAGTCGATATGTAGGGTATCTGGCCAGGCTAGGATGGGTATTTCTGTGTATACATATCGTGCAGACATGGCATGTATACAAGGTTGAGAGATTGGACAAGTCTGGCGTTATATTCTATCTCCGCAATACGCAAAATACAGTCATCCACACCCTGTCTCTCTCTCTCTCTCTCTCTCTCTCTCTCTCTCTCTCTCTCTCTCTCTCTCTCTCTCTCTCTCTCTCTCTCTCTCTCTCTCTCTCTCTCTCTCGAAAAGATAATCAAAAAGCAAATAGATGATTACCCTAGAAAGAGCAATTACCTAAGTGAGAGACAACACGGATTCAGCGAAAGGTCATGTGCAACGAACTTTTAAAACTTCCATGAGAGAGAGCTCCGTTTCAGACATCTGAAATGATTGGATGGATTTGACACCGCACCAAATAAGAGGTTGGTAAAGAAGTTAGGTTGTACATTCGGTAAGGAATAAGGGGACGACTCCGTCGATAGACAGAGTATCTAAGCAGAAAGAAACAAAGGAACGAAATCAGAGGAACTTTCTCGAAATGGGCTGGGGTCACTAACGGCGTGCCGCAGGCCCAGTCTTGGGACCATTGCTATTTTTTTTTTGTTTTAATGACATGCGGACTTAGATGAATTTCAAAGTTGGTTGTCGTAATGAGGTTGGGACAGGAGAGAAGATAATCTGCAGGAAATCAATGGGTGAAAATGACCTGAGGAGAATAGTTAAGGAGGCATACTGTCTGATGGCATGTCTGATGGCATGTATTAGAACTGCATTCAAGTATTTAGCAAATTTAGCAAATTGTTCACATCTTATATTAGGCATTGCAATATGAAGAAGGACAAAAATCTATCCGTGAAGGATCAGAGGAAGCAACAAAGTTGATAGCAGAATTAAGAAAGATAAATCACAGTGAGAGGTTAGAGGCCATTTATTTGCCCACCATATCCTAGAGAAAAGTAAGAGAGACTTGATCTTAACTCAAATATCTATACCAGTTTGATGACTCAGCAGGGACCCTTACTCGAAAGTTGCAGTGATAAACAACTAGAGGTCATTTACAGGTTGTCGTAAACTGTGAAAGGAAACTGTAAAGACTGACAAGATTCTGAACTTTAAAAGTTTAGAAAGTATGATGGGAGAAGTTTAAGGGATGGAGCCCACTAGCATATAGCTCCCTTCTCCTACCATAAAAGTATATCACAAACAGGTAATTAAACACACACACACACACACACACACACACACACACACACCTCCGTGGTACATAGGTTAGCGTCACTGACCATGAATCACTACGGGCCCATACGGGTTCGAATCCTGGGCGCGGCAGTCAGCTGACACCCAACCTAGGTACTCATTTCCCCTCCCCTTAATCCTGCCCATGCGGCTGATGAATATACGGGTACCTGGCTTAGGGAAATATACATATATATATATATATATATATATATATATATATATATATATATATATATATATATATATATATATATATATATATATATATATATATATATACAGCGCTGGTGGCTGATTCATGTGAGAAACTGCAGAAGCTGGTGACTGAGTTTGGTAAAGTGTGTGGAAGAAGAAAGTTGAGAGTAAATGTGAATAAGAGCAAGGTTATTAGGTACAGTAGGGGTGAGGGTCAAGTCAATTGGGAGGTGAGTTTGAATGGAGAAAAACTGGAGGAAGTGAAGTGTTTTAGATATCTGGGAGTGGATCTGTCAGCGGATGGAACCATGGAAGCGGAAGTGGATCATAGGGTGGGGGAGGGGGCGAAAATTTTGGGAGCCTTGAAAAATGTGTGGAAGTCGAGAACATTATCTCGGAAAGCGAAAATGGGTATGTTTGAGGGAATAGTGGTTCCAACAATGTTGTATGGTTGCGAGGCGTGGGCTATGGATAGAGATGTGCGCAGGAGGATGGATGTGCTGGAAATGAGATGTTTGAGGACAATGTGTGGTGTGAGGTGGTTTGATCGAGTAAGTAACGTAAGGGTAAGAGAGATGTGTGGAAATAAAAAGAGCGTGGTTGAGAGAGCAGAAGAGGGTGTTTTGAAATGGTTTGGGCACATGGAGAGAATGAGTGAGGAGAGATTGACCAAGAGGATATATGTGTCGGAGGTGGAGGGAACGAGGAGAAGAGGGAAACCAAATTGGAGGTGGAAAGATGGAGTGAAAAAGATTTTGTGTGATCGGGGCCTGAACATGCAGGAGGGTGAAAGGAGGGCAAGGAATAGAGTGAATTGGAGTCATGTGGTATACAGGGGTTGACGTGCTGTCAGTGGATTGAATCAAGGCATGTGAAGCGTGCTGTGTAGGTATGTATATTTGCGTGTGTGGACGTGTGTATGTACATGTGTATGGGGGGGGGGGGGTTGGGCCATTTCTTTCGTCTGTTTCCTTGCGCTACCTCGCAAACGCGGGAGACAGCGACAAAGTATAAAAAAAAAAAAAAAAAAAAAAAAAAAAATATATATATATATATATATATATATATATATATATATATATATATATATATATATATATATATATATATATATATATATATATATATATATATATATATATATATATATATATATATATATATATATATATTTATATACATATATATGTATATATATAAATATATATATATATATATATATATATATATATATATATATATATATATATATATATATATATATATATATATATATATATATATATATATATATATATATATATATATATATATATATATATATATATTTATATACATATATATATATATATATATATATATATATATATATATATATATATATATATATATATATATTTTTTTTTTTTTTTTTATACTTTGTCGCTGTCTCCCGCGTTTGCGAGGTAGCGCAAGGAAACAGACGAAAGAAATGGCCCAACCCCCCCCCACACACATGTATATACACACGTCCACACACGCAAACATACATACCCACACAGCTTTCCATGGTTTACCCCAGACGCTTCACATGCCTTGATTCAATCCACTGACAGCACGTCAACCCCGGTATACCACATCGCTCCAGTTCACTCTATTCCTTGCCCTCCTTTCACCCTCCTGCATGTTCAGGCCCCGATCACGCAAAATCTTTTTCACTCCATCTTTCCACCTCCAATTTGGTCTCCCTCTTCTCCTCGTTCCCTCCACCTCCGACACATATATCCTCTTGGTCAATCTTTCAACACTCATTCTCTCCATGTGCCCAAACCACTTCAAAACACCCTCTTCTGCTCTCTCAACCACGCTCTTTTTATTTCCACACATCTCTCTTACCCTTACGTTACTCACTCGATCAAACCACCTCACACCACACATTGTCCTCAAACATCTCATTTCCAGCACATCCATCCTCCTGCGCACAACTCTATCCATAGCCCACGCCTCGCAACCATACAACATTGTTGGAACCACTATTCCTTCAAACATACCCATTTTTGCTTTCCGAGATAATGTTCTCGACTTCCACACATTCTTCAATGCCCCCAGAATCTTCGCCCCCTCCCCCACCCTATGATCCACTTCCGCTTCCATGGTTCCATCCGCTGCCAGATCCACTCCCAGATATCTAAAACACTTCACTTCCTCCAGTTTTTCTCCATTCAAACTCACCTCCCAGTTGACTTGACCCTCAACCCTACTGTACCTAATAACCTTGCTCTTATTAACATTTACTCTTAACTTTCTTCTTCCACACACTTTACCAAACTCAGTCACCAGCTTCTGCAGTTTCTCACATGAATCAGCCACCAGCGCTGTATCATCAGCGAACAACAACTGACTCACTTCCCAAGCTCTCTCATCCCCAACAGACTTCATACTTGCCCCTCTTTCCAAAACTCTTGCATTTACCTCCCTAACAACCCCATCCATAAACAAATTAAACAACCATGGAGACATCACACACCCCTGCCGCAAACCTACATTCACTGAGAACCAGTCACTTTCCTCTCTTCCTACACGTACACATGCCTTACACCCTCGATAAAAACTTTTCACTGCTTCTAACAACTTGCCTCCCACACCATATATTCTTAATACCTTCCACAGAGCATCTCTATCAACTCTATCATATGCCTTCTCCAGATCCATAAATGCTACATACAAATCCATTTGCTTCTCTAAGTATTTCTCACATACATTCTTCAAAGCAAACACCTGATCCACACATCCTCTACCACTTCTGAAACCACACTGCTCTTCCCCAATCTGATGCTCTGTACATGCCTTCACCCTCTCAATCAATACCCTCCCACATAATTTACCAGGAATACTCAACAAACTTATACCTCTGTAATTTGAGCACTCACTCTTATCCCCTTTGCCTTTGTACAATGGCACTATGCACGCATTCCGCCAATCCTCAGGCACCTCACCATGAGTCATACATACATTAAATAACCTTACCAACCAGTCAACAATACAGTCACCCCCTTTTTTAATAAATTCCACTGCAATACCATCCAAACCTGCTGCCTTGCCGGCTTTCATCTTCCGCAAAGCTTTCACTACCTCTTCTCTGTTTACCAAATCATTTTCCCTAACCCTCTCACTTTGCACACCACCTCAACCAAAACACCCTATATCTGCCACTCTATCATCAAACACATTCAACAAACCTTCAAAATACTCACTCCATCTCCTTCTCACAACACCACTACTTGTTATCACCTCCCCATTTGCGCCCTTCACTGAAGTTCCCATTTGCTCCCTTGTCTTACGCACTTTATTTACCTCCTTCCAGAACATCTTTTTATTCTCCCTAAAATTTATATATATATATATATATATATATATATATGTATATATATATATATATATATATATATATATATATATATATATATATATATATATATATATATATATATATATATATATATATATATATATATATATATATATATATATATATATATATGGTGTTATATATATATTTATATATATATATATATATAACACCAATTATGTATACTTATATCTTTTATACATGTTTGCCATTTCCTGCATGAGTGAGGTAGCATCAAGGACAGATGGCTGAGCCTTAGAGGGAAAAAATCCTTTCCTGATTCCTTGCTCTGTTCCTTATTTTGGAAAGTAATACAGAAGGGGAAGATTTCCAGTCCCCCAGTTCCTCCCCTTTTAGTCACCTTTTATAACATGGAGGGGATATGTGGGCATTATTCTTTATCCCCAATCCCCAGGTAAACCATGGAAAGGTCAGTGGGGCCTGGATGTGGATAGGGAGCTGTGATTTTGGTGCTTACACATGACAGCTATAGAATGGATGTGAGAGAATGTTGCCTTTCTTCGTCTGTCTCTGGCGCTACCTTGCAGATGCAAATAGCAGCGATCAAGTGAGAAAGGGAAAGTGAATATATATTTATGCTTTTGGTAGTTTTAAATGTATGTATTTATACATTATGGTGAGGTTCCTATGAAAAAACCTGTCAAATGTTTAGTTTTTGATATGGTGATGTCTGATGCTCTCTGTTTTTATATGTTGTATCTTTAAGTATTACCTGCGTGTCGTAGAAGGCGACTAAAAGGGAAGGGAGCGGGTGGCTGGAAATCCTCCCCTCTCGTTTTTTTTTGTTTTTTTTTCTTTTTAATTTTCCAAAAGACCGAACAGAGAAGGGGGCCAGGTGAGGATATTCCCTCAAAGGCCCAGTCCTCTGTTCTCAACGCTACCTCGCTAACGCGGGAAATAGCAAATAGTTTGGAAGAAAGAAAGAAATATATATATATATATATATATATATATATATATATATATATATATATATATATATATATATATATATATATATATATATATATATATATATTCTCTTTATTTTGCTTTGTCGCTGTCTTCCGCGTTAGCAAGGTAGCGAAAGGTAACAGACGAAAGAATGGCCCAACCCACCCACATACACATGTATATACATACACGTCCACACAGGCAAATGTACATACCTATACATCTCAACGTATACATATATATACACACACAGACATATACATATATGCACATGTACATAATTCATACTGTCAGCCTTTATTCATTCCCGTCGCCGTCCCGCCACACATGAAATAACAACACCCTCCCCCCCTCCCTCATGTGCGTTAGGAAAATACAACAAAAGCCACATTAGTTCACACTTAGTCTCTAGCTGTCATGTAATAATGCACCGAAACCACAACTCCCTTTCCACATCCAGGCCCCACAGAACTTTCCATGGTTTACCCCAGACGCTTCACATGCCCTGGTTCAATCCACTGACAGCACGTCGACTCCGGTATACCACATCGTTCCCATTCACTCGACTCCTTGCAAACATTTCACCCTCCTGCATGTTCAGGCCCCGATCACTCAAAATCTTTTTCACTCCATCTTTCCACCTCTAATTTGGTCTCCCACTTCTCGTTCCCTCCACTTCTGACACATATATCCTTTTGTCAATCTTTCCTCATCCATTCTCTCCATGTGACTAAACCATTTCAAAACATCCTCTTTTGCTCTCTCAACCACACTCTTTTTATTGCCACACATCTCTCTTACACTTTCATTATTTAATCGATCAAACCACCTCACACCACATATTGTCCTCAAACATTTCATTTCCAACACATTCACTCTCCTCCGCACAACGCTATCTATAGCCCATGCCTCGCAACCATATAACATTGCTGGAACCACTATTCCTTCAAATATACCCATTTTTGCTTTCCGAGATAATGTTCTCACCTTCCAACATTTTTCAACGCTAACAGAACTTTCCCCCCCCCCCCCCCCTGTGACTCACTTCCGCTTCCATGGTTCCATCCGCTGCCAAATCCACTCCTAGATAACTAAAACACTTCACTTCCTCCAATTTTTCTCCATTCAAACTTACCTCCCAATTGACTTGTCCCTCAACCCTACTGTACCTAATAACCTTACTCTTATTCACATTTACTCTCAGATTTCTTCTTTCACACACTTTACCAAACTCAGTCACCAACTTCTGCAGTTTCTCACCCGAATCAGCCACCAGCGCTGTATCATCAGCGAACATCAACTGACACACTTTCCAACCCCTCTCATCCACAACAGACTGCATACTTGCCCCTCTCTCTAAAACCCTTACGTTCACCTCCCTAACAACCCCAGACATAAAAGATTAAACAACCATGGAGACATACGCACCCCTGCCGCAAACCGACATTCACTGAGAACCAATTACTTTCCTCTCTTCCTACTCGTACACATGCCTTACATCCTCGATAAAAACCTACTTTTCACTGCTCCTAACAACTTGCCTCCCACACCATATGTTTTTAATACCTTCCACAGAACATCTATTTCAACTCTATCATATGCCTTCTCCAGATCCATAAATGCTACATACAAATCCATTTGCTTTTCTAAGTATTTCTCACATACATTCTTCAAAGCAAACACCTGATCCACACATCCTCTACCACTTCTGAAACCACACTGCTCTTCCCCAATCTGATGTTCTATACATGCCTTCACCCTCTCTATCAATACCCTCCCATATAATTTCCCAGAAATACTCAACAAACTTGTACCTCTCTAGTTTAGGCACTCACCTTTATCCCCTTTGCCTTTGTAGAATGGCACTATGCATGCATTCCGCCAATCCTCAGGCACCTCACCATGAGTCATACATACATTAAATATCCTTACCAACCAGTCAACAACACAGTCACCTCCTTTTTTCATCTTCTGCAAAGCTTTTACTACCTCTTCTCTGTTTACCGAATCATTCTCCCTAACCCTCTCACTTCGCACACCACCTCGACAAAAACACCCTATATCTGCCAGTCTGTCATCTAACACATTCAACAAACCTTCAAAATACTCACTCCATCTCCTCACATCACCACTACTTTTTATCACCTCCCCATAAGCCCCCTTCACCGATGTTCCCATTTGTTCTCTTGTCTTACGCACTTTATTTACCTCCCTCCAAAACATCTTTTTATTCTCCCTGAAATTTAATGATAATCTCTCACCCCAACTCTCATTAGCCTTCTTTTTCACCTCATGCACCTTTCTCTTGACTTCCTGCTTCTTTTTTTATACATCTCCCAGTCATTTGCACTATTGCCCTGCAAAACTCGTCCAAATGCCTCTCTCTTCTCTTTCACTAATAATCATACTTCTTCATCCCACCACTCATTACCCTTTCTAATTTGTCCACCTCCCACGCTTCTCATGCCACAAGCATCTTTTGCGCAAGCCATCACTGCTTTCCTAAATACATCCCTTTCCTCCCCCACTCTCCTTAAGTCCTTTGCTCTCACCTTTTTTCCATTTTGCACTCAGTCTCTTCTGGTACTTCCTCACACAAGTCTTCTTCCCAAACTCACTTACTCTCACCACTCTCTTCACCCCAACATTCTCTCTTCTTTTCAGAAAACCTCTACAAATCTTCACTTTCGCCTCCACAAGATAATGATCAGACATCCCTCCAGTTGCACCTCACAGCACATTAACATCCAAAAGTCTCTCTTTCACGTAATCCACTAACGCTCTCTTGCCATCTTTCCTATTTACATACTTATACTTATGTATATCTCACTTTTTAAACCAGGTATTCCCAATCACCAGTCCTTTTTCAGCACACAAATCTACAAGTTCTTCACTATTTCCATTTACAACACTGAACACCCCATGTACACCAATTATTCCCTTAACTGCCACATTACTCACCTTTGCATTCATTTCACCCATCACTATAACCTGGTCACGAGCATCAAAACTACTAACACACTCACTGAGCTGCTCCCAAAACACTTGCCTCTCATGATCTTCCTTCTCATCCCCAGGTGCATGTACATCAGTGATCACCCATCTCTCTCCATCCACTTTCAGTTTTACCTATATCAATCTAGAGTTTACTTTCTTACACTCTACAACATACTCCCACCACTCCTGTTTCAGGAGTAGTGTTACTCCTTCCCTTGCTCTTGTCCTCTCGCTAACCCCTGACTTTACTCCAAAAACATTCCCAAACCACTCTTCCCCTTTACCCTTGAGCTTCGTTTCACTCAGAGCCAAAACATCCAGGTTCCTTTCCTCAAACATACTACCTATCTCTCCTTTTTTCTCATCTTGGTTACACCCACACACATTTAGACACCCCATTCTGAGCCTTCCTGCGTAAGTGAAGTACCTTTAAGAACAGAGGATTGAGCTTTAGAGAGAATATCCTCACGGATCGGCTTCGAACCCTGGGTAGTGCGTCCGGCTTACCCTCTAATGTGATTTGGTATAGGTGTTAGGTGTTAGGCCAACCAGCGAAAATTTACAAACATTTCTCCCTTAACTTAACAATTTAGTTCCTTCTGTCAGCTTTACTGTACCAGTGAAAGGCAATCGTATGTTACCATTTTTAGATTGCATGATCCATAGGGCTGGAAATATGTTCAAGTTTATCATATACATAAAACCTACCAATGGTTGTTCATATATCTATTACCACTCACTTCAACAGAGTTATATTGTAGTCATCATCGTTCCAGTCTATGTTCTTTAGGACTTTAAGAATATGCAATCCAGAGTTTATTGATGATGTCTTTGACAAGATATAATCTATTGGATCCAAGTTAAAGTATCCTAGATCTTTCAATTATAAATTCCTTAAGTTGGCAAGGAAATCATTTATAGAGTTAACCCCAAACCCACCCTTGAAACCAAGAATCTCTTAATTCTCCCTTTTATTAGTAATTTTACATTGCTTTCCAGGTTGCTTAAATCGTTTGATATAAATGTAGCCTTCAACAACAATAATCTAATTAATATCTTAATCAGGAACTCACCAGAAAGTTCTGCGTGCTGTGTTTATAGATTACCATGTAAAAATTGTAATATGTTTTATGTTGGGCAGAATGGTAAGGCTCCCTCTGTAAGATTTAAGCAACATTAAGATAGTATAAGAAAAGGTCAATAATCAAATGCTTGTTTAATCACGTTGAAAAAAGATGATCATTGTAGTGACTGGAGTGATGACAACTCAGTTATCAAACTCCTTTACCACGAGATATATCAATGAGTCTTCTATTATTTGATACGCAAATGATTGTAACGTAATTACTAGTAAAGGTGTATACAAATAGCATAACTTTATTGTAGATAAAATTTGTGAACAGATCCCTTTCTTGTCCACATAAGGAAATTTTATTACAGGCATGTTGCCAGACTGGGACGCACCAACCCGAACACCACCATTCGGGTAGCGTTGTTTTGCTAATGGCGTCTTAGATACGTCTCTTCTTGTATATCAAGTGACTTTTCTGTATCTCTTTCTTGATGTTGTGATCATTACACGAAAATCAGAAATTATCGTGTTTCATTTTCCCGTGGATTACCAGGATAATAAGTTTATGATACGCTCGTTGTCTGTCTTGGACAATCACTTGTTTACCAAATGGCGTCCTGAGCTCCGTCTCTTCGTTGTATATCAACTGATTTTTATTTCTTGAATCTCCTCTGATGATGTGCTTATTATACGAAAGTGCACATGGGAACTTATCGTGTTTCATTTTCCCTGTGGGCTCAGGAATATATATATATATATATATATATATATATATATATATATATATATATATATATATATATATATATATATATATATATATATATATATATATATATATATATATATATATATATCCCTTATCTCTGGGGATAGGGGAGAAAGAATACTGCCCACGCATTCCTCAAGTATCGTAGAAAGCGACTAAAGGGAACGGTAGCGCGGGGCTGGAAACCCTCTCCTCCTTGTATTTTAACTTCCAAAAAAGGGAAACAGAAGGAGTCACGCGGGGAGTGCTCATCCTCCTCAAAAACTCACAATAGGGTGTCTAAATGTGTGTGGATGTAACCAAGATGAGAAAAAAGGAGAGATAGGCAGTATGTTTGAGGAAAGGAACCTGGATGTTTTGGCTCTGAGTGAAACAAAGCTCAAGAGTCAAGGGGAAGAGTGGTTTGGAAATGTCTTGGGAGTACAGTCAGGGGTTAGTGAGAGGACAAGAGCAAGGGAAGGAGTAGCACTACTCCTGAAACAGGAGTGGTGAGAGTATGTGATAGAGTGTAAGAAAGTAAAATCTAGATTGCTATGAATAAAACTGAAAGTGGATGGAAAGAGATGGGTGATTATTGGTGCATATGCACCTGGGCACGAGAAGAAAGATCATGAGAGGCAAGTGTTTTGGAAGCAGCTCAGTGAGCGAGTTAGTAGTTTTGATGCACGTGACCGGGTTATAGTGATGGGTGATTTAAATGCAAAGGTGAGTAATGTGGCAGTTGAGGGAATAATTGGTGTACATTGGGTGTTCAGTGTTGTAAATGGAAATGGTGAAGAACTTGTAGATTTATGTGCTGAAAAAGGACTGGCGATTGGGAATACTTGGTTTAAAAAGAGAGATGTACATAAGTATACGTATATAAGTAGGAAAGATGGCCAGAGAGCGTTATTGGATTACGTGTTAATTGATAGGCGCGAGAAAGAGAGACTTTTGGATGTTAATGTGCTGTGAGGTGCAACTGGAGGGATGTCTGATCATTATCTTGTGGAGGCGAAGGTGAAGATTTGTAGAGGTTTTCAGAAAAGAAGAGAGAATGTTGGGGTGAAAAGAGTGGAGAGAGTAAGTGAGCTTGGGAAGTAGACTTGTGTGAGGAATTACCAGGAGAGAATGAGTACGGAATGGAAAAAGGTGAGAACAAAGGACATAAAGGGAGTGGAGGAGGAATGGGATGTTTTTAGGGAATCAGTTATGGATTGGACAAAAGATGCTTGTGGCATGAGAAACAAGGGAGGTGAGCAGATTAGAAAGGGTAGTGAGTGATGGGATGAAGAAGTAAGATTGTTAGTGAAAGAGAAGAGAGGCATTTGGACGATATTTGCAGGAAAATAATGCAAATGAGTGTGAGAGGTATAAAAGAAAGAGGCAGGAGATCAAGAGAAAGGTGCAAGAGGTGAAAAAGAGGGCAAATGAGAGTTAGGGTGAGAGAGTATCATGAAATTTAAGGGTGGATTAAAAGATGTTTTGGAAGGAGGTAAATAAAGTGCGTAAGACAAGGGAACAAATGCGATCTTCAGTGAAGGGCGCTAATGGGGAGGTGATAACAAGCAGCGGTGATGTGAGAAGGAGATGGAGTGAGTATTTTGAAGGCTAGTTGAATGTGTTTGATGATAGAGTGGCAGATATAGGGTTGTCTTGGTCGAGGTAGTATGCAAAGTGAGAGGGTTAGGGAAAATGATTTGGTAAAGAAAGAAGAGGTAGTAAAAGCTTTGCGGAAGATGAAAGCCGGTAAGGCAGCAGGTTTGGACGGTATTGCAGTGGAATTTATTAAAAAAGGGGGTGAGTGTATTGTAGACTTATTGGTAAGGTTATTTAATGTATGTATGACTCATGGTGAAGTGCCTGAGGACTGGCGGAATGCTTGCATAGTACCATTGTACAAAGACAAAGGGGATAAAAGTGAGTGCTCAAATTACAGAGATATAAGTTTGTGGAGTGAAAAACATTTTGTGTGATCGGGGCCTGAACATGCAGGAGGGTGAAAGGAGGGCAAGGAATAGAGTGAATTGGAGCGATGTGGTATACCGGGGTTGACGTGCTGTCAGTGGATTGAATCAAGGCATGTGAAGCGTCTGGGGTAAACCATGGAAAGCTGTGTAGGTATGTATATTTGCGTGTGTGGACGTATGTATATATATGTGTGTGGGGGGGGGGGGGTTGGGCCATTTCTTTCGGCTGTTTCCTTGCGCTACCTCGCAAACGCGGGAGACAGCGACAAAGTATAATAAAAAAAGAAAGTTTGAGGAGTATTCCTGGGAAATTATATGTGAGGCTATTCATTGAGAGGGTGAAGGCATGTACAGAGCATCAGATTGGGGAAGAGCAGTGTGGTTTCAGAAGTGGTAGAGGATGTGTAGATCAGGTGTTTGCTTTGAAGAATGTATGTGAGAAATACTTAGAAAAGCAAATGGATTTGTATGTTGCATTTATTGATCTGGAGAAGGCATATAATAGAGTTGATAGAGATGCTCTGTGGAAGGTATTAAGAATATATGGTGTGGGAGGAAAGTTGTTAGAAGCAGTGAAAAGTTTTTATCGACGATGTAAGGCATGTTTACGTGTAGGAAGAGAGGAAAGTGATTGGTTCTCAGTGAATGTAGGTTTGCGGCAGGGGTGTGTGATGTCTCCATGGTTGTTTAAATTGTTTATCGATGGCACTGTTAGGGAGGTGAATGCAGGAGTTTTGGAAAGAGGTGCAAGTATGCAATCTGTTGTGGATGAGAGAGCTTAGGAAGTGAGTCAGTTGATGATGATACATCGCTGGTGGCCGATTCGTGTGAGAAACTGCAGAAGCTGGTGACTGAGTTTGGTAAAGTGTGTGAAAGAAGAAAGCTGAGAGTAAATGTGAATAAGAGCAAGGTTATTAGGTACAGTAGGGTTGAGGGACAAGTCAATTGGGAGGTAAGTTTGAATGGAGAAAAACTGGAGGAAGTAAAGTGTTTTAGATATCTGGGAGTGGATTTGGCAACGGATGGAACCATGGAAGCGGAAGTGAATCATAGAGTGGGGGAGGGGGCGAAAGTTCTGGGAGAGTTGAAGAATGTGTACAAGTCGAGAACATTATCTCGGAAAGCAAAAATGGGTATGTTTGAAGGAATGATGGTTCCAATAATGTTATATGGTTGCGAGGCGTGGGCTATAGATAGAGTTGTGCGGAGGAGGGTGGATGTGCTGGAAATGAGATGTTTGAGGACAATATGTGGTATGAGGTGGTTTGATCGAGTAACTAATAATAGGGTAAGAGAGATGTGTGTCAATAAAAAGATTGTGGCTGAGAGAGCCGAAGAGGGTGTTTTGAAATGGTTTGGTCACATGGAGAGAATGAGTGAGGAAAGATTGACCAAGAGGATATATGTGTCAGAGGTGGAGGGAACGAGAAGTGGGAGACCAAATTGGAGGTAGAAAGATGGAGTGAAAAAGATTTTGAGTGATCGGGGCCTGAACATGCAGGAGGGTGAAAGGCGTGCCAGGAATAGAGTGAATTGGAACGATGTAGTATACCGGGGTCGACGTGCTGTCAATGGATTGAACCAGGGTATGTGAAGCGTCAGGGGTAAACCATGGAAAGTTCTGTGGGGTCTGGATGTGGAAAGGGAGCTGTAGTTTCTGATGCATTATTACATGACAGCTAGAGATTGAGTGTGAACGAATGTGGCCTTTGTTGTCTTTTCCTAGCGCTACTTTGCGCACATGCGAGGGAAGAGGGTTTTCAGTTCAAAATGCGATGGGGTGGTGACGGGAATGAATAAGGGCAGATAGTATGAATTGTGCACATGTGTTTATATGTATATGTCTGTGTGTGTGTATATATGTATACGTTGAGATGTATAGGTATGTATATGAGCGTATGTGGACGTGTAGGTATATACATGTGCATTGTTGATGGGTTGGGCCATTCTTTCGACTGTTTCCTTGCGCTACCTCGCTAACGCAGGAGACAGCGACAAAGTATAAGATATATATATATATACATATATATATGTATATATATATATATATATATATATATATATATATATATATATATATATATATATATATATATATATATATATATATATATATATATATATATTCATTTATTTACTTATTCATTCATTTATGTATTTTTATTTATTTTGCTTTGTCCCTGTCTCCCGCGTTTGCGAGGTAGCGCAAGGAAACAGACGAAAGAAATGGCCCAACCCACCCCCATACACATGTATATACATACACGCCCCCACACGCAAATATACATACCCATACATCTCAATGTACACATATGTATACACACACAGACATACACATATATACACATGCACACAATTCACACTGTCTGCCCCTACTCACTCCCATCGCCACCTCGCCACACATGGAATAATATCTCCCTCCCCCCTCATGTGTGCGAGGTAGCGCTAGGAAAAGACAACAAAGGCTACATTCGTTCACACTCACTCTCTAGCTGTCATGCAATAATGCCCGAAACCACAGCTCCCTTTCCACATCCATGCCCCACAGAACTTCCATGGTTTACCCCAAACGCTTCACATGCCCTGATTCAATCCATTGACAGCACGTCGACCCCGGTATACCACATCGATCCAATTCACTCTATTCCTTGCCCGCCTTTCACCCTCCTGCATGTTCAGGCCCCGATCACTCAAAATCTTTTTCACTCCATCTTTCCACCTCCAATTTGGTCTCCCACTTCTCGTTCCCTCCACCTCTGACGCATATATCCTCTTGGTCAATCTTTCCTCACTCATTCTCTCAATGTGCCCAAACCATTTCAAAACACACTCTTCTGCTCTCTCAACCATGCTCTTCTTATTTCCACACATCTCTCTTACCCTTACATTACTTACTCGATCAAACCACCTCACACCACATATTGTCCTCAAATATCTCATTTCCAGCACATCCACCCTCCTGCGCACAACTCTATCCATAGCCCACGCCTCGCAGCCATACAACATTGTTGGAACCACCATTCCTTCAAACATACCCATTTTTGCTTTCCGAGATTATGTTCTCGACTTCCACACATTCTTCAAGGCTACCAGGATTTTCGCCCCCTCCCCCACCCTATGATTCACATCCGCTTCCATGGTTCCATCCGCTGCCAGATCCACTTCCAAATATCTAAAACACTTTACTTCCTCCAGTTTTTCTCCAGTCAAACTTACCTCCCAATTGACTTGTCTCTTAACCCTACTATACTTAATAACCTTGCTCTTATTCACATTTACGCTTAACTTTCTTCTTTCACACACTTTACCAAACTCAGTCACCAGCTTCTGCAGTTTATCACATGAATCAGCCACCAGCGCTGTATCATCAGCGAACAACAACTGACTCACTTCCCAAGCTCTCTCATCCCCAACAGACTTCATACTTGGCCCTCTTTCCAAAACTCTTACATTCACCTCCCTAACAACCCCATCCATAAACAAATTAAACAACCATGGGGACATTACACACCCCTGCCACAAACCTACATTCACTGAGAACCAATCACTTTCCTCTCTTCCTACACGTACACATGCCTTACATCGCCGATAAAAACTTTTCACTGCTTCTAACAACTTGCCTCCCACACCATATATTCGTAGTACCTTCCACAGAGCATCTCTATCAATTCTATCATATGCCTTCTCCAGATCCATAAATGCTACATACAAATCCACCTGCTTTTCTAAGTATTTCTCATATACATTTTTCAAAGCAAACACCTGATCCACACATCCTCTACCACTTCTGAAACCACACTGCTCTTCCATATGTTTGTGTGTGTGTGTGTGTGTGTGTGTGTGTGTGTGTGTGTGTCATGAACACATGGTACATATATAAAAGGTTATGAGACGGTTCAACATGAGCGTAAAACTCACTCCCTGTAACGTAACATATAAATGATTATCACAAGTATTACAAATGATAATCTCTCTCTCTCTCTCTCTCTCTCTCTCTCTCTCTCTCTCTCTCTCTCTCTCTCTCTCTCTCTCTCTCTCTCTCTCTCTCTCTCTCTCTCTCTCTCTCTCTCTCTCTCTCTCTCTCTCTCTCATATATATATAGACATTTACAGATGTATCTTCATGAATACTGCAACAGAAGTCGATTATTCTGCCTGACTCATGCTGATAAGAGAATGACATGATTAAGTGAGGCGATACGGTCTTGCAGAGGAGAGTGTTGACGGATGGCTGAGAAAATCTCATTTATATTGATGTAGTCGGGGAAGAAAATTAATTGGCAAGTGTGATCATCGCCAAACCACTATTGACGTAAGTTTTAACACTGCTTGTAATGCTGATCAACATGATGCTGTCTTCGCGTAGTTCTGGAAGGGATAAGGTAGGATGACATCGTCACTGAAAACGATATGGACTTAGCTTGGGATAGCTTGAGTTGGGCATTCAGAGTAGTGGAGGAAACATTCACTGTTCTATCTCAGCCTTTTAATTTTCCAGGACTAAGACCAAAAATGGTGAAACAGTGAAATAAAGAACTGTCAATTACCTAAGATATTAGCATACAGCACATAAGAAACTCAAAGAAAACAGTGACGAACATGAAAGACTAAGTTAGGTAAACTTGTGTAGAGAAAGTAAGAGACTTATACTGTACGTTAGAGTAAACGTCAGTATGAAGCAAGTATTGCTAAAAGTAGCAGAAGAAAACGAGAGTTTCAGAGTTATGGTGTACATATGAGTCATTCGCCAGTCAAATGGTCCATGAATTTCGAAAAATGGTGACTTAATTCAAGACAATGAAGTCATAGCAAAGATATTAGACTGTCTTTTCATCCCAGTCGTGGGCCAATCAGGCCTCCTGTTGTCTGTCTGTTTCATGTAAACTCATGTAATTCAACAACGAAGACAGTTCACGTTCCAAATCCAGCCCCGTTGCTACGGGAGGAGAACATTTTGCCACACGGTTTACATATAAGGTGATAATGATGCTATTAACATTAACTGAAATAAGTATGCAAATGGAATGGCAAGACCTGATAAGGTTTGTCATATGATGATAAACGAAGCTAAGAATAGATATTTGATGCCTTAATTATTCAATTTAGTGTCACTTGCCACAGGGAAACTTCTAGATGATTAGAATTTTGCCAATGTAACATCGATATTCCAAAAAAATATGAAGATATTCCCAGAAAATATCACGAAATTAACTTGATGTCTGTCGTTGGTAAACTCATGGAAACCATCATTTGAGTGAGATTCTAAATCGTTCTCATTATCTCATCAACGATTTGTGGTATGATATTCTACGAAATCGTTCATATCTGACAAATTCGCTTGTTTCCTCTTATGATACAATCAACACGGATGATGGAAGTAGAGTGGTTGATATATTACATTGTCTAAAAACGTTTGATAAAGTCCCTCATCAAAGATTACCAGCAAAAGCTAAATCATATGATGTAGATGAGCATGTACTTCACTGGTTAGAAAATTGGTTGACAGGTCGTAAGCGAAGTCTGGTGATGAAAAGCCGTGCCTCAGAATGGCTAGACGTAAGCAGTGGTGTACTATATACCATCAGTATTCTGTTTCCCCTTTTTTCAATGACCTTGATGATGGGAAGCATTGTAAGGCATCAACGTCATTGGGAAATAAAGTTACAATAAAAACTGAACGTTCCTATTGCTGTAAGTTGACGGAAAGTTACAGGCTGGGCTCATAAGCGGCAATTTAATTTTGATATCGTAAGTGCAAAGTTCTACACGTTACCAGAAGAAACGAAGAGGCAAGCTACAGACTGATGACCTGAAGTTAAGTAATCAGAGCAAAGAAATAGTAAAGAGGCAAACAAAATTCTCGGATTCAAAGATAAGGCATTCGAATGCAAGCCTGACAAAATAATTCCCACAACCTGCAATTCGCTGGTGCATCCCTGTCTTGAAAAATGTGTTCACTTATGGTCACACCCACTTGAGAAAAGAAAATCGACAGGAAAAAAAAAAGAAAAAATCGACAGAATATAGGGAGTACAGCGACGAACTATCAAGATGAACCTCGGAATAAGCAACAAATCCTACGAAAGTAGAATGTACGACGTAAATTGATTAAACCTAGAAAAGGGAGGATTAAAAGTTAATTCTATATACGGATTCTAGACTTATCAAAAACTCTGATAATCTCGATCTAAGCAAACGCTATACTTCTAGTGAGGCAAAGTACTTTATCTTCTACAGGATTGTTGTAAGTAGTTATCAATAATTCACAAATAGTTATGTTTCATAATGAATCTGACAGATACTTCACTTAAAGGCTATGATTGATATTGTAGTTGCATACAAGATATGCAGGTATTTGCTTCTAATCTCTGTGTTTCTGGTCTCTCCCAGTAACACAAACAACGTCGAAAAGAACCCACCGGTATATTGTTGTTCACTTTCCTGTTTACTGAAATTCGGGACTGGAGAGAAGGGATGATCAGTCCTTCATACCTCCTCGTGGGGGAAGTGGGGTACACTGTGGACAGAACCTCCTAGCCTACCGAGGTGAAACCCGCCCAACCACACTCCCATTCACCACAAAACAACCGTTCACATCCACCATCACAAAACCCACTTACCAACACGCCCACTCTTATCTACAACACATGCTTATGTCTGAGGCTTGGAGCCATGAAGTGTGGGAGTTGTAACCATATCCATTGTAGAGCGACAGGGACGAGGTTTCTTGAAGATCTAGTTGAAATTACTTTTATGATGTCAAGTAACTTTTATGATTACCTTCATTGAAAATGTCATGAACGACTGATAACGCTTGAGGTATGGTACGGTCACAGTGCCTCAGGTAAACCAGCCCAAGTTTCCTTTCTCAAGAGAGATTCTACGATGCTCTCATTTGTTTATTTCTTACCCTCTCAGCCTAGACACTAAGCCTGGGATTCGGCATCAGTTTAAAAGACTTCTATACAGGTTTTCCGGTGTTGGCTGTGTGACACTGGAGTGTGTGTGGTTTTCTCGCCCGTCGTCCCTGGGGTGAGGTTGAAACTGACCACAACTAGTGTAGTTTATTCTTTTTGTTCAGAGTTTTATGACGTAGTCATTAAGTGTACGAATCATTCGGTCTCGTTCTACGTAGACTACTTAACATCTTCACGTGAGGTTAAATAGACGGAACAAGAGTGTCAATAAGTCGAGGAAAGCAAAAGAAACGGGATTCATGAGACAATAACAAACTGTGGAAGTAGATAGATATTATAACAGTAGGAGTCAGTAATACATGTTGAGAGTAACAGGCAAGTGTGGAATGATGCCAGTTAAAAAGTTTGTAATAGATTTAGAGCAATGGTTCTTAAACTCTCCTCTCCCCGTACCCCCCAGCGAATTGTAATCTGACTCTTCCCATTGATTTTCAAGTGGACTGACTGGTATTACAGGTCACTGAATTTATTTGACATCGAGGTAAAAGTCAAACGTCGGTAAATTCCTTTTCCTCTTTTTCATATGGTACATTGTGAAGCTAGCTGTTGCGAAGCGTAGTTCCCAATGCATTTACAAAGGTTAACGCATTCAAGCACTCATTTACACTCGATATTGTCTGTCTTCACTTACACTTCAGGCAAAATGTTTGGTGTTACTTGTCTGAGTGCTCGCTGAAGGTCGCTTTCTACGTCATTTTTGTTTCGCAGCATTGTTTTGATCAAGAGCCACAGTTGCCTTGACGAAAAAGGGATGATAAACTGAAGGCTTCGTTGGCTTACGTTTTAGTACATTGGTAGGTGGTTCATCCAGATCCTCTCCAACTTTAGGTTCTTGGAGTCACCCTTTGCCGTAGAACTAAATTCATTTGGAAGAATTCCTCTTGCAGGGTTTCGGGAACATTCTTGACTGCAGTGGAAATGGATTCCCTACAAGACTAGAGTCAAAATCGCAGGTACTGACGTCCACGAAAGTATCTATAGAATTCGTCCTTTAGAGCTTCAAGGTGACTCGATCTTCGCTTTAAGTATGTTTGCACAGTCTAACTAGTTAGCCATACTAAGTGGAGTTTTTCACTAACCCAAAGCGACTCCATTATATATCCTCCCCTCCCCTTCTTAGATCCAGAATTACTTTTAGTACTGAAGCCATTGAACTGATTTTGATTTTTGCCACAAGAGCGGCTTACCATTTGTGATCTCTTGCCTATCCTGTGGGCGTTGACGCAAATAGCTATGGAGTGACTGAATTACATTGTAGGTCACACCGTGAGATAAGTGTTAACAAGGAGTAGGCAGCAGTGAATAGATTACGCAGTAGTTTACATGATAATTGAAGTTTACAACAATTGAACATTGATTATTGAATTACGTATCAACAGGCAAAGTTTGAATACTTTGCGTGTATCCGAAGTAGAACTTTATTATGCACGAAATGCTTACATACATCTTGCAGGACTCTGTAAGAATCACCCCTAGATTCATTTTTTCTATAAGAGCCAAGTGTACGTATAATGGTAAAGGGTGTGGGAGTAGCTTTGTTGGCAAAGTTTACATTTGGTCTGTTCATTATCAACAGGAGAAGCAAATTCACATGAATATTCCTCAACCTAAGTTGAGCGATATTAAATGTCTGTTGATCGTGTTAGTGGACCCAAATATATGGTTCTTCTTGCATGATATCATAATGGTAGATATATCTCCTTATTTTGATTTCACTTGGCCTTAAGTCCAAGTGATTTTGTTCATTTTTTTTCTGAATGATTGTTTAATCTTGTTTTAAGACTACTTGAAGGTAGATCTTTCAAGGTAGTTTTTGATAGTTCATTATCCTTATATGTATTCTGAGACCAGTAGGTGAAGGAACCAAGAAATGCTGGGTGATTTGCATATACCTTTGACATGCTTCAGACACAATCATATTGACAGTCATACTGAGGCGAGTTTAGCGCAGTTACTGGAGAGAGAAAGTCGTTTACAGTCAAAGTTAAGAGCCATAAGGAGAGCAAGTAGTTTCGTTTAAAGTCTGGTTATCTTATGGGAAGAACTTGGTCTTCCTAGTATCATGATTAATCTTATTAAAACAATGCGGAAGCTAAATGCTAGCTTTTGAAAGGAGTAGGAAAATAGATTAAGGTTGATATATACGGTGAAGATGCACTGAAGATGAACTTTAAAACCTGGAGGGAGATTTTGGTGAGGAGAGTACTGGGATGGATGAAGATAAAAGAGGTCATAAAAGGTAGAATAATCCATGGCACTCTAGTCAATGTGGAAAGATTTAAGCGGAGAGACTGTATGTGAAGCTGGCTTGAAGGAGTATCTGTGTCGGCGCTGTTGTTAGGGATCAGTTAGGATAGGTCAGAAAATGAGAGTAGTAGAGATGGATAACTTATGTAGTATAGCTGGTATTAGGATGATAGAAAGAATGAAGAATGAAGGATGTGAGAAGATGTACGACGAAGTCCATAGAAAGTCTCAGTGATGGAAGTCTTTTAAGATGGTATGGTCATATGTAACGTATGGCATACGATAGCTTGGTCAGCAAGATACGTAGCTGTGCAGTAGAAGGTACAAGCAGGAGAGATGAACCCCAGAAGAGATAGAGCAAATGCAGAGATGGAATTGATTACTATAGAGCGGGGGATGTTCCACATGAAGATGTTAGAAGACAGACTCGAGACGAGTTGCAGTGGAGGGATTTTTCGTGCGGACGTGGTACACATGGAGATATTGGTGTTGCTTGAAACACTTTTGTTAAGTGTGGAAGTTCGTTTCACTTCAGCTCTCTGGCCACGGGTTGAGGACGTGTATGAGTGATGTTCGCAAGCTGTACCTCATCTACTCCATTACATGAGGGACTGATTAATTATGATAGACAGATAGACAGAGAAAGGAAGGCAGAGTCACAAGAGAAAAAAGAGTGGGTAGAAAAAGAGACAGACCGGGAGAGAAATGAAAAGGTGCCAGAAAAAGAGAGAGAGAGAGAGAGAGAGAGAGAGAGAGAGAGAGAGAGAGAGAGAGAGAGAGAGAGAGAGAGAGAGAGAGAGAGAGAGAGAGAGAGATTAGCGAGTGAAGAGAAGAGGCAGTGAGTGAATGAATGGAAGGCGCTGCAGGAGTGAGTCATGCGGGGACAGACAGTGGTCCGCCACCCTCGTCACCCTCCCGCCGAGGTCAACAGGAAGTTTCGCTTCGCTACCTTATGACTCTTTCATCTGTAGACAAGGAGACTGTCAGCTACGGGTGAACTCTGACGAATCAATCACTTAGTTCTCTGACTTGCTGCCTGGATTTTGAAGACTTATGCCCCAAGTATGATTGAACAGAGTGAACAGTTACAGTTAGCTAACCCTCGAGTACAATGACAGTTCTTATGGACGGTGACTTGCTGCATAGATACAGGGACTTGTACTTGAGTACAGTGTCTCTGGCCTTATGTACAGTGACATAATCTTAGATTAATCTGATTTATCTTTAAGTACAAAGACGTTGACTGCACACCATGACTAACCGTTAGCACAGATGATAACAGTATCTAAAACCTCTTTTAGCACAACCATGGACGATTGATAAGGGTATGAAAGACAATAATGGACTAAACAGTAAAGTACAGTAACAATCAGTCGACTTAGATGACTCAGTCGGCTGGGTACAATGACGTAGTGCGTTGGTTATGATGACAACGAGAGGCGTACGATACTTTCAGCAGCTGAGTGAGAAAACTTTAGTTGCCATGTTGTTGATTCCCTGAGTATTAAGGGTACGACCGTCGAACACGATAATACGACCCTCAATCACGACGCAACGACCTCTGGGTATCCTAGTTCAGCCTTTCAAAGGTCACAGCATCATACTCAAGGGTCGTACCTTCGTCCTTGAGGTTCATCAGGTTGAGTTCAAGGGTCTAACCTTCGTGTTCACTCAACTTACTCCATATTCATGTAGAAGGTGAGGAGTATGTGTCGCCTCCCTCCACTGTTAACATCCTAGGGTGACTGGATGAGCCATATCTTGGGATGACACATGACCCTGTAGCTGGGACAGGAAGGCTTGAGTAGGGGGGGAGATCTTCAAGGTCTTGGGGAAGGGGGTTGCAGATCATAAGGTCACGGGGAAGTCATATGAAAGACTGATAACAAAATAGTTGAATGTCTACGACGAGTTTTATCTGCTGGATGACAGTACCTGAGAAAACATGGGAAAGACAGATAACAGAAGACCTGATGGTCTATGACGGGGTTATCTGCTGGAGAGTTAAGGAAGCTTGCAGCTTTCTGTAAACTTTGTTTACTGTAGATCGGGGAATCGTCGAGAGTAAAATCAGCGTCATACAAACTGCCTCTAAAAACTGTTAAAAGTTTTTTTTTTTTCTTTTTTTGAAGCATTTCATCGTTCAGGTTCTTAGTTCCCAAAGTTCAACATTATATTATTCTTGTCCATGAAAACACTTTGATCAAACAAACGAATTTCAGTTAGGTACCTAATGATAATCATAGGATTGTTGTCAACAGATGAAAGATTTATCAAAACTATCCTTTGAAATAATTTGGCAAGTTTATCGTTCTATTTTCTTGCTCCTCCTGAGAATAAGCAACCATAGTGGAGGATGGCATCACCTCAAGATTGTGTAATTTGATTAATGTTTTCTGTCAGAATCTTCTTCATGAGCCAACCGTATGATTGTACCAATAACGAAACATAATCAACAGGTGATTTACGCAACATCTTCCTAGTGAGTTGTCTGTGCAAAATATTTAAGATGTTGGCGCTCAACTGAGGAAGACATAGAACAAAAGAACATCTGTTGCCTGAAATAAGTAGGTTTACATAAGTGCATCACAACTTTTCCAAGAGTACATAAGGAGACGTGCATCACATTCTTGACTCACTCCTGTTGACTTGAAAGCTGCCTCTGATATTGCTAATACGCAAGTTATATTGTACGACACAACGGCAACTGAGATGAGTGGTCGACTTTTGCATTAGATACATAGTTATCTTCCTTAATGATAGTCTGCTGTATTGTTTCAAAGCTACTGTAGGGAAGTTAAAGATACGCAGCTTAGCACTTCTCAAGGTGTGGGAAATATTCCCACTCCAAGATAGCTCCAAGAATATTACAGTTAGTTGTTCTAGTACACACTAAGACATATCATGAAATGCAAATCACTCATAACTACACACACAGCCGGTGATAGCCTTGGTCTTATAAATTTGCAGGAAAAGCTAAAATACTCAGAAACCGAACTGTTAATGGCAGGAATGAACCATCAAAGTTAAACACTGACGACAAAGTCATTGACTTTGTCTCCGCCTTTAGATACCTTGGTACCTCGGTCCCATTTACTACAGTTATGGCATGAAAACTAAACTAACAGTGAACAGACAGGCTCAATGCTTTCAGAGTTGTGGCAAAGTTCGAGCCTAATTATGGTGCTAACGTGAATCTGCTGAAATTATTTACCTGGCTTGTATCTGGTCTGCAATATTTCTCCATGCTGCAGCCTTTGGTCGTACATAAAGATAATGGTAATAAATCAGTAAGACTGAAAAGATGCAAAATGAAACCTTAAGAATTATACTTGGCCGTCCCAAGATCACTGAATTACCTGATATGCGAAAAGAACCAAGCACATCCAGCATTGAGGATAGAATACTTCAAGTCAATATCAACATAGAACTGGAACTTCAGTCGAGTAATCCAGATGATGTTGACTCCGCAGAAGTGTTTAAGTATACACGCCTCGAAACAAGTATATCTAAGTGAATTAAAGAAACAGCGATTCATATGACGATGTTTGAAGTTCACCATCTAAGTAAGACTGAGAAGCAAGTGCACTCCCCGCCACTGTATCGGATAACATTCATTGCTATCACTGTGCCTACCAACCACGAGAGGACTTGATCAATCACAGTCCTCACCTTCAGCACACTGACGAAGCCATTGCTCTAGAACATATACAGGATCTACAGATGAAAACAGTATAGCTCTCTCACCTCTGCCACCAGGAGGACTGAAAGTGTTGCCTCAGTGACTAATGGTTATAAGTCAGAGAAGAAAGTTAGAATGAACAACTGGGTACCAACTCCATCAACTGAGCTGTGCCCCACATATATCACTCACAAGATTGCATGCAGGAGCTATAGCTACAGTCACTTAATCTTTGACTCTCTATCTCCACTACCTGCCCTAAGGACCATGAAACTAGAATGTAACGTTCTTGTATCTGAAGCCATATACAGAAATGCGAACATTACTTGTAAATCGATTCAAGTCACACTATTGTGGATTCCCTTTAACATAGGCCTCCGAGAGCATGTAACTGATGTCTTTAACCAAACTTGCGCTTGATAATAAAGAGGCTGACAAACTCAGCATAGGGCAGTCGGTTGAAAATTGGGTTGCTGATCAAAAATAAAAAGTTAGATCAAGAAAAAACTACCATGTATTTGAAGCAAGACGATGTGTGCTAATAGACACTAGTACTGATGAACCTATTTCGATAATACTTAAATACGTAAAACTTGTTTATGTTGAAATTAATGTGACCATTAGATTACGATGTGTTCTCACTGCTAATTCAAGGCTGGGCCGTTGTTCCTATTGGCTGTTTGGTCTATCTGAAGATGTTAATCATATGATGTAGAGTGTGTGTGGTCAGAGATATGGGCACACATTAGAACACTGTGTCTTAGATTATTTAGAAAAGAGAACCTTGTTCTTAAGATGGGTCCAATTAAACCCTGTAAGAAATGGCACTTTTAATTGACAATGATTACATATCTGAAATTCTGAGACTGTGTCTACTTTATGCATCTAGAAGATGAGTTGACTGCATGGAACGACTGAAAGCTTAAGTTACAAAACATCTTTGTAACACTTATAATCATCTGCCCGCTGGGGTCTGACAAAGACCCTCTGTGACCTCTGTAATTCCTCAGTGCTACCGCTGGCAGGATGAACATGGGGTGCACCATAAAGCAGTGGCAAAATTATATGTCCAGTGGCTACAGTATAGGGAGGTCGCCAGGGTGTGTCGTGGTGACGCAAGACCTTGTGTTATAGGCTATTGACCAAACGTTGGCCTCAGTCACGTGACGGTAGGAAGTATTTTCATATGTCATCTGTTAAGGTTCACGTTGGTAAGACCAGACGCAGGACACATCCAAAGACCATGTGAGGTGATATCAAGTGTCTTGCTAAACTACAAAGCAATGTGGCTTCAGTTGTCCGTTAGATTCCATGGAATTTTTTTCTTTTGTAAGGTTTTTTTCATTACTGAAGGCTGTGTTTGGTAGCGTACAGAAGTGCGTGAGTGTATCAAGATGTGTTTGTTGGTGTCAGGAAAGTGTTTGGTATAGTGGTGTAGGTAGGTAAGTGTACGTGGTTGAATTAGAATGAACTTGGACAAGAAATGTGGCTAGAGGTATGAGGATGTGTGTGTGTGTGTGTATGTGTGCGTGTGCGTGTGTGTGTGTGTGTGTGTGTGTGTGTGTGTGTGTGTGTGTGTTGACGTTGTAAATCAGCCATCATTAAAGCACCTTGTCTAGACTTGAACTTTCAAAAGTTCTTCAGTTTCCAGGAAGCTGTGCATGACCTTATGTAGGTTTACCATGGCGCTGTTTAGTCTCTGAATTCTCGCCCATAAATTCCTTTAACCTTTTCAAGGATGGTGAGCTTCTACTTTTCATTAAAGCTAATTTGATAACTTAGATATTTCTGATATTATTAGCGAACAATTTTCGTACCTTTTTCGTGCATTTTGATTCAGCGCGACTCGACTCCTCTGTCATAGTAGATAAGTTCGTGCTTCTGTCATTTGCATATTCCTCTAGTGTTCTCTCCAATAACATAAAAACAATGTTTATGAATGTGACGTCATGTGGAAACCCCCCCCCCCCCCTCAAGACGGGTGGTCCTCTCTATAAGGCCTGGGAGCAGATGGCAACACTATTGCCAGCGTTCTAAGGCAGAGTATCAGACTCTGGACGTTGTAGCCGAAGATCGCTAAGTGGGCGGGAGGGGGAGGAGAGGGGAGGGTCACAGAGGCACGTGACGTGGGTTCATCACCGCGTGCCATGCCTGAGCGGCCAGCCTTTCCTTGCCTTAAGAATCTGTTTTCTGGTAGATGCCCACCTGGTGAACGTGTGTCCCACTTGGGCACCATTTCTTCTGATGATCTGCTAGTGTTTATGACCTCCGACTCACCTGAAAGTTTGACAAGTGGCTCTTAGTTTAGTCCAGCCGTGTGAAAACATTGCATGTCTACCAATGGAAAGTGGAGACTAGACCGAGCAGTAGAATATATACGTTTTAGACATGACACATAGTTCCCTTCAAGTCCTCAACTGACGTTATCTGCAGCACCGTAGATATAATCATTTCTCATTTAGTCGCCTGCTGGTCTTTTACACTTACAAGACGAAATTTAAGCTTCTTATCCTTCCTGCAATGAGTGACAGTCTGGATGGGACTCAATCAATACTCCTTTCCATTCCTTTGTATATTTTGTCTTTACGAATAGAGTTAGACCATTCACTAACCTACTGCATCATCTGGTTATCTCTGGTATCCTTGTTACCTTGGACTGAGCTTATTGTTGCCACTCTCAACACTCAGCGACTTTTGACAGCCTCGTAGGTTCATCACGGTAAGTAAACAAAGTATAAGACGTTGCGTCCAGTGACCTGACGCCACCGCCATCTGTGAGTGAGCTTCGTGATGAGGTAATGCGGCCGTGGTATTATTTGTGCACACGATCGTTCTTGGCCTTATGAACATTGTCATCGCTGCCATCATCTTCATTATCATTATTATCACTGCCAGCTCATCACGCGCATTACTTCCACATCTTCATCCTCAGAAATCATTTATTCATTAGTCTGTGTTGGCGCCAAGACCCTCTTGGCTGGGGAAGGAGGGTGAGCGTGGGCTCCGGCCGGCTCCATCCCCGTCAGTCTTCATGTCTGGCTCATTTTAGAGCGTTTTGTTTTCTTCTTCCGTCTTTCATCTCTATTTCTTCCTGTCCTTCACTATTATTGCCCATCCTTTTGTGTCTAAAGTTGTTGTTTTTCTCGTGAAACTTTGTTCTTCGTCATTCTGGAGGACTCCGTGCGTACTATGACGCTGGTATTTGTTCCTTTAAAGGAGCAGGTGATGTCACGCCTCACTACAGCCTCTTCTTCATGCATAATTAATGAGATTATGAATTTTTAGGAGCCTCTCTTCGCACATGTATCTCATTATCCTTTCTCCCTTCTTCCTTTATCATTCTCTGCATTCCTTTCCCCTCAAGACCTTCCGGCTTGCATCTTCCTCGGGAGGAACTGTTGTGTATACCTCTGACTTCCTATAAACCTCATTCAAAGTTTGGCATTGGCTTGGGATGAGCTACCTGCTCCTCGCGCCAACAAACCGGCTGGTTTTATTGCCCGCTCTAGACCATTAGCTTCGAACGTTCATAATGCTTGAAGTCCGAAAGACACTGGTTGTCAGAGTCCACAAGCGACTGATTCTTGAGAAGTATTATAGATAGTGGCCAAGTCTTGAAGGCTTTTGGCGCCTTTGAGTCAGCGGTTCTTGGCAGCAATTTTCAGAGGTCATCGATATCTTTCAAATCAGTGGTACTTAACGGCTCTATGCAAGGGGTCCTTGGTATCCTTAAAGCCAGAGATTCTTAACGGCAGTATACAAATGTCCTCGACATCCAATTTAAGCCAAAGCTTCTTGACGGCAGTAGCCATGGAGTCCTTGGTACCCCAAGAACCAGCTGCTCCTGCCACCAAAACTGTTTTGTTGATGTTCGAAAGGCTGATGCTTTCGGCGGCTATATACCATTGGTTTCTAGCAACAACATTCACCGATGGGATGACTGCTGGAGACTAGACCCGCCCTTTTCTACTCGACCAGACTCGGTCCCCTGCCAGTCAAGCAGACCTAACCTCTCCGACTCATCTTGATCTGTCCCCTTCCAGCTGACCAGATCCAGCTTTCCACCAGACAACGAAACCCTCCAATTTTATGCCCGTCTTGAGTAATTAGTCTCCTCGTGGCGCCGCCACATAAATGGAGCCACAGACGTGATAGGAGTAGCAGCCACATCCACAAAAAGGTGTGTAAGGAGTTCGGTTCATAGGACGCGTTTGTGTTTACTTAAGGCCGGGGTTGTCTGCTCCATTCTAGACGCTGCTGTGACACCCAGCATCTTTACAGTTCATTGTGCTCATCCCACATCTTCCAACCTGATCATAACACTTAGCTATCCTTCTATGGGTGGAATTTCCAGTGGAATGAATATTTTTGTTAAGCTTCCTTCCCAGGTAGGTTTTTTTTTATTGCTGACATGGTAAGTTACATTCTTACAGTATTTTATGCATTCTTCTGAGATTAACTCACTATTCGGTAATAAAGCCTATGTTCTTAGTAGCGTATTCATCTAATTACGTTTTCATAAATTCAGTTATGAATTTCTCTACAACAAAGATCTTTTTCATAAGTATATACAAACCAAATAATAGAACTGCAGTTGGATGAATCTTACACACACACACACACACACACCATATATATATTTTTTTTTTTTTTTTTTTGCTTTGTCGCTGTCTCCCGCGTTTGCGAGGTAGCGCAAGGAAACAGACGAAAGAAATGGCCCAACCCACCCCCATACACATGTATATACATACGTCCACACACGCAAACATACATACCTACACAGCTTTCCATGGTTTACCCCAGACGCTTCACATGCCCTGATTCAATCCACTGACAGCACGTCAACCCCGGTATACCACATCGCTCCAATTCACTCTATTCCTTGCCCTCCTTTCACCCTCATGCATGTTCAGGCCCCGATCACACAAAATCTTTTTCACTCCATCTTTCCACCTCCAATTTGGTCTCCCTCTTCTCCTCGTTCCCTCCACCTCCGACACATATATCCTCTTGGTCAATCTTTCCTCACTCATTCTCTCCATGTGCCCAAACCATTTCAAAACACCCTCTTCTGCTCTCTCAACCACGCTCTTTTCATTTCCACACATCTCTCTTACCCTTACGTTACTTACTCGATCAAACCACCTCACACCACACATTGTCCTCAAACATCTCATTTCCAGCACATCCATCCTCCTGCGCACAACTCCATCCATAGCCCACGCCTCGCAACCATACAACATTGTTGGAACCACTATTCCTTCAAACATACCCATTTTTGCTTTCCGAGATAATGTTCTCGACTTCCACACATTCTTCAAGGCTCCCAGGATTTTCGCCCCCTCCCCCACCCTATGATCCACTTCCGCTTCCATGGTTCCATCCGCTGCCAGATCCACTCCCAGATATCTAAAACACTTTACTTCCTCCAGTTTTTCTCCATTCAAACTCACCTCCCAATTGACTTGACCCTCAACCCTACTGTACCTAATAACCTTGCTCTTATTCACATTTACTCTTAACTTTCTTCTTTCACACACTTTACCAAACTCAGTCACCAGCTTCTGCAGTTTCTCACATGAATCAGCCGCCAGCGCTGTATCATCAGCGAACAACAACTGACTCACTTCCCAAGCTCTCTCATCCCCAACAGACTTCATACTTGCCCCTATTTCCAAAACTCTTGCATTCACCTCCCTAACAACCCATCCATAAACAAATTAAACAACCATGGAGACATCACACACCCCTGCCGCAAACCTACATTCACTGAGAACCAATCACTTTCCTCTCTTCCTACACGTACACATGCCTTACATCTTCGATAAAAACTTTTCACTGTTTCTAACAACTTGCCTCCCACACCATATATTCTTAATACATTCCACAGAGCATCTCTATCAACTCTATCATATGCCTTCTCCAGATCCATAAATGCTACATACAAATCCATTTGCTTTTCTAAGTATTTCTCACATACATTCTTCAAAGCAAACACCTGATCCACACATCCTCTACCACTTCTGAAACCACACTGCTCTTCCCCAATCTGATGCTCTGTACATGCCTTCACCCTCTCAATCAATACCCTCCCATATAATTTACCAGGAATACTCAACAAACTTATACCTCTGTAATTTGAGCACTCACTCTTATCCCCTTTGCCTTTGTACAATGGCACTATGCACGCATTCCGCCAATCCTCAGGCACCTCACCATGAGTCATACATACATTAAATAACCTTACCAACCAGTCAACAATACAGTCACCCCCTTTTTTAATAAATTCCACTGCAATACCATCCAAACCTGCTGCCTTGCCGGCTTTCATCTTCCGCAAAGCTTTCACTACCTCTTCTCTGTTTACCAAATCATTTTCCCTAACCCTCTCACTTTGCACACCACCTCGACCAAAACACCCTATATCTGCCACTCTATCATCAAACACATTCAACAAACCTTCAAAATACTCACTCCATCTCCTTCTCACATCACCACTACTTGTTATCACCTCCCCATTTGCGCCCTTCACTGAAGTTCCCATTTGCTCCCTTGTCTTACGCACTTTATTTACCTCCTTCCAGAACATCTTTTTATTCTCCCTAAAATTTATTGATACTCTCTCACCCCAACTTTCATTTGCCCTTTTTTTCACCTCTTGCACCTTTCTCTTGACCTCCTGTCTCTTTCTTTTATACATCTCCCACTCAATTGCATTTTTTCCCTGCAAAAATCGTCCAAATGCCTCTCTCTTCTCTTTCACTAATACTCTTACTTCATCATCCCACCACTCACTACCCTTTCTAATCAACCCATCTCCCACTCTTCTCATGCCACAAGCATCTTTTGCGCAATCCATCACTGATTCCCTAAATACATCCCATTCCTCCCCCACTCCCCTTACTTCCATTGTTCTCACCTTTTTCCATTCTGTACTCAGTCTCTCCTGGTACTTCCTCACACAAGTCTCCTTCCCAAGCTCACTTACTCTCACCACCCTCTTCACCCCAACATTCACTCTTCTTTTCTGAAAACCCATACAAATCTTCACCTTAGCCTCCACAAGATAATGATCAGACATCCCTCCAGTTGCACCTCTCAGCACATTAACATCCAAAAGTCTCTCTTTCGCGCGCCTGTCAATTAACACGTAATCCAATAACGCTCTCTGGCCATCTCTCCTACTTACATAAGTATACTTATGTATATCTAGCTTTTTAAACCAGGTATTCCCAATCACCAGTCCTTTTTCAGCACATAAATCTACAAGCTCTTCACCATTTCCATTTACAACACTGAACACCCCATGTATACCAATTATTCCCTCAACTGCCACATTACTCACCTTTGCATTCAAATCACCCATCACTATAACCCGGTCTCGTGCATCAAAACCACTAACACACTCATTCAGCTGCTCCCAAAACACTTGCCTCTCATGATCTTTCTTCTCATGCCCAGGTGCATATGCACCAATAATCACCCACCTCTCTCCATCAACTTTCAGTTTTACCCATATTAATCGAGAATTTACTTTCTTACATTCTATCACATACTCCCACAACTCTTGTTTCAGGAGTACTGCTACTCCTTCCCTTGCAAACGCGGGAGACAGCGACAAAGTATAATAAATAAATAAAAAAAAAAATATATATATATATATATATATATATATATATATATATATATATATATATATATATATATATATATATATATATATATATATAATATCTATTATACCGATACCAGGCATCACAGCACTATCCGCGTTTTCTTCAACCGGTTATATTCCATAGTTTAGCCCACTGATAGCACGTAGTCCCCTATATACCATATCTCTCTGATTAGCTCCATCGCTTGTACGCCCACACCCTCTTGCATGCTAAGGCCTCGAACACACAAAGAATCTTTCACTCCATCCTTGCACTTCCTCCATGGTTTCCCCCATTTCCTTGTTCCTTCTACTTCCGACATTCTTATCCTCATAGTTATTCTCTCCATATATCTAAACGCTTCCAGCAGACTCTCTTCATCTCCTTCACACGAACTCTTCTTGTTACCACATCTCTCTCTCACCCTATCATATCTTTTTTAGTCAACTGTAGACAACAAAATGTTCTCAAACATTTCATTTCCAACACATTCACTATCTTGGAGCTCCGCATCGCATCCATACAACACCATATAATATAGTACTATCAAGCATCCCATCTCTTCTTTTACAGACAGTAGATCTCTCTTTCCACAAATTCCTCACTGCAACCAGTACCTTCGTCTCCTTATCTACCCCATGGCTCCATTCATCTCAAATGGTTCCGTTCGCAACCATATCCACTCCCAGGCACTTAAAACACTTCTCTTCCAAGTTTTCCCCACTCTAACATAAACTGCTTATATCCTCCTCTAAACGTACTAACCTTGCTTCTGTTTGCATTTAATCTTGACTTTCTTTTTTCACACACTCTCCTAAACTCGAAAAACAATTTCTGAGTTTTTCGCTCGAATCTGCCACTGGCGCCATGTTATCAACAAGCAGTAACTGACTCATCTCCCATACCTTGCCATCCCTTACAGACTGCAGATCTGCCCCATGTACCCAAAACTCTCACATTCGTTTCCCTCACCATCCCATCCACAAAAAGATAAAAAAAAAACCATGATGATGTGATACTCTCCTGCCGTAAACCTTTCTTCATCTGAAGCGACTCAGCCTCCTCTTTCCCTACTCGCCCACAAGCTTCAAGCAGCTTTCCTCCAACTTCATATCTTGTAACATCTTCCACAGAGCATCTCTATAAACCATATCGTACATTTTCTCCAGATCCATATGTGCCACATACAAAACGAATCCCCCTGTTCCTCTAAGTATTTCTCGTACACATTCTTCAAAGCAAAAACTTGATCTTCACATTCTTCACCACACCTGAAACCACATTATTCTTCCTCCAACTGAAGTTCTATGTTGCCACCACTACCTCTCATACAACTTACCAAGTACACTCAACAAATTTATAATTCTGATATGATCATTCACTTTGCCTTTGTATAACAGAATTATATATGAATTCACTAACCCTCAGACAAGAGTTACGTGTACAAATCTTAACTAATCAATCAACAACACAGTCATCTCATCTCTCGGAAAGTCGGTATCGAGCCATCCACTCCGGCCGTCCTGCCACACTTCATCGTAGAGCAAGGCTTTCGCATATCAGTAAAGTTGATTGCATGAAGATTCGCTCCCCCAGAAAAATAAATTAATAAAGATGAATAAATTGATAATAGCTAGATAAGATAATATATATGTAAATAATAATAATGATAATGATAATAATAATAATAATAATTATTTATTTATTTATTTTGCTTTGTCGCTGTCTCCCGCGTTTGCGAGGTAACGCAAGGAAACAGACGAAAGAAATGGCCCAACCCACCCCCATACACAATGTATATACATACACGTCCACACACGCAAATATACATACCTATACGTCTCAATGTACGCATATATATACACACACAGACACATACATATATACCCATGCACACAATTCACACTGTCTGCCTTTATTCATTCCCATCGCCACCTCGCCACACATGGAATACCATCCCCCTCCCCCCTCATGTGTGCGATGTAGCACTAGGAAAAGACAACAAAGGCCCCATTCGTTCACACTCAGTCTCTAGCTGTCATGCAATAATGCCCGAAACCACAGCTCCCTTTCCACATCCAGGCCCCACACAACTTTCCATGGTTTACCCCAGACGCTTCACATGCCCTGATTCAATCCACTGACAGCACGTCAACCCCGGTATACCACATCGATCCAATTCACTCTATTCCTTGCCCTCCTTTCACCCTCCTGCATGTTCAGGCCCCGATCACACAAAATCTTTTTTCACTTCATCTTTCCACCTCCAATTTGGTCTCCCACTTCTCCTCGTTCCCTCCACCTTCGATACATATATCCTCTTGGTCAATCTTTCCTCACTCATTCTCTCCATGTGCCCAAACCATTTCAAAACACCCTCTTCTGCTCTCTCAACCACGCTCTTTTTATTTCCACACATCTCTCTTACCCTTACATTACTTACTCGATCAAACCACCTCACACCACACATTGTGCTCAAACATCTCATTTCCAGCACATCCACCCTCCTGCGCACAACTCTATCCATAGCCCACGCCTCGCAACCATACAACATTGTTGGAACCACTATTCCTTCAAACATACCCATTTTTGCTTTCCGAGATAATGTTCTCGACTTCCACACATTCTTCAAGGCTCCCAGGATTTTCGCCCCCTCCCCCACCCTATGATTCACTTCCGCTTCCATGGTTCCATCCGCTGCCAGATCCACTCCCAGATATCTAAAACACTTTACTTCCTCCAGTTTTTCTCCATTCAAACTCACCTCCCAATTGACTTGACCCTCAACCCTACTGTACCTAATAACCTTGCTCTTATTCACATTTACTCTTAACTTTCTTCTTTCACACACTTTACCAAACTCAGTCACCAGCTTCTGCAGTTTCTCACATGAATCAGCCACCAGCGCTGTATCATCAGAGAACAACAACTGACTCACTTCCCAAGCTCTCTCATCCACAACAGACTTCATACTTGCCCCTATTTCCAAAACTCTTGCATTCACCTCCCTAACAACCCCATCCATAAACAAATTAAACAACCATGGAGACATCACACACCCCTGCCGCAAACCTACATTCACTGAGAACCAATTACTTTCCTCTCTTCCTACACGTACACATGCCTTACATCCTCGATAAAAACTTTTCACTGCTTCTAACAACTTGCCTCCCACACCATATATTCTTAATACCTTCCACAGAGCATCTCTATCAACTCTATCATATGCCTTCTCCAGATCCATAAATGCTACATACAAATAATAATGATAATAATAATAATGATAATAATAGTAATGATAATAATAATAATAATAATAATAATAATAATAATAATAATAATGATAATAATGATAATAATAATAATAATAATAATAATAATAATAATAATAATAATAATAATAATAATAGTAATAATAATAATAATGATGATAATGATAATAATAATGATAATGATAATAATAATGATCATGATAATAATAATAATAATAATAATAATAATAATAATAATAAGAAGAAGAAGAAGAAGAAGAAGAAGAATTAAATGAAATAGATAAATGAATTATAAAAACAAATAATCAGAATTTGAAAAACTTCCAGGCTAGGTTAGGTTACTTTGGTTAGATTCAGTCAGGTTCTAATATGGTTCAAACCTAACCTAATTCAACTTACCTTAACTCAATTTAACCTTAACTAACCTAGATGAATGATGGAGCGTTGGAAATCTGTGCAATGTTAGATACTCCGATAGATACTCCGACGACTCCTCACAAAACAGGAAGGGGTCACTAGTAGAGAGCCGCAAGGGTAGGTCGAAGGACCATTGCTCTTCTTCGTCTGTTTATATGATTTGATGTAAGGAGTAGAGTGGACTCGTACCCGATTGTGCTTATAGAGATAATGCTAAAGTCACGCAGGAGGTAAAGAAAGTCTTACCGATGAACTCAAGATATTTTTTTTCTCCCCTTCGTGTTGCCTCTGTGCTCTTCTTAATTGGCGCTCGGTCACCAGAAATCATTACACATGAGCCTTTTTCCTCATTTCCCTTTTGTAGTTCAAAAGAATTTTTTTTTTTTTTTTGTAGCTTGCCGCTTTGTTTTTACATCCATATTCAAAACTTTGTATTTGTCACCATTGAATTCATTTGCCACCTGTGAACCAAGTCCAGCTGTTTGTCTATGTCAGATGGAATCTTTAGACTGTGTTTTTGTTATAGATTCATTTAGCAGCTTGGTATTATCCACCAATTTTGATACTTTACAACGCAGCCATTTATCATTATCAATAATATGAATAATGAAAGAAAGTTGGTCTCAAAAATGATCCCTGTGTCACACCACTTATTACCTCTAACCATTCTGAGGCTTGACCATAAATCAGTACCCTTTGCTTACGACCAGTCAACCATTTCCTTACCTAAGTAGTAAACTTTTGCTAATAACCATATTGTGGAAAACTTATCGAAAAAAATTCATCTGAAAATTTAGATAGCTAACTTCAGCTGCTTTACTCTAGCCACATACAATGATTATTTCATACCTCAAGCACATTTGTCAGAACATGAACGATATCGTTGGAAACTATGCTGAGAATCGTTTGGTAGGTGGCGATCCTCTGAATGATTCACGATTTTGCTCCGAATTAGGGTTTCCATAAGTCTACCAACCTCTGTCTGTAAGCTAATTGCACGAGGATTTCCGGGCAGGGACGTATTACCTTTTTTTTTTGAGTATCGGTGTTACATTGGCAGTTGCATTCCTCTGAACCCTTTCCATAGCGACTGACCTAATGAAAAGGGCACTTAGGGGCTCACTTATCTCATTTCTCGCTTATTTCATTTATGTGGGATAAAACTTTTTTGAACCTACCGCTTTATCAACATTTATTCTCTTTAGTGCAAGTAATGTATCTTCATCATGTGTGCCAATATGTTGTACAACATTTTTCCTACTTTAGTTATAGAATTGGATTTGTGACATATGTTGCGTCTTCAGTCGTGTATACACATGAAAAAAAAAAAAAAGGTTGGGTCTTTGGCATAGTTTGATTACCTTGAACCAAGGCACGTTTTCCCATTATCAAGCGATCACTTGATGGTGTAATGACTCTTGCTTCTAACATAACTGTAAAACTTCATTTTCAGCAAGGCACGCCTCGTTTACTCTAACGCAGAGGTCTTAGTTTTTCTACAGAAATGCATATATCTTACTCTAACATGTTGGTTCTCGTTCTCTTCGGGCTTTTTATGTTTTAAACAATAGGCACTTTTTATTTCAGTGTTTCTGTCATTTCGGCTTTGTATTGGAAAGAGAACGTCTATTACATACTGGCATACGTATTCCCCATTACTACTTTTTCAGGTTACGTCCATATCGTTTTTATTGACAATGTCATCCCAATTTGCTTTCAAAAGCAATACAAAGTTCATTACAATCTGCAAGTCTAAAACCTATTTTTTCATTTTTTCGTAAATTTCATGTTGATCAGCATTACAAACAATACTGAATGTTTCCTCATATGTAATCTGTCGATGATCACTGGCATTAAACTTTTCCTCCACTTCATCATTACCAACGAGATTCTCGCTTGTAGCGAGAACTAAGTCTGATATTTTCACACCACTGGGTGGCTTCGCAGCGAACTGTATATGGTCACTATCAAGCAAATTTTGATACAGCTCACTGCCGGTGTGGCAGGAGAGGGACCCCCCCCCCAAACACACACACACACACACACACACACACACACACACACACACATTACAGACCGGTATGTTAAAATCTCCCAGTATGATCGAATCTTGTTCATTACTAATGTCTCCTAACCGATCATAAAGTCTTTCGTCTACCTCTGGTGTTAGTGCAGAGGGCTGCCTATAAACTAATCCTACTGCTATTCTATTACAAAGTTTACTTTTCATTTTTGAAAAAAATTAAGACAATGATATCATCAACAACAACATATTTCCAGCACAGGATTAAGATAAACTTTGATAAACAGTAAAGACACCACCAACTATTCTATTTCCTCCATCACTGTCATATACAGTGTACCCAGGAACTGCATAGTCGGCGAGGAAATCTCTGTCCGAAATATCTAACCAAGATTCGGAAATGCCAGTCATAATTTTCCCACAGTGTAGTAGCTTTTAACTCTGAAAAACTTGTGACGTTTACCACGTGAATTCTCGTAGATATTTTAATATGTGACTGAGACTTGTTGTACAAAAAGTTGGGTACACACACACACACACACACACACACACACACACACACACACACACACACACATAATGTAAAACTCCCTCCCCGTGATGTATAGACAGATATCTCCACACGCATACACCATTAGCATTGTATCACCATCATAACTAACCAACCATTAGCACTGGCTGACCATCACCCACCATCATCAACACCCTGCCACCACTTCCAGTCTACAACTTTTAGCATTACTTTGCCACCATCACCATCGACATCCCATAACCAGCACTCTCCCACTGCCACCGCCACCCTCCCATCTACTGCTCCACTATTCCATTTCGACCAATCAGCACCATCACAACTACCAATTTTCCAACAGAATCACCTTTCTCCCACCACGAGTCTCCCAACACCTCTGCCACAACTACCCATCCGCCATCTCCACAAACCACTCTCTGATTGTCTCCACCCTCCCGGTGCCTAGCCTTCACCACCCACCATCATCACAACCCCCTTCCCTACCATCATCATCACAACCTCATCCCACAACCACCACCAACACCATTGCTTACCCAGCTCCCCCAACACCAACACAACCCCCTCCTGCCACCATCACCGCCACACGTGCCTGACCATCACCGTCCTAGCAACTACAGTGACACTGACATACGGCCAGTCGGTCTATCTCCTTGGTGATCGTCCATCATAGCCACACCCAACATGGCACTTAACACAGGCCTGAGTCACTCACTCTGCTTGAACACCTCAACCTAGCAACAAAAAGAATATGCAAAACTTCAAGAATGTTATACATATATAGACCTGGAACACAGGCGTATTTGCATATCTCTCCTTGAGACTACAGTGACAAATGGCGGACAAGAAGAGTCGCACATCTCTCCAGACACCCAACAAGATAATCCAGACACCATACAGAGCCTGAGGTCTTTGTGGAAGTCTATCCAAGGTGGAGATTGTGTGCACTGTTCACCAGACAACACCGCATTATTGACCCTTGCTCAACACACATACACGGGCAAAAGGAAAAGTAAATATTCAGTCATTCGACCTTTTTTTCTTAGGATAAGTTAGTCTGTAAGTCTAGAGCCGAGCTTATTTCGCAGTGACTTAAAAGAAAAACTGTCATGAAGCCTCAGACGGTGTATGATGCAAGGCCATGCATATATGGCAGCGCAGAGACCAACCAACAGATCTGCACTTGTGGTTAATTCACCGTGTCCTGTGGTATGGCTGCCTTAGGTCAGTTGGGGATGGCACAGGTAGGGCTAGGGGGCAGGATCTTTGGCCGGGACATAGAGATGGAGATAACCTTGGTGATCATAGGCAAGAAGATGCCGACAGAAGGGCGTAGTCTGGAGCGGATTAGTCCGAAGCAGAATGGTGTTGATAAGATGGTTGTTCATGGCTTGGTCACAATGTTGGAGAAGCTCTCGCGAGTGGCCAGTGTTAACGCTCATCCTGTGAGTTTTGCTCAAAATACCTTATAGTGATGATGATGGTAATAACACTAACGAAATAATAATGATAGAAATAATTATGATGATAAAGACAATAATGACAATAGAAATGGTAATGATAGTAATATGTACATATCTCTTTCACATATCTTCCTTTCCGGCCTGAGACAGATATCACAAAGAACAAGAGGACTACAGCCTAATTTGTACACATCCAGTCTGTAGTTGCTACACATAATGTACCGAGACCAAAGCCTGCTAACCAAAGATAAGCACCATAAAGTTTCCCATAGATTATCTTGACCACTTTATGATCCCTGCTCCAATTTATGGAAAGCACGTCGCCCTTGGTATACCATTTGGATCATATACAATCTATCCCATGAAAGCCTCTCACCCTTCTGAATGTTCAGGCCAAGATTCCTCAAAGCCATTTTCATTCCATCCTTCCATTTCCTCCTCTCTTTTCCTCCCACCATGTCTCTCAGAGATCCCCTTTAGTTCATCGCTCTTCACTCATCCTCTCAATATGTCCGGACCGTATCATCAGACGTCGCACATACAGAGAGTTAACCTGTCTACACCACATATTGTCCAGAGGCATCTCACTTGCACCACATTTACCTTCTTCCTTTCTTTTGCATTCAAGGCCCACATCATGGTCAAATGACACTACTGGGACAATTACACTCTCACATATACCCATCCTTGCCTTAGCAGATAATGACCTCTCTTTCCACACATTCCTCAATGCAACCTGATTCTTAGACACCCCTTCTCACACCTTAGGAGTCGCTCCAGCCTTCATGGCTCCAACTGTTGTCATATCCACTCCCAGTTACCTAAAGCACCCCACTTTCTCCAGGTCCTCCCCATTCAAAATCACACTCAAGCTTATGATAATGATAATGATAATAATAAGGGCAGCAAGTATGAATACGTACATGTATATATATATATATATATATATATATATATATATATATATATATATATATATATATATATATATATATATATATATATATATATATATATATATATATATCTTTCAAACTATTCACCATTTCCCGCGTTAGCGAGGTAGCGTTAAGAACAGAGAACTGGGCCTTTGAGGGAATATCCTCACCTGGCCCCCTTCTCTATTACTTCTTTTGGAAAATTGAAAAAAAAAAAGAATAATGAGAGGGGGGGATTTTCAGCCCCCCCCGCTCCCTCCCCTTTTAGTCGCCTTCTACGACACGCAGGGAATACGTGGGAAGTATTCTTTCTCCCCTATCCCCAAGGATTATATATATATATATATATATATATATATATATATATATATATATATATATATATATATATATATATATATATATATATATGCATACGTTGAAATGTATAGGTATGTATATGTGCATGTATGGGCGTTTATGTGCATACATGTGTATGTAGGTGAGTTGGGCCATTCCTTCGTCTGTTTCCTTGCACTCCCTCGCTAACGCGAAAGACAGCGACTAAGTAATATAATATGATAATAATAATGATAATAGTAATAATTATAATAATAATATTAATGATAATAATAATGATGATAATAATAATAATAATGATAATAATAATGATAATAATAATAATAATAATAATAATGATAATAATAATAATAATGATAATGATAATAATAATAATAATAATAATAATAATAATAATAATAATAATAATGATAATAATAATAATATTGATAATAATAATGATGATGATGATGATGATAATAGTAGTAATGATAATAATGATAATAATAATAATGATAATGATAATAATAATAATAATAACAATAATAATAATAATAATAATAATAATAATAATAATAATAACATTTCTTTATGAGAATAGCATCCAGATATGAACAGAAAAAAAAGGATATTTCTTTAGATAAACAGACACCATCTGCCGTGAGCGGATGTGTGCTGGCCTCACCGCCCACATCAGCTGTTCACAGCCACATAAACAGAGGCACATGACTAAGACACGCGCAGCTTCTCCTGTCATTTCCTTTTTATCATTGAGATAATAGCGATTGTTGCAATGGAGGAACAATAGCATCGTGCCTTGGCAATCTTAGAAACCCACTCCTAGTGCAGTCCTATTAACATCCAGTCTGCCATCTACGATGTAAGTAGATAAGGACCATCAACGTTCCAGATACCTTCCCAGGAAGTGGTTCTGACGAACAGTTGAACGAAACTGGAACTTTAAGGCAATAAGACAGCAGTACCAACCAGTGCTGATATCTGCACATAAGGTAAACTCGAGGCTTAACAATATCTCACATTTGTATTGACATCATACTTTATTAGTCGTGCAAGCGAGTATTGATACTCAACCATCGTGATAAACCAGTTATCATCATCACTACCCTAGCAAACCACGTACCACCATCATCACAGCAAACCACATACCACCATCATCACAGCAAACCACGTACCACCATCACCACAGCAAACCACATACCACCATCACCACAGCAAACCACACACCTCCATCACCACAGCAAACCACACACCTCCATCACCACAGCAAACCACACACCTCCATCACCACAGCAAACCACACACCTCCATCACCACAGCGTACCACGTATCACCATCACCACAGCAAACCACGTACCACCATCACCACAGCGTACCACGTATCACCATCACCACAGCAAACCACACACCTCCATCACCACAGCGTACCACGTATCACCATCACCACAGCAAACCACATACCACCATCATCACAGCAAACCACGTACCACCATCACCACAGCGTACCACGTATCACCATCACCACAGCAAACCACATACCACCATCATCACAGCAAACCACATACCACCATCACCACAGCGTACCACGTATCACCATCACCACAGCGTACCACGTATCACCATCACCACAGCGTACCACGTATCACCATCACCACAGCGTACCACGTATCACCATCACCACAGCGTACCACGTATCACCATCACCACAGCGTACCACGTATCACCATCACCACAGCGTACCACGTATCACCATCACCACAGCAAACCACACACCTCCATCACCACAGCAAACCACACACCTCCATCACCACAGCGTACCACGTATCACCATCACCACAGCAAACCACATACCACCATCACCACAGCGTACCACGTATCACCATCACCACAGCAAACCACACACCTCCATCACCACAGCAAACCACATACCACCATCATCACAGCAAACCACGTACCACCATCACCACAGCGTACCACGTATCACCATCACCACAGCGTACCACGTATCACCATCACCACAGCGTACCACGTATCACCATCACCACAGCGTACCACGTATCACCATCACCACAGCGTACCACGTATCACCATCACCACAGCGTACCACGTATCACCATCACCACAGCGTACCACGTATCACCATCACCACAGCGTACCACGTATCACCATCACCACAGCGTACCACGTATCACCATCACCACAGCGTACCACGTATCACCATCACCACAGCGTACCACGTATCACCATCACCACAGCGTACCACGTATCACCATCACCACAGCGTACCACGTACCACCATCATCACAGCAAACCACGTACCACCATCATCACAGCAAACCACATACCACCATCATCACAGCAAACCACGTACCACCATCATCACAGCAAACCACGTACCACCATCATCACAGCAAACCACATACCACCATCATCACAGCAAACCACATACCACCATCATCACAGCAAACCACATACCACCATCATCACAGCAAACCACATACCACCATCATCACAGCAAACCACATACCACCATCATCACAGCAAACCACATACCACCATCATCACAGCAAACCACATACCACCATCATCACAGCAAACCACATACCACCATCATCACAGCAAACCACATACCACCATCATCACAGCAAACCACGTACCACCATCATCACAGCAAACCACATACCACCATCATCACAGCAAACCACGTACCACCATCATCACAGCAAACCACATACCACCATCATCACAGCAAACCACATACCACCATCATCACAGCAAACCACATACCACCATCATCACAGCAAACCACATACCACCATCACCACAGCAAACCACATACCACCATCATCACAGCAAACCACATACCACCATCATCACAGCAAACCACGTACCACCATCATCACAGCAAACCACGTACCACCATCATCACAGCAAACCACGTACCACCATCACCACAGCGTACCACGTATCACCATCACCACAGCGTACCACGTATCACCATCACCACAGCGTACCACGTATCACCATCACCACAGCAAACCACATACCACCATCATCACAGCAAACCACGTACCACCATCATCACAGCAAACCACATACCACCATCACCACAGCGTACCACGTATCACCATCACCACAGCAAACCACATACCACCATCATCACAGCAAACCACGTACCACCATCATCACAGCAAACCACGTACCACCATCATCACAGCAAACCACGTACCACCATCACCACAGCAAACCACATACCACCATCATCACAGCAAACCACATACCACCATCATCACAGCAAACCACGTACCACCATCACCACAGCGTACCACGTATCACCATCACCACAGCGTACCACGTATCACCATCACCACAGCGTACCACGTATCACCATCACCACAGCGTACCACGTATCACCATCACCACAGCGTACCACGTATCACCATCACCACAGCGTACCACGTATCACCATCACCACAGCGTACCACGTATCACCATCACCACAGCGTACCACGTATCACCATCACCACAGCAAACCACATACCACCATCATCACAGCAACCCACGTACCTCCATCATCACAGCAAACCACATACCACCATCATCACAGCAAACCACGTACCACCATCACCACAGCGTACCACGTATCACCATCACCACAGCGTACCACGTATCACCATCACCACAGCGTACCACGTATCACCATCACCACAGCGTACCACGTATCACCATCACCACAGCGTACCACGTATCACCATCACCACAGCGTACCACGTATCACCATCACCACAGCGTACCACGTATCACCATCACCACAGCAAACCACGTACCACCATCATCACAGCAAACCACATACCACCATCACCACAGCGTACCACGTATCACCATCACCACAGCAAACCACATACCACCATCACCACAGCGTACCACGTATCACCATCACCACAGCAAACCACATACCACCATCACCACAGCGTACCACGTATCACCATCACCACAGCGTACCACGTATCACCATCACCACAGCGTACCACGTATCACCATCACCACAGCGTACCACGTATCACCATCACCACAGCGTACCACGTATCACCATCACCACAGCGTACCACGTATCACCATCACCACAGCGTACCACGTATCACCATCACCACAGCGTACCACGTATCACCATCACCACAGCGTACCACGTATCACCATCACCACAGCGTACCACGTATCACCATCACCACAGCGTACCACGTATCACCATCACCACAGCGTACCACGTATCACCATCACCACAGCAAACCACATACCACCATCATCACAGCAAACCACGTACCACCATCATCACAGCAAACCACGTACCACCATCATCACAGCAAACCACATACCACCATCATCACAGCAAACCACGTACCACCATCATCACAGCAAACCACATACCACCATCATCACAGCAAACCACATACCACCATCATCACAGCAAACCACGTACCACCATCATCACAGCAAACCACATACCACCATCATCACAGCAAACCACGTACCACCATCATCACAGCAAACCACATACCACCATCATCACAGCAAACCACATACCACCATCATCACAGCAAACCACGTACCACCATCATCACAGCAAACCACATACCACCATCATCACAGCAAACCACGTACCACCATCATCACAGCAAACCACATACCACCATCATCACAGCAAACCACATACCACCATCATCACAGCAAACCACATACCACCATCATCACAGCAAACCACGTACCACCATCATCACAGCAAACCACATACCACCATCATCACAGCAAACCACATACCACCATCATCACAGCAAACCACATACCACCATCATCACAGCAAACCACGTACCACCATCATCACAGCAAACCACGTACCACCATCATCACAGCAAACCACATACCACCATCATCACAGCAAACCACATACCACCATCATCACAGCAAACCACATACCACCATCATCACAGCAAACCACATACCACCATCATCACAGCAAACCACATACCACCATCATCACAGCAAACCACATACCACCATCATCACAGCAAACCACATACCACCATCATCACAGCAAACCACGTACCACCATCACCACAGCGTACCACGTATCACCATCACCACAGCAAACCACATACCACCATCATCACAGCAAACCACGTACCACCATCATCACAGCACACCACATACCACCATCACCACAGCAAACCACATACCACCATCACCACAGCAAACCACATACCACCATCATCACAGCAAACCACACACCTCCATCACCACAGCGTACCACGTATCACCATCACCACAGCAAACCACATACCACCATCATCACAGCAAACCACATACCACCATCACCACAGCGTACCACGTATCACCATCACCACAGCAAACCACATACCACCATCATCACAGCAAACCACACACCTCCATCACCACAGCAAACCACGTACCACCATCACCACAGCAAACCACATACCACCATCATCACAGCAAACCACGTACCTCCATCACCACAGCGTACCACGTACCACCATCACCACAACAAACCACATACCTCCATCACCACAGCAAACCACATACCACCATCACCACAACAGCAAAACAGTCATCCACACCAACGCCACCACAGCACCTACCAACATCACCGCCACAGCGCCCCACTACCACGGTACACCACCACCACCACCACAGGGTGAAGGTAACGGGTGTATAGGGTGGAGGAGGAGGAGGATTTGTGGCTCAGGATACATGTATGACAGGAGTGTGTTTGTTAGGAGAGTGTGAGTGTAGTAGGACCATGTAGTAAGTGCGACAGGATTGTTGGAGGGTTTGATGGTGGCTGGAGCGTGTATGTCAGCAGGACGTGAGTGCAGGAGTAGGGTACGAAAAATCACGTATATGTCGTTGCTGTTTTGTACTGCACGGGAGGGGCGGGGAGCTACATTCGCGGGGCCTCATCTCTTGAACATTACTAATGATACAAATTTATCAATTAATGTATGCTGTCTGCATCAACCATGTCCTCATTCACTCTCTTCCATTCATCCACCACTCATATGCTAAAAAAGCACTTGTTTACGTCTTTTTGTTTTTGATAATTTTCTTGCTTAATATCTTGGTATGTCCTCTGGTTATTATTATGGTATGTCCTCAGGTTATCATCATGGTATGTCCTCTGGTTATTATCATGGTATGTCCTCAGGTTATCATCATGGTATGTCCTCTGGTTATTATCATGGTATGTCCTCAGGTTATCATCATGGTATGTCCTCTGGTTATTATCATGGTATGTCCTCAGGTTATCATCATGGTATGTCCTCTGGTTATTATCATGGTATGTCCTCAGGTTATCATCATGGTATGTCCTCTGGTTATTATCATGGTATGTCCTCAGGTTATCATCATGGTATGTCCTCTGGTTATTATCATGGTATGTCCTCAGGTTATCATCATGGTATGTCCTCTGGTTATTATCATGGTATGTCCTCAGGTTATCATCATGGTATGTCCTCTGGTTATTATCATGGTATGTCCTCTGGTTAATATTATACTATGTCCTCTAGTTAATATCGTGATACGTCCTCTGGTTGCTCTGTCCCAACTTCACTCGAAAGATCGCTGTCCGCGTCATTGATCTGCTTTAAAAACTTAAAGGTTGTAGTCAGGTCATCCCTCACTCTTCTCTCTTCCGAACTGGGCAAGTTTAAAGCCTCTAGCCTTTCCTTGTAACTTAGCTCCCATAATTCTGGTACCTTCTTTGTTGTCTTCCTCTCAACCCAACTCTATCAGCTATGTGTGCTTCTTTGGGTGTGATAAATACATGTGTGTGTGTGTGTGTGTGTGTGTGTGTGTGTGTGTGTGTGTGTGTGTGTGGCAACTTGTTGTCACTGTGGCAGGAGTATGAGAAAGTTAGGTCATGAGTGTGGCACGGAATATTGAGCGTAGTAAGAGGATATCTGATAAGGCGAGTGTTAATGTAGATGTGGCAGGACTGTGTGGTACGAAGAGAATGTGTGTGGCAGAAGGTAGTGAGTGGTCAGGAGGAGCAGGAAAGTTTGCGTGCCGCTAGTTTTGACCACGCCCCACCACTCTCAGTCGCTACCGCAAGATGCTCAATATTTATGTTGCAACAGTATCGCTTTCATGCATGCTGTCTGATTAAGTCATGCTCCTGAATACACAGTGAAAGCCTTGCAGGCCATTTGGTATGTATTAGCGAACTGAGAAGATGTGATGATTGCATCTCCTCAAGTCTCCTGTGGTTAGCAACTCTGACACCTCAAATGTTTAGCTTTCATTAATTCTCACTGCTGCAGAGATCGTACAGTGATCGACGCTACTCTGAGCTGTTTAGGGAAATGCAAGTGTAGCCAGAGAGAACACCGGCTTTGTTGCTACCCTAGATGGGATCTCGGCTACACCCCATGAAAAAACAATGTGATGAGCCACCGTCCCTTATACACTGCATTAAGCTGACGTGTTAAAGATAAATAAGTCGTTATGTTATCAGAGTGTACACAGCCACTGACACACATACAAAGCCTGCCGTCCACATGGCGTGGCGGGCGATAAGTGCAGAGGTTCCAGCAGTGGTAACCAGTGACATTGACACTCGCCGCCCACCCGTTCACTCGCTCCACATATCGAGGCTAAGTCCACGTATGAAGTCTCAAGATTCTCGTTCACTGACGTATGTATTTGTTGATGGTGTTGATGATATAGCTATAGATGATACTTGCAAGTAAACTGTAATGATAAGTTGCTGCTTTTATTTTGGCATCCGATGCATCGAGGACTTAGCGATCCTTTGTTCTGTACCTTTCGTCTTATAAAGAATGTTGTCTTCACTTAACAGTATGTAGTTGTCCCCGAAACTGATTGATGTATTGCTTGTGGCGGCTTAGTAGGGACCCAGTTGTTCATTAGGTTAAAAGCCAAGATTAGAGATGTCCATAAAACTACGTACAAGCGATAGCGGAGCTGCTGGTCGTGCTAGTGAGTTCCCCCGCTGCTTCTCACATGAGTGGACCTGAAGAACGTAATCTGAGGAGGAGAGAGTCACAGTTCACGTAAAAGGACTTGTGACATGAGTGACTTTCTGGTTATCATCATCTTCATAACGAGTGTCATCCGAGACAGTCCTCAGTGAAGACTTCATATTACTAGTAAGATTAAAGTGAGAACGAGAGATTACACCTGTCAACACTGACGTCTTGCCTTCAACCTCCGTACATGGGTTAGAGAAGAAGCAGTTTCCTCGTATCCCCTGAGAGATCATGTCTTTTCCTCTCTCTTATTGAGCCGTGGTGGTAGCAAGAGACACTTCATGATAGTATTCGTCTCAGCCGCGAATGTAAGGCGCTACTACGTGTATTCCCTCGGTGGCAGAGTATTTGTCTTGCGTGACAGTGACGAATCTGTCGACATGGGTGTTCCAGGCAGGAGCCGAGTATCATCTTCCACACACCAAGGCTCACTTCCCTCAGTGACTCCTCCTCGTAGACGTCCGATAGTCCTAGGCAAGTAGAACTAGTTCTTCACACCTGTACATATGGTTTTGTGCTGAGCGTTGAGAATCCTTCACACTCCTGTTGAGAAACAACTTGATGCTTACGTGTTACGTCGTCTAGAGAGCTGATGGTCTTTCTCTATACTGTGCAAAGAAGAAAGGAAATGTTTATGGTTTATCGCACGAAGATTTGTATTCATTATTTAGGTTTTCCTCAACCTTCTGTGAGTGTGACAAGGTAGATCACCAAATTTATATATATATATATAAATACATTCCTTTTATTTTGAAAGTTTATATATATATATATATATATATATATATTTTTTTTCTTTTTTTTTTTTTTCATACTATTCACCATTTCCCGCATCAGCGAGGTAGCGTTAAGAACAGAGGACTGAGTCCTTGAGGGAATATCCTCACTTGGCCCCTCCTCTGTTCCTTCATTAGGAAAACTAAAAATGAGAGGGGAGGATTTCCAACCCCCCGCTCCCTTCCCTTTTAGTCGCCTTCTACGACACGCAGGGAATACGTGGGAAGTATTCTTTCTCCCCTATCCCCAGGGATATATATATATATATATATATATATATATATATATATATATATATATATATATATATATATATATATATATATATATATATATTGGATTATCGTTTCCCACGTCAACGGGGTAGCGCCAGGAAACACACGCACAAAAACACATCCATTCATATGCACAAATATATACATATACACACATATGCATAAAAGTACATAAGGAAAATGGCATCGCCACCCCCTGCATCAGCGAAGTAGCGCCAGAAGACATACTAAGAAAGCCCATATCCGGTCACATCTACACACGATCTATCATGTGCAATCCACCGAAACCACAGCCCCCTATCCACATCCAGGCCCCACAAACCTTTTCATGGTTTGCCTCGAACGTTTCAGAGTCCCATATTCGTCCACTGACTGCACGTTGATATTAGTATACCACATCGTTCCAATTCACTCTATTCCGTGCAAGCATTTCGCCCTCTGGCATATTCAGGCCAAGATCGCTCAAAATCTTTTTCACTCCATCCTTCTACTTCGTTATCATCTTTTTCTGCAGATGACTTTTTTATGGACTATTAAGTCTCCTGTTGTCTGTCCTTCCCATGTACTCCTACTCCTAATTCCGACTCTACCTTCTCGTCACCTCCACCTCTAACAAGAGTACACCTTAGTATGTCTCACATCACTCATCCTTTCCATAAGTCCAACTCAACCCAGTACACCCTCTTCAGCTCTCTCATAGATTTTCCTCTCACTACCACACCTCTCTTACCCTGTCGTTTGTTACTTGATCAGCCCTCCTCACGCCACATACTGTCCTCAGTCATTTCCAACGCATCCACATTCTTCCGTACTTTTTGATATACGGCCCATGTCCTGCATCCATACAGCACTACTATCAAATATACCCATTTTTGCCTTCACGGACAGTGACCTCTCTTTCCACAATACTCATTGCACCCAGCACCATAACCTCATCATCCACCTTATGGCTAACTTTAGCTTCCATGGTTCCATCCACTGCCATATCAACTTCTAGGTGTCTGAAACACTCCACTTCCTCCAGCTTCTCTCCGTTCTGACTCACTTTCCAACCATCTTGTCTCTCCCCCCTCCTAAACTTCATTACGTTCCGTTTATTTCATTAACTCTCAACTTTTTTAAGCACTATACCAAAGTCAGACCCGAACCTCAGTTTCTCACTCGAGTCTACCACTAGAGCCGTGTCATCAGAAACAGTAACTGACTCACCTCCCATGTTTCCCCACCCCAACAGGCTGCTTACTCGCTCTACTATCCAGAATCCTTGCATTTACCTTCCTCACCATTCCATTTATTAACAGAGTAAACGGCCATGTTGGCATCACACACCATTATCGCAGACCCACCGTCACCTGGAACCATATATCCTCCTCTCCTTCTACTCGCACACATACACTTTACTCCCTTGACAGAGGCACTTCAAGTAAACACTTGATCTACACATCCGCTACCACTCAAAGTAGGGTTGATAGGGATGATCTATTGGAACTGTTACGAATTTATATGGTGTGCAAGGAAAGCTGTTATAATCAGTGAGGAATTTCTGTCACCAATGTAAGGCGTGTGTACGAGTAGGAAGAGGAAGATGAGTAGTTCCAAGTGAAGGTGGGTCTACGACACAGGTGCATGACGTCACCATGACTGTTTACTTTGTTGATAGTGGTGAGGGAGATACGTGTAAGTTAGGGGAGAAATAGAGGTGGGGGCTGTTGTGGGTGGGGTCTGGGAGTTGAGTCAGTTACTGTCTTGATGACAAGGTTTTGGTAGCAGATACGAGAGAGAAACGGCAGAAGCTGGTGTCAGAGTTTTGGAAGAACGTGTGAAAGTAGAAAATAGAGGGTTGATGTGGGTAGAGGCAAGGTCATAAAGTTTAGGAAATAGAGATTAGTTGGAGTGTGAGTCTGAATGGAGAGAACCTGTCGGAACAGGAATGTTTCAGATACCTGGGAGTGAACGGGGTAGCGGATAGAACCACGAAAGCTGAATTTAGCCACAGGATGTGTGAGAGGCTTAAGATCCTGGGTGTATTGGGAAGTGTATGGAAGTGGAATTCGCTGTTTGTGAGGGCAAAGATGGGTATGTTTGACTGTATTGTAGTCCCAACGAATATGTATTGGTTCCAGGCTTGAGCTCTATATCAAAAGATACAGAAAAGAGTGGACGTTTTGCTAATTATATGAATTAGGACAATATGTCGTGTGAGAAGGGTTGACCAAGTTGGAAATGATAGAGCATTAGAGAGGTATAGAGACTAATAAGGGTGTATAAGTGAAAAGCCTCCGCAAGATCAACTTGGAAATACACTCCGCCATCGCTGGTCCAAAACAAAATTTTTGTTCTGTAGAGAACCACTGATGCTTTCTGAATAGCACACTTCGGAAAGCAGCACATTATGGAAAAACGACACAGGCAGACTGTATATTAGTTAAGACATACTGAAAGAGATGATTGGAATGAAGCCACAGTTTGGCCAGGACTAGTAAGGCTGGGAAGAACATTAACTGATTGGCATACTTTAGAATGCATTATGAGGTACAACAGATTGCTAAGAGTCATCTGTTCTTCCTCTCATCTCTGAAAACATATTACCATATTAATTGACTATATATATTTCTTTCATGTCAGAAACAGTATAATCACCTCTTAGATGTCCCAAAAGTGTGATAACAAAATCTTCATCTGAGGCCAAGCTATCTTGATGATCTCATGAAATTTCCATAGGCTATAAGGGACACAATGGCTACCAGAGGTTTCCAAAAAGTTTATTTCTATTATTGCGTTGGAAGCTCCAGCCAAGGACAAAAGTCCATTCAATGCCGGGCTTTAACTGAAATATAGAAAAGATTATGAAAGGATAAAAGGAGAGGCAAAGGAAAGCATTTACGAATTTTTAAGGAAGCGAAAAACCCGTCGTTTGAAATGTGTTAGGTCTTAGTTAAGGGAAAGACATGGGTGAGTCGAGAGTTCCTAAGCTACGAGGTGTAGGGAAAGTATCAAAACGGCCCACCTGTGAGTTGCTGATGGCCACACAGTAATCATGTGGCGCAACAGCTTGCCGAGTATTGCGTGGTCAACATAGTGGAGGGGCACACAGCTAGCAATTGATAAGTAGACCTGTCGATCATAGCTAATAAATGATCAAATTAGACAGTATATCTTAACTCCAGCTTAGGATAGGACTTGTTTGACAGCAACTAGGCTAGAAGCCTCATGTGTTGGTCTTATCAGATAATTACCATCATTGTTCAGTTCAAAACACGCAGGATGACACATGTAGCTGGCTATGTGAAATAACTACATGAACAAAGGCATACAATTAAGAAACTGAATAATTTGCGATACAAAATTACATAGTGTAAAGCACAGTGATAAATTAGAGAATTTTATATAAGTAGGAAGGAGAATCTTGGCATCTGTGACAAAGCTTAAGATCATTATGGCTTCTTTCATAGGGGAAACATTATAGTAAGAATGTCATAAATGAAATCCAGCTACAACAATGCAGGTAATACAAGAATTATTTTGATGCTCTCAGCATGATGCAGTATCTCAGTTCTTCAAAGACTAAACCGTGCAAGATCGTAGACTATTATGGCACACGAGAACTTGCTTGATCGTGAGACATTAAAAACTCTCTGTTGCTCAGGGCAATTTCTCGTGTCAAAAGGAGACAAGTGGTAGTTGAACTCTTTGTACAAATGATACGAGACAGAACCCTAGTAATTATCTATACTCCCATTTCTTGATAGGAATGGCTTTTTAAAATGCACGTCAAGGATAATTGAGATGGATGAGTTGATGATGAGCAGGATGATGACATGGGTGTGATGAAGGTGGCGTTGATGATGAGGCTGGAGATGGTACGATGCGTCAGTAATTACGTAAAGGGAATGGGGTGATTAAGGTGTTTGGTGAAGATGACATGAGGATAATAGAGAGCAGAGCGAGTGAAGTGATGAACACAGATTCTGCAAAGAGTGTGTGATGGTGGGTGGAGTGGATGTGGTAATGGATGGGGTGATTTTGGTGATGGTTGCAGTGGGTGTGTTAATGGATGGGGTGATTCTGGTGATGGGTGGAGTGGATGTGGTCTTGGGTGAAGTAGATATCGTGCACGGGGTAGCTGTAAGGATGGTTGGATTAGGTGAGTGCGGTGAAGGGTAGAGCAAATGGGTGTGGTGATAGGTGGAGGAGTTGGGTGCCGAAGTGCCTGGAGTGGGTGTGGTAATGGGTAGGGTGGGTGTAGTGATGGGTAAGGTAGTATGGCTGGCTGACTGACAGAGATTGATGGTGTAACTGCTCAGTAACATGGCTCCAAGGCCTCCCATCCCCACCACACCCCTGTCTCAGCCACAACCCATTCCTCACCACCCTCCAAGTCATACACAACCCATACCCCACCACACTTCAACTAAGACACGACCCTCACGCCCCCCCCCCCACCAACCTCTAGCTGAAACACAACCCTCACACCCCCACTAACCCTCGAGTTGAGACATGGCCATTACACCTCCCTCCACCCTCCAACTAAGACATGACCCTTACTCCCACCGCCCTCCAGCTGTGAAACGACCCTCACATCCCCACCATCCTCCCTCCACCTGAAATACGACCCTCAACCCCCCAACACCCTCCCGAGGAGACACGACTCTTGCACCCTCACCACCCTACAGCTAACTAGCGACCTTTACTCTCCTCTCTCTCTCTCTCTCTCTCTCTCTCTCTCTCTCTCTCTCTCTCTCTCTCTCTCTCTCTCTCTCTCTCTCTCTCTCTCTCTCTCTCTCTCTCTCTCTCTCTCTCTCTCTCTCTCTCTCTCTCTCTCTCTCTCTCTCTCTCTCTCTCTCTCTCTCTCTCTCTCTCTCTCTCTCTCTCTCTCTCTCTCTCTCTCTCTCTCTCTCTCTCTCTCTCTCTCTCTCTCTCTCTCTCTCTCTCTCTCTCTCTCTCTCTCTCTCTCTCTCTCTCTCTCTCTCTCTCTCTCTCTCTCTCTCTCTCTCTCTCTCTCTCTCTCTCTCTCTCTCTCTCTCTCTCTCTCTCTCTCTCTCTCTCTCTCTCTCTCTCTCTCTCTCTCTCTCTCTCTCTCTCTCGATCACAATATACAAGGGGAAGAGAAAGCCAAAGGTTTAGCACAAAAGGCAACACGAGAGATTAGTAAGTTCACTTTATCTTTGAAGAATCTCTTCTATCCGAGCACTTCAACCAACGTTCCTTTAACTTGACTAAACCCGTTATGCATAGCTCCATGACGCGCTTGTCCAGGAAATCTCCCTCGGCGCCACCACGGTATTGCTATGCTCATGTCTGTTCCCTCACAAAGCTTATATCTGCTGAAGATACAAAGAAAAAGCGGACGTGCCTAGGTTCTTGTCTTTTCCTTCTGCCTCACCTATGCATGGGTTGCTAATACACAGTCCACAGACATACACTCTGTGTCTCTCTCATAGTTAACACTTGACAACATGTAAACCATATGATATAAATCTTCTTTCATTCTAATTTTGTCTCTCCCATCCACAACACATTGAAGTGCATCAACGTGATATCTCTCAAGCGCTGAGTCGGAGGGTTGAATGATTTCTACAGCCCCCTTGACGTCCATCACGAGACAAGGACCCATTCCATCTTCCCTGGTACTTTATACACTTCTGCTGTAGCTTCGATCTCAGATCCAACCTCCCCTTTGATGGACACTATCTGCCCATTTTCTCAAGTGATCTTATCTCTGAAACACAACAGTTCAAAGCTACATCTTACACTTCAATTTCATATCTAATCATGACTATTGTATCCGGTTCCCTGGCGGTGTTGATGCTTGCTACCATATTAAAACACTTTCTGCTTCAATCCCATGTGGCTCAAAACCTCTTCACCCTTTAGAACTTTGTTTTCATGTTTTGTTATTTCCTCCTTAGATTTTCTACAGTTATGTACAGCTATATGACTTGTGACTTGCTGCCTATCATTCAGTACTTTCTTTAATCTACACGACGAAGTCCTTTACGCAGGGAAGTTCAATGTACATCACAAACATTGTCAAGACTCTACTTGGGATGATCCCAGTGGCGTCGGGGCCTTTCTTTCCCCATTCTTAACGATCTTGATCTACTAACCAAACATCTAGCACGAATTCCTGATCGCTAAGGCCACTCCCCTGATACATTTGACCTCATATTTATATCAGAGTCATCCGACTTATGACGCACTATTCCCGCCTATTAGCGTCATCCGATCACAATCTCAGCTTTTTTTAACTGGGGACATTCACCCATCACACAACCCTCACCTTAAAAGCCAAATGAGGCACTCCGGGAGGATTCAGTAGTCTTCTCTAGAATGTAGAAGAGTCTGATTTTTGGGTATATTTGGCCTCAGGAACATCCCTCCTTTGTGTTCAGCAGTAATCTGACAACATAGAGGGGCTCCACTTACCTTGGCACCGTTTTTCAGTATACAAAATATCCTGGTGAAATCTTTCGCCGTGCATATCATCCATGGCCAGTTTTATTCATACCTTTAACGAAGTTCTTCATCAACCTGAGCTCAATGTGAAAAGGAGGCAGATATATTTTCTCAGGGTCAACAAGAGGAAAAATTGATGATATTCATGGAGTCAGTGATGTTCTTTTCGGCCACACTTTCTTACCATAATGATTATTTCTTGTCCTGGTTGTCCCACTCACAGACGAAACAACAGCACTTCGTGCAATCAAGTTGCATTCCGAATAAAAGAGCCACAATATCTAGGTCACCACATCCATTCCACTCCAGACTTAATTTTTTTCCAAAGAAACTTCACGTTATCGTATGATTCCTTTATTCTAGCTGCTTGAGCCAGAGGAACAGAGAGGAACTTATTTCCGTTGTGGGGCAGAACCGCTTTCAAGCTTACCTTTGATGAGTCAGTAAACAAGCGCCACGCATCTGTGTAATATTCGTGGCCAAGGGCCTCATAACAGAACGAACATCATTGAAAAACACCAGACCATCTTCAAGGGAGAAAAATTCTTTGAGAAACGACATGACGATCAGGATAAAAACAAACTTTAGTTTCATTCAGGAAAGGATTCTAACTCTAACGTGGAACCCAAAAGATCGACTTACTTCTTAGACAAATTTGAATCGAGGACGAAATCATTAAGATCTCCTTGACTCAGCAAATGTGGTTCACTTGAAGAACAGCTTGCCTCAACTGTTGGATCCATATTGTCCTCTACTTGGTCTACTTTCTCATCACCAGACTCTTCGTCACTCAGTGTCATGTTTACTGGAGGCCCTGGCACGGGTCATTCCTGACTGTGAGGTACTAGCCTCATAGCAGATGGTAAATTAGGATATTCAACAGTATGCTTGGATGTTGATGTTATGCCATTCATATTTGTGAAATAGAAGTAGCAATCCGAAGCGTGATCTATGGGTTCTCTCCAAACCGTACAAATGGCAAAATGCATACAGCGTGAACCTGTTGCCCATGCTGAGAGAAGCCTGACACATGTGGTACAACAAATATACGAGGGGCCCAAATTTTATCCTGGTCACCCACTTTACAACCAAATTAATGTTCATAGCATTGTTTAATGATTGGTGTGAGGGAACGTTTTGCTATATGAATGTCAATTTATCGCAGATGGAAAGAATTCGGACTATTTACGCAGTTTCTGTGCATTATAATGGTAGATGGGGTATCAGCACAACACTTAAACACACAAAAGCACAATCTGTCTAGAGAGAGGAAAAGCCAACATTTACACATTGTGTTCTAGCCTGCAGCTAACATAGAACTGCTACTCAGGACTGAGTTTCCACTGTTTGAATGTCTCAATATTTCCAGTCGTGTTTCTGCAGGCCCCTGGTAACTCATTTATCTAGGCTTGTGCTTTCAAAATGAAGCTATTGCACTTCGCAAACAATGAAACAGCTGTGTTTATTAAATCTTTTGTCGCAAATGCTTCGTAAAACACTGGTACATATATATACTGTACGGAAACATATTTGGATTCAGTGAGCAAAAATACATAAGAAACAGACAATTTTTTCCATGGAACAAAATCTTGGTTGACTCGTGAAATCTAGATAGATGACATCAACATAGTGATTACATCACAAAAAGAAATAGAGCAGAATTGTCAGAAATGAGCGATTTTGTCGAAAACCACAGTAAGAATTGCTTATGAAGTGGTTGTCCTGTAAATGGTTTACAATTCTATCTCAAATGACGGTTTTAATAAGTTTTCTAATTACAGATGTTAAACTGATCGGATGATAATTTTCTGGCAATGACAATTACTTTTTCTAACATCGGTGTTACATTGGCATACTTTCATACAGAACTTTTCCCGTAGCAAGAGACATTGAAAGGGACAGTCAATTGCTTAACTATTTCATTTTTTGCCTCTTTAATTGCACTCGGATAAAAACTTATCAGGTCCTGCTGTTGTACTTATCTTCATTCCGTTGATTGCTGCAATATGTCTTCAGCTTTAATGTCAATTTGTTGAGGAACGTCCTTTTCTTATCAATGAAACTGGATTTGGGACATGAGTTGTGTCTTCGATCGTAAATGCAGATGCAAGAATGTCATTTAAGATTTTTGCTCTTGCTTCATTTTCTTGATCCAAATCACAGTTTCGTAATTAATGAACCAATTGACTGAGTAATGACTCTCTTGCTGCTAACATAATTGTAAAACTCCTTAGAATTTCTTCTGTTATTTTCATCAATATATGCTTCATATTACCGTTTACTTTGTTGTATAACTTATTGTTTCCACGCAAGTTTTCATTATTTACTCTCATGTTGGTTTTTGGTCTCTTTGAGTTTTTTATGAGCTACTTTTTTTCTTTTTAGGCAACAGGCGCTTTTATATTTCAGTATTCCACCACGTTGGCTTCGTTTTAGAAATATACTTTCCACTCTGCATTGGCACGTATGTTCCTTCAGTTCCTTCTGTAGCTTTGTTGGTTTCACTGAAGTTTTTTCCAAGCTACGTTCACATGCCATTTTGATTGACCATGTCATCTCAGGTTTGCCTGTCATGCGAATATCATCACAATTTGCATTTTCAAAATAGGGGAATTTTTCGCGACTACCATGACCAACATTACATATAGTACTGAAAGCGACCTCAGAGGCAATTTGTCGGTGATCACTTATCCCAAACTTTTCTCCAACTTCATCATTATCAACAAAATCGTATTTGTAGTTAGAGGTAAATCATTATAATATGCTCTCGTCGCAAGTAGATTTCTCAGCTAATTGGATGAGAGCACTATCAGGCCAATTTAAGTTGACATCACGGCCGGAGACGCTGGAAAGGGATTCTTTCCATTTAGATGTCCTAAGATCTGCTATTCAGATCCCCTCAACCTCAGCAGGGCAAATACGTCCCTGCTTTCTCTATCGAATTTCCTGTAGGACGGGTCATTAATAGCAGTTCCTGCTGTGTTCTGCTGGGCGCCGGGGCGGATGACCGCTTCATGCGGCTACCAGTACTATTTTGCTCTACTTGCACAGCTCTGTACAGCTCTATGGTCGAAGTAAGAGACGACTATTGCTGCCCTGCCTTACTGTACAGTGTGTAGAGGACGTGGTCTCGGCAAGGGTGCGCGGACCAGGCCTGCTGGCTGTCAGCTGTATTAACTACACTTGACCCTGGGGTCAACCGCACCTCCATCTTTCCCTGTCACATATTGGTGAAGGAGTAATTCTATATCTCCCCGTGCGACACACACAGCAACGACTTCATAATAGGAAAGGTATCCTCCTTTACCACACAGATCACAGAGTGAAGCACGACAGAGATGTTTCTCCTGAAGAATCAGAGGACGTAGACAGTGACTTGGGCAACCATCATCAGATTCCACCACCAACAATTATGATGGTTGACGAGCTTTCCCCCATCATCAAGTCACGTGATCAGTGGCAAGAAAAAATTAAGCTAAACTTCCCGCCAGACGCAGGCACAGAGACCAGATATCAATGGTTGGCACACGTGTGGCGTAACAACGCCCAGGATTAGGTCACCTTGAAAAATGATCTATGATTAATTGAAGAACTAACCAAGAGTGTTGTTGAAGGCATACAAATGCAGGTACCTCCAAACCATGTTCACCGTAACAAGACTGCTATCATCGTCCTTGGACGTGAACACTACCAAGACCCCGCAATCCTTCTTCAGAATGAAAACATCAAGAATGTGAAACGAATCAGAGAAGCAGTCATAGCAGACTGGATTGGCGGAGTGAACACCCCATGGAAAGTCATAGGCCCTGGCGCCTTCCGTTATCTCAGGATGGATATCTATCGTCCCCCGAGAAGGCGGCGCTGCTTCAGATACCAGAGATGGGTTCATGTGGCTAACATCAACAGATCTCAGTCCTGGTGTGGCATATGTGCAGGGAGATGTGCCACATAAACATGTGAGGAAAAACCTGACAATAGGGACACCATTGAAGAAAGATGCATAAATTGTAAGTAACCTGGAGTCCGGACATGGCATCGAGACTGCACCAAGAGGCCGCCCTTACCCCAGTGACCTGATGAGCAACCACATCAAACACACGCCTGCCTCTCCATCTCCTTCCACCACGTCCGGCGCTGGCCGAGCTCCCGTAACTCCAAGCAGGCCATTGCATGAAGTAGTCTCCCCGAAGACAAAAGAACCACTCGTTGTGCCTAGTGAGTAGATTGTTGACAACAATGACCTAAGAAATAATGAAGTGATTATTGAAATTCAAAGAAATATCAAAAAAAAAAGTCCAATGGCAGAATGAAGAAATATTGAAAGCTATGGAAGTTCAACACGAATGTATTAAAGTGCTCTTTGAGAAAGTGGAAATGCTAAGAGACCAGGTTGACGCACACCAGCAAGTAATACGAACACCTACCTGTACATGGTGATAAGAGGGCAGGCATGCATGAATCTAGCGATGTGCTATGTGAGACATTCTAGTTGCTCAATGAAAGGGTTGATGCACAGCAACAGGTGATAGGAATACCAGAACATGGTGACGATAGGAAAGGCAATGTGTTGAAATACATTGACGTACTCTGTGAGAAAGTACATTAGCGAAGTGAGAAGGTCACTAAGCAGGAAAAACATCTAATGCTTCTAAAACATGAAAAGGTAAACAGCGATGTATCACCGTCAGGTGCTTCACACAGTGACGATAATAGTGAAATGAATGAAGCAGTAGTTGATAAACTGTTAAGGAAAACAGTTCCCAAACTCCTTTATGGTAAAGGAATTAGAGACCTATTAAGTCATTCTACAGTTACTAGAAATGTAAGAATCGTTGCGCTAAATCGGTATAAAGAAATACATGAAAGACTTGACGTCATAAGGAAGACCCACGCAACTTTTAAGGAAAATGGCTGACAGAGACATTGTTCAACAATATAGTGACATCACAATACCCTGTTAGAACATTGTCTCTGTGAAACAAAATATTCTGACCTCCACCACAAGGTCGTCACCGAGGACACTGATGTCATGTCTGCAAGAATGTCGAACGCCTCCTGGTAAACCCCTACGTAAACTACTCAATTACAAATGCTATAATCTTAGATCTACTAACACTTGTCTAGTTCGTGTAAAATAGTCACTACCTCATGTACCAATACCTTCCCAAAAGCCCGTCGGATTCCAATACCACGGTATTAAGGTACACGTCGGCAATTCTACAATGTAAGAAATGCCTATGCACCTGTTAACCTACTTCACCGCACAGATTTACCTAACTTTCTTCATACTAAAACTATTGCCCTAATTGTAGACCTCAACGATCGACGTAAGAACATGGGTGACCTCTTCACTAACACTAATAACAGAAGTTTAATCTCACTTCTGGTTGCATATGATGATGTTCAAATCATAAGTAAGGATCAACCAACACACATATATGGAGGAATCCTAGATAGGTATATAGGCTTTAACTTGTCATACACAACTCGCATTTCTGATATTGTTGATGAGCTTATGTCTGCCCACTCACCAATAACGGTTACAATATATATAGCTAATGTCAACTTACTTGGTGTCAGACTTGGAAAAAAAAAAAAATCAATATTGAAACGAACATCAAAATAGCTTTATAGATTATATCTTTGACTGGTACAAAGATTATGAATCCACAAATGTACAACCTTTTAATGTTAATCTTGAGACTTTTATAAACAACTTCTTTCAGCAACACGAGCTAACTTCAGACAGTAGAAAGAATGCACCTTATGATAGGCCACATCATTACTATAATAACCCCAATCTGAGACAACTCAAATTCATAGCAAGGCAAATAGATCAAGGATATAGACAACTTCGAACCCCCAACATGCTAAAACTATTTCAAGCATCTTTTGAGCAGCGAGGAAACAAATGACGGAGCTCAGACAGAATGACTGGAGTAAGTTTGTCTGTGATTTGCCAGTGGACTAAATCAACACACTCCTGTAAGTCAAATCAGGAAGGGTATTAAAAAGACCATTGGAAAGAAAAACAAACAAGTCTCTCATCCCAACCCGCTGCATAAAGCTAACAACAAATTCAGAGAAAGAGATGTTACCCAAGCCAGCAACACGGCGTATTTGATGCGCCATTCAATGAGTTTAAACTTGGTGCAGCTCTAACCAGGGTGGATGGTATCACTTATGACATTAATAGACTTCTAAAGCGTGTACTTGGTAACCCATTATTAAAGCTGTGTATGATTTATACCACGAGTCATCTACCCTCCTTATGGATCAACACCCTAATTGTACCAATACCTAAACACCATCAACCTGATGAATTTCGCCCTATTTCCCTGACAAGTTGCCTATGCAAAACTTTTGAGAGGATGGCGCTCAATAGACTACCACACAGAATCAAAGAACATATGTCACCTAATATTAGTGGCTTCCCGCATGGCAAAAGTATACAGAACTTTATCACTACTTCTCTAACAGGTCATAAGGACAGAAGTCATAAGTACACCACTTTTCTTGACCTAAAAGCTACATTTGATACTCCCAATAGACAAGTTGTTTTACACGAGTTAGCAAAAATGGATATAGTGGCTGGCTCCTGTACTGGATACTCGGTTATCTCTCTAACAGAAAGTTAGCTGTGTTGTTTCAATGCTACAAAAGTGAAGCTAAAGACAAGCTACTGGCACTCCTCAAGGTGGAGGACTTAGCCCCGCTTTGTTTAGTGTACTAACCAATGCATTACTGAAATCGATTCCGATGTGTCCCAGAGATATCACTATTAGTTGTGCTGATGATATTCTTGTACATACGGTAACATATCGTAAAATGCAAACTGTTCTTAGCTCCGTACACAAATCTTGTGAAAGCCTTGGCTTCACCGTTTCTGTAGATATGACCAAGGTCTTCAATACACGATCTGGTAACGATCCAAGATGACAATTGGTGGAAACCCGATTGGCTATGTCTCATCCTTTGAATATCTTAGTGTCTCAGTCCCATGTGCTACAGCTAGTGTGCAAAAACTAAATCAACAATGCACAGATAGACTCAAAGCTCTTAGAGCTGTTTCAGAGTACAATCCAAATTACGGTGCAAATATCAACATTTTTAAGATGATGTACAGTAGGTCTCTTAATAGATTACCAAGCACCAGTTTGATCCTACACAACAACAAAGTATTCTGAAGACAGAATACTTGATATCAGTCTTATGATAGGATTGCATAGCGCAATTGTGATCCAGCCCTGTGGTAAGAGATTAGAGAAAAAATGTTAGAATAAACAAATTGGCATCTACCCGACAAACTGAATTGCCCGCCATACTTATCGCTTTTGAACTAGTATAAATCACTGCTACAGATGGTTTGATTATCCCTAATTCTTTATCTTCGTTACCTGCCCTTAACACCCTGAGATCAGAATGTAATATGTAGGTCTCTGAAGCCATTCACAAATACTCAGACGTTACTGCTCAAAGGATTCAAATCAAATCGTTATGGATTCCCTCTCATGTATGCCTCCGTGAGCATGACAGAGATGATGGTTTAGCCAAACTTGCAATTAGTAAAGGTGATGTTGAAAATAACATTGTGTTGTTAATTAGAAGCTTCAAAACTGTAGTTAGAAAGGAACGAACTCTTTGAAGCAAGAAGACGAGTTCAGATAAGTACAAGTACAAACATTTTCCATCATAATGATAAGTGTAAAGTAAAAAGTGATAAGGTAAGCAGATTACAAGATGTAACTGCTTGACTAAGATTAGGCTATAGGTACTATTGACGCTTTGACCTAACTGGAGATGTTAACCGTGTGAATTGTAAAGTTTGAGGTCAAAGATTTGGACATAGACTAGAACACTATGTCATAGAGTGTGAAAATAGAGCCTTAAAGGATAGATCTAAGCAAACCCTGATAGAAATATCTCTACACATTGTTAATTACAAGATATATGAAATTTTAAGTTCGTATCCACTTTTGCATCAAGTCAGTAAAACTTACCATATGAAACTATGTAATGTATGTTACATCTTATATTAACCCAATGGTGTCTGACTAAGACCCTTTGTGACCCCTGTAATCCTTTTGCGCTACCGCTCACAAGATGAACATGGGATGCATAATAAACTTGCCGAGGTAAGCAGCAGACATCAATCCGACATTGGTGGAATCTTGTTGAATACAAATTTCTGCTAACTGATCACACAATCTTTCGTCTACCTCTTATTTTGCTATTTTTCTTACGAAGTTTATGTTTAATTCTATAAAAATGGAGTCCACATTCTCAACGGCTGCAACATATTTTTACCACATGATTTAAATGGGCTTTAACAAAGAGCTAGACACCACCGCCTTCATTGTTTTCCCTAACCAGATTAAACTGGATGTACCTGGAACTGAGTATTCGGCAAGGAAATCCCTGTTGCTGATATTTACTCAAGATTCGAATATGGCAATCATATCAGAGTTTCCTTCTAACGCTATTGTCTCTTACTCTGCGACTTTACTGGGTATACCACAGGTATTAACATGTGTTTTTAGATGAAATTTGGACCTTTTTCGGAGGGTACTTACAGAGGGGGGAGAGGTCTGCTCCACAAGGGCTAACATCTTTTTTTTTTCTTTGCCAAACCACACGTGTGGACTTACAAAGGAGCCTACCAAAACGCACAGCTCCCACTTCATTCGGGTTTAGTCCGTCCTTCATAAAGATATCAGACTGCATATAAGAATAATGCCACAAGTTCATGAACTCAACTCCTTCCTGACAACAGAGGTTCACTAATATGCCATTTAGACTGAACGCCTTACTAAAGAAAGCGTTCCCAGTGTCGATTCTGGGAAGAACTTCACTCCCACTTTGAATGGGAGCTTCTGACACACCAGCCACTACCCCTGCCACACCAACCTTGGCCCTTGTCAAATCGAGGACTGTCTCTGCCACACCAAAGACTACCCCTCCCACACCTGCCACTGCCCGTGCCATACCAGCTACTACTCTTGCTTCAGCAGCCACTGCCCACAGCACGCCAGCCACTGCCTCTGCCTCACCAGATACTACCCCTGCCACTCCCCCCACTGTCCCTGCCACACTAGCTATTGCTCTTATTACAGGCTTTGCCACGCCTAAGCAGCTACCACCCATTCCACACCACACCAGCCAACATCCTTGTCACACCAGTTGCTGTCCCTGCCACACGTCACTGCTCTGGTCATACCAGTGCTGGACTGCCGGCACCCAGGTACACCAACCGCAGGTCCCACCTCACTGTTTACTACCCTTGCCACACCAACCACTGCACCCTGCCACACCAACCACTGCCACCTGTCACACACCTTTACCTTCCGTCAGGCTAGAAACGCCCACTACACCACACCGTCACCACACAGAAAGTCTCCAGAGTTACAACACCAGCTACTCTCCATCGGCGCTGCTCTTGAACTCCAGCAAACCGGTTTGGTACTTCTCGCTCGATAAGCATCCTTCCCTACCTCCTCCCTGCTACTGTGTCGTCGCTGAATGGACCACTAGATATAAGACACCAAACCTTCCTCCCTCCTTCCCTTCCTCAGACCTCAAACATCCCGGCCTCAGACGGCTCATCCTCCCGTGTCCTCACGATTATCTGAGTGTTTCGTCTCCAAAGATGAACTACTTTTTAAAGCTCCTCGACTTATAACGAGGAAAGCAACTTAAGGGATACTAGACGTCTCAGGCAAGGACTTGAAACTAAAGCTCTTCACTCTCCTTACATCACTCTCGACACGTTAAGCAGCATAGCCTCCTCCCTTCCTTTCACGCACACTTGTGATGGTACACACTTCGTACTCATTTCTCTTTACAACTCTCCTTCGATCGACATCGGGTCTATCTGTGGAAGTTACGAGGTCGCTAGATACCACAAGATTTTATCAGTTTATCCATTTATTTCTGAATCTGTGAGTCTTTATTCTTTCCAATCTTAAGACCTTCATCCTCCCGTGACTGGACCTCCTGTTATTTCCCCTCCTCTGTCTCATCATAACCCTACCAAACATCTCTCTGACACCACACTGTGTAACCTTTTCTTCATTTATTTTCATACTTCATCTAAGAGCCTTCACCCTCCTCCTACTGAAGGGCATCAGACAACCCTCTTGACATTTCTCGTGAGGCTGTGGGTGTCCTCAAGCCCCTTGAATGTGTATGTGTAACAATGGAGAGAATAACAACGAAGGAAGCACAAGAATATCATCCAACAGATCTTATATATGGAGGCTGTGGAGGACCAACCCTCAGGCTTATATTAGACCAACTTATGGTGGAGTCAGTTGTGTGGGAGCAGGTAAGATGTGTGGGAGTATGTTGGCGTGTTTAGGGACAAGTGTATGGGAGCAAGTCGGGTGTTGCGGGAGTATAAGGGGTATGTGGCAGTAGGTCAGGTATGGGGAGGGAGAGTTCAGGTGTGTGAAAGTAGGGACTGGGTCAGGTATGTGGGATCACGCTGGGTAAGGTAGTGTGTATGAACAGGTTAAGTGAACGGGAGCAGATCGGATGTATGTGATTGTATTAGAGCAGATCGAGTGTATGTGATTGTATGGAAGCTGGTCAGATGTAGAGGAGCAGGTTGGGTGTATAAGAGTGTGTAGGAGCAGGTCGCGTGTCCGTATGGGAGTGTGGGTGCAGGTCGGGTGGTTGGAAGCAGATTAGGTATATGAGATTATGTAAGAGCACGTCGGGTGTTTGGGAGGAGGTTGGGTATATGTACGGGAATGTGGGAACAAGTCAGGTGTGTGAGAGCAGGTGAGGTGTGTGGGAGCAGATGATAGGGTGTATAGGAATGTTGGAGCAGGTCAAGTTTGTGGGTGTAGGTCAGGTATACGCACGAGAATGCGAGAGCAGGTCGGGTATGTGGGAGCAGGTCGAATTGTGGGAGCACGCTAGACGTGTGGGAGCAGGTTGGGTATATGAGAGTGTGTTAGAGCAGATAGGTGAGTATGGAATTATGTTATGTATACGTCTGGGAGCGTGAGAAAAGGCCAGATGTGTGGGAGCAGATCGGGTGTGTGAAGCATGTCAGATGTGTGGAAGCGGGTAGGATATATGAGAGTGTAAGAGCAGGTCATGTGTGTGGGAGAAGTCAGGTGTTTGGGAATGCGAAAGCAGCTTAAGTGTGCGGGGACAGGTCAGGTGTATGTGAGTGTGTGAGAGTGGGTCGGGCGTGTGGAAGTGTAGGAGCAGGACACCAGTGGTGAATGGAAGAATATGGGAGCGGATCAGGTGTATGGGAGTTTGTGGTAGCAGGCCGGGTGTATGAGAATGACTAGACTCAGGTCGGGTTTATGAGATTGTGACAATAGGTCGGGAGAATGGGAGTGTGGGTGTAGGTCGGGTGTATGACTGTGTGTGGGAGCAAGTCACGTGTCTCCTGAACTACCGCTGCTTGGCTGACGGATACATGGGTACGGAAACATTAAGAGAAGGAAATACTGAGTGGCTAATTGTATCTGGTCATTGTGGAGCGTATGAATTCTTCTGGTCGTAAAGTATGTCGTATGATCCATCATGCAGTCACTGGATATGCCGGACAGTTTCCTTGAAGAGGCTCTAAGTTTCAGAACCTTATCTCATACGGACCTCAAGTGGTTAGAACGACTGTTGACCATTTGCATAGTCGGGGCTGGCTCGGGTGCCGAGGTAAGCAAGGGTGATGGGATGGTGGTGGTGGTGGTGGTGGTGGTAGGGGGGAATACCAGTGCCCCGTCTCACCCACCACCACGTCTCGTCACCGTCTCCCCGCCCACAGTGTGACCTTACTCCGCGAGATACATGGTAGTATCACATTCCTCAAAACTTGCTGCCTTGTTAAGACACTTCCTTGTACTAAGTTTACGCCATCTATATTTGTACCAATGTTGTAGACTACTCAGGACATGAGGTGTTGTTATCTTGGTGCATCGCGTTGAGATACTCCTGTAAGGCAGAGCGTCAAAATGTGTGGCGAGAACGTCCCGCGGACAGGTGCAGTGTGTTCAGCGAGGACGTCCCACAGTGAGGTTGCATGAAGTGTGGCGAGGGCGTCCCGTGGGGAGGATGCAGGATGAGTGGCAAGGGCGTCCCGTAGGGAGAGTGCAGGATGTGTGACAAGGACGTCCCACGGTGAGGGTGCATGATGTGTGGCGAGGACGCCCCACCGGGAGGGTGCAGGATGTGTGACGATGACGTCCCGCGGGGAGGCTGCAGGATGTGCGGCGAGGGCGTCCCGTGGGGAGAGTGAATGATGTGCGGCGAGTGCGTTCCGCGGGAGTGTATGAGACTTTGACAAGGACGTCTCGTGAGAAGAGTGAGGGATGCGTGGCTAGGGTGTCCCATGTGAGGTTGCAGAATATGTGGTGAGGGCGTCCTGCGGGGATGATGCGGGATAATATGCATAATTTTTCCCTAAGTGGACATGACGCCTCGTTAGGAGATGAAATGTGAGCCCAGTGTAGTCCGTAATTAGCTTGTTCCCACTGCGTTAACAGCGAGTTAACGGGACTCGGTTACCATTTGTCACCTGACGAACCGTACCGCACCACTATGTCACCACATGTCACTCTACTACCCAAACCAACAACCCAGCCAGAGTCTCTCAAGAGATTATTTCCTGTTGCCATCACTACAATCCCCAGCTAATTTGTAAGAGTTTTGTATTTGACTAGGTCTTTGCTGACTACTGATTCGATAGACCGTCAGCAGTTTGGAGATATGAAGTCTTCCTCCACTACTCACTGCTTAGTCATCCTCCTAGACTTCATTTACTGCTAGAAGAAGCCTTCGTAGACTACACTAAGGCTTTTGACTTGGTGAACCATAACATCACCATAAAGAAAACCGTTGACGTGGGACGACGGGGGTGTCTCGTTTTATGGCTGGCGGACTATCTGACTGGGCGACACCAGGCCGTCCGCTTTAGGAGAGCCACATCGACATTGCATTTGGTATATCACAAGGAACCAAGACTGGGCCATCCCACCTCCTCATCCTTATCAACGACGCCATGAGGGATACAAGCCACAGCTGGAAGTACGTAGACGACTCGACCTTTGGCATCAACCATCAACAACAACAACTCCCTTGACTTCAGTGCTCTTCAGCACATCATCAGTTACCTTCTGGAGTCGACAATAGACAACTACGTCTTCATCACCCACACCAAGACTGTGATGATGGACGACAACCTGGGTGTAGATAACATCCTACCACCTAACATCACAGGCTCTGGCATCTTTAAGATAATCATACACTTCCAACTTCTTGGTGTTACTACAGATAACAGTTTACACTGGAAGAATGATGTTAGCACTATCATCAAATCTTCCTCATACCGTCTATACCTTCTCCGCCAATTGAAATAACTAGGCGTCCACCAACTGAACTTAGGAATGTCTATACTGCTTTCATTCTTCCTAAGTTCACTAACAACTACACAGAGGGACCAGCTGGAAAGCGTACAGAAAACGGCATGCAGAATCCTCCTGGGCCCTTCTTACACTACCTGCCGAGAGGCCCTCATCTCGCTGAACCTGTTCACCCTCTCACACCAACACCGGCAGCTCACACGGCAGTTTAGCAATAAGCTGCTGACACATCCCCGCTACAGAGACCTCCTCCTCCAGATGCTCCTCCACCACCGCCATTCGTCACTACAACTGACTTGTTTCAATCAGAGCTCGTGCACACACATATAAGAACAGTGCTATACCTACCATTGTGAACGTCATAAACAGTCCATGAACATGTGCACAGCTAAGCAAGTGAATAACTCAGTTTTTGTTTGTTACACTATGTTGTATATTAACTACTGTATCACTGTAACTATTCATTAAGTAATGTTCAAGCGCAAAATGGATAAACCATAGTAATTACTCTGTAAACATCTCTGTATATCTCCCACCTTAGCTATCTAGATGTACCTCACTTATCTTATCCAAAGTGCGGAAATATCCAACACACCTTGATCTAACGCACTTTTATGAATAACTAGCTACTCTCATGACCTCCCAGTTTTGTAATATCTTTAATGCCTCATCCATGTATTATCAACCTGATGGCTGCCTAAAGCCAATAAACCGTGGATTATTTATCTTTCTCTTATCATCAGTCACCAAAACCATCATTATGTTACTGGCATCAAGCAATCACCATCAGTGTGTCACTGGCATGCAGCTATCAACCATCACTATGTCACTGGCATGTCACCATTACTATTACTATATCACCCTATGTCACCACCACCATCAGTATGTTATGAGCATGTCAGCATCACCTATCACTATGCCACTGACATGTCACCATCACTATGTTACTAGCATGTCACCAACACCATCACTATGTCATTGGCTCGTCACCACCACCATTACAATATTAATGTTTTGTCAGCACCATCATCATTATGTTACTAGCATGTCAACACCATCATCACTAAGTTGCCCACATGTCATCACCACCATTATTATGTCGTTGTCATGTCACCACCGCCATCAGCATTTCTACGTCAGTGATATTTTCATAACCACTATCATTCGACCACTGGAACTGTCACCGCTAACTTCTTTTAGCCCCTGGTACCGTCACCACTCACCTCATTTTGTCTCTAGCGCCGTCACACCAGCAACTTTCTGTCACCGGTACCGTCACTACCGACGTAATTCGGTTACTAGGACCGTCACCAACATCTTTTTTTCACTGGTACCGTCACCACCAACATCTCCCTGTCACTAGTACCTTCACCACCAACTTCTCCCTTTCACTTGTACCTTCACCACCAACTTCTCCCTTTCACTTGTACCTTCACCACCAACATCTCTGTGTCACTAGTACCGTCAACACCAATATCTCTCTTCTCCTGGCATCGTCACAACCAGCATCAGTATGGCAATGACACACCAACACTAAAACTACGTAATGCATACGCCACAGTTACTACGTCACGGTACAGTCCCACCGTCTTTACGTCACACTTATATAACCACCACCATCATTACGGTGGCACGTCTTCACCACTAAAGCTGTGCCAGCATTATCGTATCACCACCACCACACGATCAGCAGCAATACACTACTGCTAGTGTTACTACGAAGAGGAGCTACGAAGTGTTGCAGACCAGGTGTAAAATTATAAGGGAGAGGACGATTCCTATTCTATATATCTACATAACTTTCATTGACCACAATGCAGGTGATCCATTCGTTCCTCAAGCTCGTAGTGCCAATCTTAAATGATTTTTCCGATCGCTGGTTAGACCAGACTTCAGTAGACTCAGTAAGGTCTTTATGAACCTCACAGGCGATCATGATGATAAGACGTCGTCTCAAACTAGATGGTAGTCATACGGGACCAATCTGGGCTAAAAGGAGGATGGTTGAGTACCTGGAAGCCATTTACAAGAACAGCGTCTTGTGCATTGTGGGCGTTGTGAAACAGTGCATTGTTTTGGAGTAGGAACACATCTTTTGCCATCATTTTCAACAGTTTCCCTTTGATTTTTCTTAGCAATTTTGAAATCAGACCGACATAATAATCATTTATGATCGTTATTTTACGAAGCACATGGTCATGCAGCAGAATCTCTTTGATATCTCAGAAAAATGAGTCCTTCATCCTGCCAACCGAGGGTTTCTTTCGGAACATTTTGCGAATCAGAAAAGTTCGATGTTTCGTTTACATGGATTTACGCCTGAGCTTAGTAACCCACTGATGGATCGAGGTCTCATTCCTTGTAACCCGATGGAAGAGAAAGTTAGGTGGATGGGCTTCATTCAGTTTGTGCAGTTCATGACTTGAGCCATGCCTGTGGTGCTGATACTGAGAGCTGAGGTTCATGCTGAATCCTAATACATGCTCATATACTCACAACACAGCCGTGTGACACTAACTTCAGAACCAATTCCTCCGATTCTGATGCGCCAATCTGCCATTATCAAAGCTCTATACCTGGGCCATAGCTGCCCCATCGGTGACTTCCGAAGGTCGTCCTGTCTCTGAGCCTTCTTCAGTACTCTTACGCTTTAACTGTTTGATTCCCCTTGAACAGTGGCACATAAAGGAATATCACCACTGTATTACGACCAGCATACCTGGATGGTTATCCGTCACACACACCTTTTCAACCCTATAACTTTGTTACACTGTGTTTGTAGATCACTCATTTTCTCTGATCCCAAACTTCAAGTTCTAGAATATATACATATGCCGTGTGTGCAAAACTTTGCATCTCCCCTCGTACATTATCACCAGGTCACAACTATTACTAGTACATCAGTGACGCGTTAATTCCACCACTACATTTGTGGCATATCATCACCACTGTGTCTGTGGTGTCGGCATTATCATCCCTATATCAGTGGTCTATCATCACAACCATTACGTCAGCAGCATTTCGTCACCACTGCTTCAGCAGCAAGTCGTAACTACCACCAACCCCTACGTCAATGACAGGTACAAGCAAAACTGATTGTGGCAGTGCTTTACGTCATCAGCATGTCATGATGAGTATTACGTTAGTAGTGCTTCACCTCCACCACTGCATTAGTAGCACATCATCACTACCATCAACGTCACTGGTACGTCACCAACTCCATTGCATTAGCTTCGTATCATAACCACCACAACCAACGCTATGCCACTGTCATGTTACCATCATTCTTTGTTCATCCTTAAGTCACTTTGTCACAGACCCTATTACTGCGTCACTTCGTAAATATGACCACTGTGTCATTTTATCAGACATCACCAGTAAAGATGACAAACGTCTAACTTACCACCATCACCACTGCCAGTATGCCACCAACTCTCGACATTTCTTGAATACATTTTCTTTTTCAGTAATTTACTGTACTAAGGTGAATGGTTTCAAGTGTTGCTGGGTCAGTGGCAAGGACATGTGTGTTCCGTACGTCTTTATATCTGTTTATGAACGCGGTGGTGAGGGAGGTAAATGCGAAAGTTCATGAGTGCGTGCCTGTAGTATGCCGTGGGTAGTAAGGGGCTGGAAGATGAGTCAGTTGTTGCTTGCATATGTCACGGTTTTGATGGCAAACTCAAGAGAAAAACTTCAGAATCTAGTGTTTGAGTATGGGAGAATTTGTGAGAGAAGAAGGATGAGTTTAATGCAAGCAAAACCAAGATAATGAGGTATATCAAGGGGACGAGAGGGATGAGATCAGTGGGACTTTGAGTAGGGAGAACCTGGAAGAGTTGGAGTGTTTACGTGTCTTTAGTTGCTTTCCATGGTGATGGTACGTAACATTTCTTTTGATATACTTGTGGGCATCTTCAGGGGAGGTAATGTAACATAATGAAGTAGAAATTGACCATGATTTAAGATGGTAATTTCTATACCAAGAACTCCGATAAGTCCGGCAAATGTTAATCAACAATGGATATTCATATACTGAATTTGATACCATTGTGAACAACATGCTAGAGCAACATCTCGTGGCAAATAGACAACCTCAACGTGATAGCATTAAGGTTTACTACAGGAACACATTTATGACAGCATATCGAAAGGACGAGAAGGTCGCGCGCGATATTACAACCAAAAACTGCAACGCGATTGATGAAGACAAAGATAATGTCTGATTTTATACTTCAACAATCCGAAAACATGTTCGCTCGAAAAAAAACAGCAATATGGTAGGTCCCTTTGGAATTTTTAATCGTACCGATGTGGTCCATGTGCACCGACCAATATTGGGGACTGTCAGCCTCACCACATATACTTCATCAGACGCACAACCTGCAGCTTGAGCCGCCGTCTCTTGCTCCACTTACAAGAGGGTGGAATCAAACATCATGAATGAAAGCATATAACGAGACTAACGAGGGAGATTAGAATGAATAACTCCAAAATCATCACTAGTTGCAGTCATCGGAGTAGACTACAGATATCTGAAGCCATTTATATATGAGAGGGAGTACCTGTCAACAACATCCAGATAAACATGACCACCACCATACAGCTCTTTGATGGCCCGCCAATAGGACGTAGACCTAACACCGTTTTAGGACAGGAGGAACACGACACTGACCTGCTACAAGCTACAGAGTTCGCCATTTTAGGATAGTGGGAACGTGCTACTGACCCACCCGGTCCTGGGTTACGAAGGTCAAAGAGAATCGGACGAGCCCAACCTAACCTCAGCTCCACACCCGAACTATAACAGTGTCTCTTGGCCCATCTTAGTATATTCAGTGATGGACTGTCTACATGCTTTCTCGTTTGATATTGTTCTTCTGTGTTTCCTCAACTGTTCTTAATGATGCCTCTGTAAAGGCGAAAGTTTGACAAGAAATGAAATGGATGATTTTTAACAATTGGTTTGGTTTTTAATCACCAACCTAATGGGAGAATGATACTGAGAAAATATGTTGCATTAAATTTTATATATATACATATATATATATATATTCCTATGGATCATGCAATCTAAAAAAGGTAACATACCATTATTTTCATTTTCTACGGTATATTTGATGGAAGGTACTAAATTGTTAAGTAAAGGGAGAAATGTTTGTGAATTTTCATTTGTTGGCCAAACACAAAGAGCTTCGTCTACATTCCTTAACCAGATTGCATTAGAGTGTAAGATATCCTTTAGTAACTTTGTTTCAAAGAATTCCATATAAAGGTTACTTAATACAGGTGAAAGAGGGTTAGCCATTGACATACCAAAGTTTTTAGCATAATGTTCTCCATTAGATTGAAACACAGTCTTTTATACGCAATTTTATCAATTCAATAAAAACAGACTTTGGAACAGGTAAATGAATATGCTCCAATACATCAAATAGATATTCTAAGAGGTCATCAACTGAAACTTTTGTGAACAAAGATGAAACATCAAAGCTAACCCGTTTGAAATCAAAATTGGTTTCTGGTGTGCGACTCAATACGAAACCTTAACAAAGTCCATGAAGATAACACTGTTCGTCTGTCGTGCCGGCCTGATCATGTTACGTGAATTGTAGGTTTCGTAAGCTGCCTCTTGTGTAGCCGTGAGACCTCCCGCATCCTCTTATCCCGCCTTTCGTTTATGGATGAGAGCCGCAGAGCACATCTCCCTCCTTGACCTTCCTTCTTTCTTCTGCAGGGGGAGTGCTCTGCACTCTCACCCTTACTTATTGTGTAAGGGGTGAGAGGCCGTGCCCACCATACCCTCCCTACATTTGTAAGGAAGGACACAGCCCATTACCGACCATCCTGCATGTTGTGTAAGGGATGAGTAACCCCCTCCATCCTCCCTCCTGGTTTGAGGTGTTGTAGGGGGAACCCAGAGTCTGTCGTACGTGTGTAAGTGATTATGGCCTTCCACAGATCATCTTACTCGTGTAAGGAATGAGAGGATCCCGTCATCTTACATGATTATGTTAAAAATGAAACGCTCTCTGTATTTCTTAGAGAACTAGACGAAGCTGTATTGTTGGAACTCAAACGGATTAAAGGGCCCTCCCCACAGTCTGGTGATAGAACTATTGAGCACGAATCTAAAGACCTTGATGAGTCATTAATGACAACAAAAAGAGAAAGCACTTGTAGTGACAGTTAGCAATGACCAAAAACTATGCAGATCGATGCATGGTAGCATATGATAAAAATGTCAACTTTCATTGCGAGAAACATAAACTATGAAATAAAAGGTACACTAAGCATCCTTTCAACGCCCTAGTCAGACCATATATTGAATATACTCTTCCCTTTGGCTCACCAAGCTTTGTCACACAAAAAATTAAAGAATTGAAACAAATACAAGGAAGACAGACGAAACCAATACCTTATTTCAGAAAAAATCAGTATCTCCCAAAATTTAGCTATCTATTTTCATCGGAAAAAAAGGAAGATACGAAGGCTTCAAAGAGATCTGATGGAAATTTTCAAAATAATTCATTCTTTCGATAATATAAATCATGATTGTCTCTTCGCCTTTGATAGTTAAAGTGGCGAGAAATAATGAGTTGAAGTTAATATATTATACAAACATAAACAATGGTATCCTCAGGAAAGACTTACAGGACAAGGAAATATACGTCGATCATACATGTACATACACATACATACACATATATAAATATGTACGTACATGCTCATACTTGCTAGCCTTCACCCATTCCTGGCGCCATCCCGCCCCACAGGAAACAGCATCGCCACTCCTTGCGTCAGCGAGGTAGCGCCAGGAAATATACAAAAAAAGGGCCACATCTGCTCACACTCAGTTTCTTGCTGTCACATGTAATACACCAAAGCACAGTACCCTATCCACATCCAGGCCACACAGACCTTTCCATGGTTTACCCGAGGCGTTTTACGTACCGTAGTTCAGTCCACTGACAGCACGTCGACCCCAGTATACCATATCGTTCCAATTCACGCTTTTCACCCTCCTACATGTTCTGGCCCCGATTGCTCAAAATCTATTTCACTCCATCCTTCCACCTCCAAACTGGTCTCCCTGTTCTCCGTTTTCCCTCCACCTCTGACTCATACACCCTCTAAAATGGCCAAAAAACATATTTACATTATGATCAAATGTGCCAAAGATCAAATATGACTCAATTACATTTTTTTCACCGAAACAATTTGATTTAGCTATGGTCTTAGCTCCTTCCAGGTAGATATGGTGATCAAAGGCAGCTTTAGTTTGAAATAAGCAGTTGCTATGTTGGGCTATCCTGACACTATACTTATGTTGTGAGATCCTAGTCTCCAAATCTATCCCCCGATTGTCCGATATAGAATTGGTTACAGTCTTTACATGGGACTTTATAAACAATACCTTTATTATCTGATGGGCTATTTTTGATAAGAGCTTTCTTCATGGTGTTGTCATATTTGGATACTAAATGTACATTAAGTTATTTGAGAATGTGAACACATTCGAGAAAAGTCTCATGGAAGTGAAGAACAAGGGTTCTTTGGTAACTTTCACGTTCTGGCTCATCATTTTGGCCACTATAGAAACGTTTCCTTGCTGTATTCTGACATTGGTTAAGTATGTTTACTGAGTATCTTAGCTTCTGTCCAATGTACTGAATCATTTTCAGTTCATCATCTAAAAATTCAGGATCTGAATTCCTATATGCTCTCAGGTACATAGATATCAAAACCGATCATTTTAGTATATTTGTAGGTTTTCTGTAAACATTAGTTTTCAAGATACCTTTATCTCCGATGATCTCTACATCCAAAAAGGTTAATCTATTCTTCATTTCGACTTCATGAGTAAATTCTATGGAGGAAGCTAACGAGTTTATCTTATGCAGAAAGTTCTCAGTGGGTAGATTATTAGGCCAAAAGCAAAGTACGTCATCTACATATCAGAGACAAACTATGTATTGTTTCTTTATAATGTTTAGTAAATGGTTTTCAAAATTCTCCATGTAAATATTTGCCAACACAGGGGAGAGGGGATTATTCATGGCCATACCAAAATGTTGTATGTAATAGTTGTACAACAAGGTTTTGTTAAATACGAACTGCTGGAAATTTGAGCCTGATGGGATTTGACCGGTATAAACCCCTTTGCTCATGGATGTGAGACGAAGCATAATCGATTTCTTATAATGCATTATTCATTTTCCTGCTAGGGGCTATCATAGCGTAGCTGTCAGCGCTCCCGAATACCATCCAAAAGATCCTCGTTTTGAATCCTGGCTGTTGGAGGGTATTTTGTGATCATTCCTGTCGCTAACCCGTCCCACAGGAAAAAGCATCGCTACCCCATGCTTCAGCGAGGTAGCACTAGAAAACAGAGAAGAAAAGGCCACATTCGTTCACACTCTGTCTCTAACTGTCATGTATAATGCACAGAAACCACAGCCTCCTATCCACATCCAGGACCCAAAGACCTTTCCATGGTTTGCCTCAAACGTTTCACATGCCTTAGTTCAGTCCGCTAATAGCACGTCGACCCCAGTATACCACATCGTTCCAATTCAATCAATTCATTGCACGCCTCTCACCCTCCTATATATACAGGCCCCTATCATTCTAGATTTTTTTCACTCCATCCTTCCACCTCCAATTTGGTCTCCCGCTTCTCTTTCTTCCCTCCACCTTTGACACATATATCCTCTTTCTCAATCTTTCCTCACTCATTCTCTCCATATGCCCAAAACCATTTCAACACACCCTCTTCTGCTCTCTCAACCACACTCTTTTTATTTCCACACATCTCTCTTACCCTTTCATTACTTACTCGATCAAACCACCTCACACCACAAATTGTCCTCAAACATCTCATTTCCAACACCCTCCTCCGCACAACCCTATCTATAGCCCAAGCCTCGCAACCATATAACATTATTAGAACTACTATTCCTTTAAACATACCCATATTTGCTCTCCGAGATAACGTTCTCTCCTTCCACACATTCTTCATCGCTCCCAGAAACTTTCGCACCCTTCCCAACCCTGTGACTCACTTCCGCTTCCATGGTTCCATTCGCAGTTAATTCTACTCCCAGATATCTGAAATACTTCACTTATTATAGTTTTTCTTCATTCAAACTTACATCCCAATTGAATTGTTCCTCAACCTTACTGAACCAAGTAATCTTGCTCTTATTCACATTTACTCTCAACTTTTTCCTTTAACACACATTTCCAAACTCAGTCACCAGCTTCTGCAGTTTCTCACGCGAATGCGTCGCTACAGCTCTATCATCGGCGAACAACAACTGACTCACTTCCCAGGCCTTCTCATCCCCAGCAGACTGCATACTTGCCCCCTCTTCAAGACTCTTGCATTTACCTCCCTCACCACCCCATCCATAAAGAAATTAAACAACCATGGGTACATCACACACCCCTGTCGTAGACCGACATTCACTGGGAACCAATCACTCTCCTCTCTTCCTACTCGTACATATGCTTTACATCCTTGGTAAAGACTTTTCACTGCTTCTAGCAACTTACCTCCCAAATCATATACTCTTAAGACCTTCCACAAAGGATCTCTATCCACCCTATCATATACCTTCTCCAGATTTATAAATGCTTCATAGAAATCCATCTATTTTTTCTGATTATTGCTCACACACATTCTTCAAAGCAAACATCTGATCCACACATCCTCTACTTCTTCTGAATCCACATTGCTCTTCCCCAATTTGATGCTTTTTACATTCCTTAACCCTCTCAATTAATACCCTCCCATATAATTTCCCAGGAATACTCAACAAACTTATGCCTCTGTAGTTTGAGCACTCACCTTTATCCCCTTTGCCTTTGTACAATGGCACTATGCATGCTTTCCTCTAATCCTCAGGTATTTCATCTTGATCCATATACACATTGAATATCCTTGCCAACCAATCAACAACACAGGCACCTGCTTTTTTTTTTAATAGATTCTACTGCAATAGCATCCAAATCCGCCGCCTTGCCAGATTTCATCTTCCGCAAAGCTTTCACTACCTCTTCTCTCGTAACCAAACCATTCTCATACTCATTTTAGAGACGATCCTCTACGGTAGGATGAACAGTTGGGTTAATTGTGCACAGACTGCCGGGACCATCTATATATATTTGGAATTTAGGGTACTATGACCAACCTCCAACATATGAATCAATCATAGACCATCAGGTCTTCTACTGTCTGTCTTTTCCATTTACTTCAGCTGTCTCATAGGAATAAGCAATTTCTCTTTGTCTGTTGTATAAGTGGTGATAGAGCAGGGTAACTTCGGTCTCTGAAGTTACACCTAGATAAAAGGGTTAGTGACCCTCCGTTTCCTATCTGTTGTGTGGGGCTAATTCAAGTGGTACCTACACTTCCCTTTATAGCGGTGTAAGGGTTGACAGAGGAAGTCTATAAATCTCTTAATTGTCATGCAAAGTAAGACGAAGGGGGCCGTCCACCACTTTTCGCAATAGACATGTCAGTTGCAGGGAGGGTCGGGTGGCACCCTTCCAGCGGTACTTGTCATCTACATATCAGGTTCCAGTTTCGAACCCAAGTGCAGGCAGGCGTGTGAACTCGCTAGAGGACGGCCATAGTGGTCGTGAGATAAAAGCAAATTATGTTTATCTTGCTGACAACAATACGAACGCTTAGTTAGCACTGTCGAGCTCGCTATCCATCTTTGTCTTAGAAGTTCTTATTATAACAAGCAATCCATTATCTACATCATCATAATGTTATCCCAAGCACTCGTTATCGTTTCTATCATCATCAGACTCCAACTCATCACGACGTTTGTTTTCAGCTCCCTCATCACCAGCGATAAAGACATTACCATTATCCTCTATGTCAGAATTATCATCAACTTCTAATCGTCTTCACCACCACAAATGAATCATCATCTGAATTTCAGACTCTGCTGGAATGAATTTACAAACACTTGCAAACAATTCCAGATTAATCGAGAAGACTTAAAAACAGATAAAACATGAAGGTAAATGTTCAGTACCATGAAAAGCAAAGGAATATGAGAAGAAATACCTTTCACGAGATTAACACGGGGTGTGGGTGAGGTATGTACAACTAATTTATGGTATGATTGTGAGACACACTAAGAAAGTAAATCTTCCAAAGAACCCCAAGTTATGGCAAAATTATTGACAAGATATGAATAAAGAATGGTCCATTATGCAAGTCTTGAAAGACGGAGTGATTGGAAAAGGTCAAATACTTGAAGAGGCAAGTTGTAGTGGTGAGGAAATATCCTACACTTGAAACACGCTGAGCTGCACTTGTGGAGGAAAGTGGACGACGTATGTGAGGTGTTGTGATGGAGAAAGATCAATTTACCAACGCGCAGATTGTGGAGATGGACAAATTTCAGACAATTAACACGTAGGTCAAAGTGCTGGGGCAAGGTTATCTCTTCAACACATGTAATTTGTTGTGATAGTAAAAGATCAACCACTTACAGTGTCATTTACTGTGATGAGTATCATCTAGTAAACACAAACAAAGAGGGACTGGTGGACACAGAGTGCAACACGTGCAGGCTGCAGGGGTCCGTCCAGGCGACTATATAAATGACGACTGTGACGGAACTCCTCTTGTGGTGTGAGTCAAGCGCGACGCCTCTTGACACCAGGAATGTTAAGCTGGCTGTCGCAGTTCACTTTCACTCTTGACCAGCTGCAGCCGCACAGCTCACCCTGCCTCACTGCGAGACACTTGGGCTCTTAGCAAGTAGGAGCTGCAGACTCTCATTACGTATAGTAGAAGAAAGCATACTCAGCACCGGCCAGAGTCACACTCATCATCGGCCAGAGTTACACTCACCAGCCGGAGTCGTACTCAGCACCATCCTGGGTCACACTCAACACCACCTAGAGCCACAGTCAGCATCAGAGAGAGTTACATTCAGAACCAGCTAGAGTCACGATCAGCATCAGCCAGAGTCACACTCAGCATCATCTGGAGTCTCACTCAGCACTAGCCAGAGTGGCACTCAGAACTAAGACAATCACACTTAGCACCAGCCAAGGTCACTCTCAGCATCAGACAGAATGGTACTCATCACCAACCAGAGCCACACTCATCATCAGCCAGAGCCACACTCATCATCAGCCAGAGCCACACTCATCACCAACCAGAGCCACACTCATCATCAGCCAGAGCCACACTCATCATCAGCCAGAGCCACACTCATCATCAGCCAGAGCCACACTCATCATCAGCCAGAGCCACACTCATCATCAGCCAGAGCCACACTCATCATCAGCCAGAGCCACACTCATCACCAACCAGAGCCACACTCATCATCAGCCAGAGCCACACTCATCATCAGCCAGAGCCACACTCATCATCAGCCAGAGCCACATTCATCATCAACCAGAGCCACACTCATCATCAGCCAGAGCCACACTCATCATCAGCCAGAGCCACACTCATCACCAACCAGAGCCACACTCATCATCAGCCAGAGCCACACTCATCATCAGCCAGAGCCACACTCATCATCAGCCAGAGCCACACTCATCATCAGCCAGAGCCACACTCATCATCAACCAGAGCCACACTCATCATCAGCCTGAGCTACAATCATCACTAGCGGGACACCCCCTCCCCCTTCCACACACACACACATACACACACACACACACACGCATTGTCAGTCATAATTAGCGATATGAAATACGACGGAATTTTTACAAACTTTTAACATAATTTAATGCCTTAATTGTGTTTGTACTAATACGTTTATGACATCAGTATTATCGAACAAATGATAAAGTATTAATGAAAGACTGGTTTTTTCATCTTAAACATAGAGAATATGATTTTCAAAATAACTCTCATCCTTTACGTTTCGAACATAAGATCATGTCAGTAGAAGTGTCCATTAGGTCATCTTCAGCTTCCATACTAATCAAAGATTCTTAGCTTAGTGGTAGTTCAATGTGATCTTAACGTTTCTCTGGGAACTTGTTCAGTGTCAGAAGAGCAGTTTGCTGATTTTCGTTTCAAACAGAACTGTAGACTTTCTTCGTTCATTTGGCAGACTCAGTTTACTTTTTGTGAAGTTCATAATAGAAAACACTTACTGACACAGGTAAGGGAATTTGAAGATGGAAAGAATGCCACACATACATCTCTTGTTTCTGTATGTGTCCGGTAATGAATTTCACATTTCAAACTCAATTTGATGTTTTTCAAGATCAATCACTTCCATTTGTGTTGAAGAGCCAGAGTAGATTTCTCCCTTTCTAGATTTTCAGACTGGGTTAGCCAGCCTCGAAATTTTGAAATCTATCTTCTCCTGCAAGTCAGTTGATTTAGGCTCCAGTTCTGCTCGGTTCATTCACGAAATGCAAAGGCTGAGTGCAGAAGCAACGGCTTCAAAAGCTTTCACCACAATGGACGAAGTCGCCTCCTTTCATATGGATTTCTGAAAACATTTTCTAAAGTCTTTTTGCGTTTTCAGAAGAGTATCTTTTAGGTTATCTGTGTCAAGCTCATAGTTTCTTGCTTTACTGTATTGCCTCAACGATGGGTAGTGAACCAGCAGACTTATTTCAGGGTCTCTAGTAAACAAATGAAAGCATCTCTTCTCATAGCACGAGGGGTGTGTTTCCCTCTCCCTGTAGTTTTCTGTTGAAGTCACGTAAATGTGAAATATCATCCACCATGGAAAGAAATTTCCGAAAGTACTGAGGCTTTGTATGCTCTCAATATTCATAATCTTTTTCCTACATTTCCTCCAAACAGCTCTCGTCTCCTGGAAAGCCATCGTCTTTTGTGCAGGAGGTGGTCCGAATATAGAGAACAGACTACTTCCAGAAGTTCACAAAACTGTCCAGGATTCAGGCCTTTTCCACTTTATGTTGCTGACGATCTACACTACTAAGGTCATCACTTCCGCGATCTCTAGCGAAAGCGATTTTACACAGAGTGTCCTTTGATGAATAATGCAGGGAAACGATATCGCATGATCCAGCTCATTGTACAATAGAGAAACAGATCCCGTGTGCGCCTCGCCAGTCGTGAATGAGATGACGTGGCTGGCATTGA
>NC_092243.1:16982195-17019695 GCF_036320965.1 Panulirus ornatus | reverse complement strand
TCATGGTGTCAGTCAGGAAAGCAGAGTACCGTAGGTGTCTTCTACTCTTTTCTGTGGCTTTACTTTCACCTAAGGACAGGGTTGAAGGCCAGAGTCCCACTTAGCACCAGCCGGAGTCACACTCAGAGTAACTCGTCTTTATCAGCGACTGGTAATGTGTATTTCGTTCACTGGTTAACACAAAGGTTAAGCCTAAAACACAAGTGATCTCTCGCTTGTATAATCATATGTGTAAGTACAAGTCGTTGAAATATAACTGATTTGTTGAGCAGCTCCTTGAGACGATGTCTGTGGCGGGGACGTTGATGTCGGTGGAGGTAGGGAATGAGAGGGAGGGCTGATGGATATGTAAGAGAGGTGATGGGGAAGAAGGAAGGGTAGTGAATAAAGGAAAAAGAGGGAGTGGGGAAGTATGGAGAGCTACTGCGGAAGATTCGTACATGGTGGTGTAAAACAGTGATTGGTGGAGATGACTAGGAGGAAGGAGATATGAAGTAGAATAACCATAGGTTAAGGAGAAAAGGTAGGGGCGTTGGTGAAGTATGGGGAAGTAATGAAGAATAGTGAAAGAAACTCAGAGAGAAGGAGGGATGATGGGATGAAATAGTGAGAGTAAGGAATGTTGTGGGGAAGTAGTGAAGGTCATGAAATAACAGATGGAATGTTAGGAATGGAGAGAGGAGGAGGAATCAGGATGAGCGATAAGGAAGAAGAGAGAATGGTGAGAATGGATGAGGGGTACTGAAGGAGAAAAGGGAAGAGTCGTAGGAAAAAAGTGGAATTCGTAAGGAAAGAAGTAAAGTGGTGAGTAAGGGGGGAAGATGGGGGAGGATAGGAGTGATGAGGCGGGCGGAGGAGTAGTGAGGAGGTCGGAGGGATGATTGGGATAGAACAGAGGAAGTTGCAGCAGTGGGCAGACATTGTGAGTATGTGGTGTTGTAACAGTGAGTGACTCACAGCTGATGCTCACTAGCCTTGACATTTGGAAGCATTTAATTATAACCACAACTCAATGTCGGTTTTGAGCTGGTAGTTATGAACCGCTTGTTGGCACTTCGAGTAAGTGGTGGTTAGCGTGTGTGTTACGGCTATATACAGATGAGTCGTGGTACATCAGCGACCTTTGTGATGTATCTGGTTCTCGTACTCTGGTCACACTTCTCAAGGTGGATTATGTCCATTGTAGGACCCCAGGCTCGGCAGTGTGTCACTCAGTGCTCGCGTTGACTGAGAGCGACGTGTACACACCCTGTGGACCACGTTACACACGCTGATAGTCCACTGTCTCACCTGTATATGTGTTTTGTGAGTGTGTGTGTGTGTGCGCGTGTGTGTGTGTGTGTGTGTGTGTGTGTGTGTGTGTCCGGAGGATGTAGATAAAAGTGAATCTCTGGTGGTGGATGGGTGATTGAGTGAGGGGTTGGTTCAGGTCAGGAGCGGTTTTGATGATCCTCACAGTTAGTCACTTTAGTTTTAAAATTATGTCCTTAGAACAACAGATTACCCACAGATCACCCACATAGGGTTCTCACTCCAGCCGACATCAGATGTTCCCAGGGTTTTCACATTATGTTCCTCCGTCCTCCTCCGTATTAATGGCCTCTTCGCAGGACGCGCCTCACTAACTAACCTGCGGCAGTTTGCAATTCCTTCTTGCGAAAGTTCGGCATTTTTATGGCAGCTTATGGAGTGTTGGTGGGGAAGGTTGTCGTATTCCTGGCTTTATGGCCGTTTGTTGTGGTAGCTCTAGCGCCTCCTCCTGGTCTCGTCTCCGTGGGTATGTGATGTCCACAAGGGCATGTGGTTTGCCGTAAGTGTGTGGTCCCCCGTGGACATTACGCGTCTTCTGGGTGCTTTGTGTGTCCATGTGGTGTGTGGAGTATGGAGTATTCCTGTGGATGTGTGTCCCCGTGGGCGTGAGGAGATGCCGTGGGTGCGTTTTGTTTCCTCGTAGCTGTGCAGTGTCTCCGTGGGTGTATGGTGTCTTCATGGCGTGTGGTGTCCCCTTGAGCATGTGGTTTCCTGGCAGGTGTGTAGTGTCCCCTTGAGCATGAGATATGTCCTTACAGGCGTGTGGTTTATCCTCGCATGTTATGATTTTGTCTGAATCATACAACTTGATATTTCAGATTATGGGACATAATCAATATCAGTTTTTCCTTAAATAAACATGAAATCTGTTTAGCCTTGATATATTGCTGTTCTTACGGTTCCTGAGATTTGGGAGTGAAGAAAGGCACATAACCAAACTGATGAGAGCATGAATATAGGAGTGCGCCCTCACGAACGTATGGTGTATTACTGATGTTTTCTTTTAATAGACATACGTCAGAGTATCCCTGGGGATAAGGGAGAAAGAATACTTCCCACGTATTCCCTGCGTGTCGTAGAAGGCGACTAAAAGGGAAGGGAGCGGGGGGCTGGAAATCCTCCCCTCTCGTTTTTAATTTTCCAAAAGAAGGAACAGAGAAGGGGGCAAAGTGAGGATATTCCCTCAAAAGCTCAGTCCTCTGTTCTAACGCTACCTCGCTAACGCGGGAAATAGCGAATAGTAAAAAAAAAAAAAAAGTCAGAGCAGTGCACTCAGTGCCTTGTATCGTCGATCACATTCAGTGATTAAGAAAGGGTGGCGTAAATAGACAGATGAATAGATAATGGTTTATTGTCTTCAGGCAACCATTCAGCTGATATACATATTTGAGATATTACGGGTTTTACAGACGTGGGAAGTCAGTATAGTAAGTAGCTAACTATTCATAAAAGAACTAAAGATCAAGGTGGTCCCAGGATGATTCTTGCTGAGAAGGCACAGGTGAGCTTAGGTAGAATGAAGATAGTCTTGTGTCCTCGCTGGTGTTTCCTTTGTTTTCGCAGGTGCCCCATGACCATGAAGGTGTGTCATGCCATCGTTAGTGTTTTACATCCTCATTGGTACATCTTCAGTCCTCTTAGGTGTCCTGTGTCCTTGCACCTTCGTTTGCGTTATATCCTCGCAGATGTTTCATAATCCCACAAGTGTCTGGTGTCCTCGCAATTGCCTTATGGTTTCACGGATGTTTTATGTCCTCGCTGGTACCTTGTATCCTCGTGAGTGTCTCGTGCCCTTGTGGGTGTCTTTTTCTTTCGCATGTGTCTTTTCTCCTTGCAGGTGTGCTGTGTTCTCGTAATTCCTTTGCGTCCTCGCCGGTGTCTCTTATGCTGGCATGGGTGTTTTACCTCCTTGGTGGCGTCTTATGTCGTCGCAGGTATTTCGTGCCCTCGAGGGTGACTTTAGTCTTCACGGGTGCCTTGTGTCCTTGCTGGTGTATGTTGTGTCCTCGACAGAATCATATGTCCTCTCCGGCAGTTTCTGTCTTCACTGATGTCTCGTGTCCTCGCGGGTGTCTTTTGTCCTCCCGAGTGTTTTGTGTCCTCGCTGGTGTGCATCAAGTCCTCACAGATCTGTAATGTCATCCTCAGTAACTCGTGTTCTCTCGTGAGTCTTGTGCCCTAGTGGGCGTCATGTTTCCCAGCGAGGATGTGTCAGCAGCCAATGGACTTCCTGAGGTGGATGGTGGAGTGAGTGTAGCGTTCCTACTTCCCGCACCACATGCTCTTCTCCCCACCTCATCTGACCACTGGCCCAGTGGACTGGCGCTGATCTATCTCTTGACACCAGTCTACACCCGTCGAGTGCCCTCAGCCCAGGGTACATGCTCACCGCAATTTACACCCTCATCCCGGTCTGTAACCTCACCCTAGTGTACATCCTTGCTCCAGTCTACACCCTCACCTTAGGGTATGCCTCCATCTCTCTCCACTCTCATTTTAGTCTACACTCCTCAGTCCATATGCTTATCCGTCTACACCTTAAGCCTAATGTAGATGCTCACCCCTTGTCTACATTTCCGATCCAGTGTGCACCCTCGTCTCAGTTTACACCCTCACCTCAGTCTGCACCCTCAGCTCAGTTTGCACCCTCACCCTACTCTACAACCTCACCCCAGTCTACATCCTCGTCCTAATCTACGCCCTCATCCCAGTCTGTACCCTCACCCTTGTGTACACCCTCGTCCCGAGTTGCATTCTCACCCTAGTGTTCACCCTTAGCCCATTCCACACCCTTATCCTAGTCTAAACGATCACCCCAGTCTGCCTCCTCGACCCGGTCTACATTCTCACCCCAGTTCTACACTCTCGCCCTGGTCAGTACCCTCACCCCAGTCTTCACCTTCACCCATGTTCCACACCCCACCCAAGTCAATACCCTCACCCTAGTCTTCACCTTCACCCCACTTCTACACCCTTGCCCCGGTCTACACCACGTCACACACCCCAACAGCCTACACCACCCAGCATCATCAGCTACATCAACACTAGACAGAAGCCTCCTTCACACCCACCACACATCATACACTGTTATCCATTACATGTAAACAATCCCGAGGCACTTGTCCGACTACCGTCTTACGAGATATGCAATAGACTCGTGTTTTTTGAAGGCAGTAGACTCGTGTTTTACATGTGGGAAAATAAATAGACACTGAGGAACACACCTCAGTAGTGGGCTCTCCTGACTGACCGCCAGATGGCTTTATCTGTCCTGATAATGGCAACAAGGAATGACTGGGTTATTGTTCTCCGGTCCAGCTAATAGTCCCGACACACAAACAGACGTACATTCATGCATACAGAGACGCATAGAAATGTATATATACACATGCATAAACAAACCCCGGTATCGTATAACGTCACAACAAACAGACGCTCACCAACGAGTCTACAAACACCGGTCGATACTCACATCCTCTCTTGATGGACACGTTTACCATCAATGATTTTCTTTTATTGTTTTATAAGTACTTGGGTCCGTACCTCAGCCTCGCACCCTTGCCTCTTCAGCCAGACCCCGGTAGGCCCTTTACGTGTGTTGGCGCCTACATCCCACACACCACCTCCCCAGTACATTAACGACTGTGATTGACAGTATAACTAATGTCAAAAATTGTCCAGTCGAAACCTAAATCTCTCAGCGGCAAGTGACACCATGTTACAACGGGTGGCTCACCAAATTGCAGGATTGCACTACGCGATGGGACGTGTAAGCCCCTGGGTCCACTTGCTGTTATCACGGGCAAGATACACCGGTTTTATGATGTGCTCTTCAGTGTAACAGACTGACGTGAAGTTGGTCATATGACTGGATCAGGGTAGGCAGTGTAGCCTGCCAGCTAGCAACCCACCAGTTCTCGGTGTCTCCTCCCTCTATATAAATAAACACTGACAATGTGTATAAGGAAATGCGTCATGATCATCTGTGAAGAAAATATATTTATTTATCATAACAGATCCTTACTTAGACTGATGCGATTATCTATGTTTACTGCGCCCACCTTCTCACACCAACCAATCTTTCCGTTATTTTGGAAGAAGTCCTGTAGGTTGGTAAGAGGTCCAGTGTAACCATAAAAATTGGCAGTCATCATATCTTTGGCTACATGTTTATAAATACCACTGGACATCTTTCTAAGAAAGAGTCGTGGTGTAAACCAGGAGAGTAAGTGAGCTTGGAAGGGATAATTGCGTGAAGAAATAGAAGCAGAGATTGAGTGTAGAAGGGCAAAAGGTGAGAGCGAATGAAATGAGGAGAGTGGGTGAGAAATGGGAGGTATTTAGGGAAGCAGTGATGGTATGTGCAAGAGATGCATGTGGCATGCAAAAGGATGGAGGTGAGCAGATTACAAAGGGTAGTGACTGGTAGGATGTGGGATGAAGTACATTTACTACTGAAAGAGAAAAGAGAGGCGTTTGGGTGGTGCTTACAGGGAAGGAGTACAAATTATTGGGAGATGTATGAGAGAAAGCGGCATAAGGTCAAGAGGAAGGTGCAAGGGTTGAACAAGAGGGCAAAGAGAGTTGGGGTGAGAGTATCATTAAACTTTAGGGAGAAAAACTGATGTTTTGGAAGGAGGTAAATAATGTGCGAAAGGCAAGAAAACAAATGTGACCATCGGTGAAGTGAGCAAAAAGGGAAATAGTAAGTTAGTAATGAAGTGAGGAAGAGATGGAGTGAGTGTTTTGAAGAATGACAGAGTGGCATATATAGAATATTGAGGTCAGGGTGGTATGTGGAGTCATAGAAAGTGGTTTGATGAAGATAAAAGAGGTGGTGAAAACCTTGCGGAAGATGAAATACGGCAAGGCGGCTGGAGTGCATGGTATTGCAGATTAATTTACTAAGATATGAAGTGAATATGATGTTGATTAGTTTGTAAGGATATTCAATCAATGTATGGATCATGGTGAAGTGCCTGAGGATTGGTGAAATGCAGGTATTGTGCAATTATATATTTTCTTCTTTTCTTTCAAACTATTCGCCATTTCCCGCGTTAGCGAGGTAGCGTTAAGAACAGAGGACTGGGCCTTTGAGGGAATATCCTCATCTGGCCCCCTTCTAAGTTCCTTCTTTTAGAAAATTAAAAAAAAAAAAAAACGAGAGGGGAGGATTTCCAGCCCCCCCGCTCCCTCCCCTTTTAGTCGCCTTCTACGACACGCAGGGAATACGTGGGAAGTATTCTTTCTCCCCTATCCCCAGGGATAAAGTAATGAAGTGAGAAAGTTATATATATATATATATATATATATATATATATATATATATATATATATATATATATATATATATATATATATATATATATATATATATATATATATATATATATATATATATATATATATATATATATATATATCTTTCTTTTTTCTTTCAAACTATTCGCCATTTCCCGCATTAGCGAGGTAGCGTTAAGAACAGAGGACTGGGCCTTTGAGGGAATACCCTCACCTGGCCCAATTCTCTGTTCCTTCTTTTGAAAAAAAAAAAAACCGAGAGGGGAGGATTTCCAGCCGCCCGCTCCCTCCCCTTTTAGTCGCCTTCTACGACACGCAGGGAATACGTGGGAAGTATTCTTAATCCCCTATCCCCAGGGATAATATATATATATATATATATATATATATATATATATAAATGGATTTGTATGTAGCATTTATGGATCTGGAGAAGGCATATGATAGAGTTGATAGAGATGCTCTGTGGAAGGTATTAAGAATATATGGTGTGGGAGGCAAGTTGTTAGAAGCAGTGAAAAGTTTTTATCGAGGATGTAAGGCATGTGTACGTGTAGGAAGAGAGGAAAGTGATTGGTTCTCAGTGAATGTAGGTTTGCGGCAGGGGTGTGTGATGTCTCCATGGTTGTTTAATTTGTTTATGGATGGGGTTGTTAGGGAGGTAAATGCAAGAGTCCTGGAAAGAGGGGCAAGTATGAAGTCTGTTGGGGATGAGAGAGCTTGGGAAGTGAGTCAGTTGTTGTTCGCTGATGATACAGCGCTGGTGGCTGATTCATGTGAGAAACTGCAGAAGCTGGTGACTGAGTTTGGTAAAGTGTGTGGAAGAAGAAAGTTAAGAGTAAATGTGAATAAGAGCAAGGTTATTAGGTACAGTAGGGGTGAGGGTCAAGTCAATTGGGAGGTGAGTTTGAATGGAGAAAAACTGGAGGAAGTGAAGTGTTTTAGATATCTGGGAGTGGATCTGTCAGCGGATGGAACCATGGAAGCGGAAGTGGATCATAGGGTGGGGGAGGGGGCGAAAATTTTGGGAGCCTTGAAAAATGTGTGGAAGTCGAGAACATTATCTCGGAAAGCAAAAATGGGTATGTTTGAAGGAATAGTGGTTCCAACAATGTTGTATGGTTGCGAGGCGTGGGCTATGGATAGAGATGTGCGCAGGAGGATGGATGTGCTGGAAATGAGATGTTTGAGGACAATGTGTGGTGTGAGGTGGTTTGAGCGAGTGAGTAACGTAAGGGTAAGAGAGATGTGTGGAAATAAAAAGAGCGTGGTTGAGAGAGCAGAAGAGGGTGTTTTTGAAATGGTTTGGGCACATGGAGAGAATGAGTGAGGAAAGATTGACCAAGAGGATATATGTGTCGGAGGTGGAGGGAACGAGGAGAAGAGGGAGACCAAATTGGAGGTGGAAAGATGGAGTGAAAAAGATTTTGTGTGATCGGGGCCTGAACATGCAGGAGGGTGAAAGGAGGGCAAGGAATAGAGTGAATTGGAGCGATGTGGTATACAGGGGTTGACGTGCTGTCAGTGGATTGAATCAAGGCATGTGAAGCGTCTGGGGTAAACCATGGAAAGCTGTGTAGGTATGTATATTTGCGTGTGTGGACGTATGTACATGTGTATGGGGGTGGGTTGGGCCATTTCTTTCGTCTGTTTCCTTGCGCTACCTCGCAAACGCGGGAGACAGCGACAAAGTAAAAAAAAAAAAAAAAAAAAAAAAATAAAAAAAAAAAAAAAAAAAATATATATATATATATATATATATATATATATATATATATATATATATATATATATATATATATATATATATATATATATATATATATATATGTATATATATACACACGAATATAGTGCACATGAATGTGCACTATCATATAAAATACAAACCTCCAACAGCCAGCATCGAACCAGGGACCCCTGCGTAGCAGGCGGGAGCATTACTGCTGGCTATGATCACCCCTAAAGAGGGAAATGACTATTCGAATACTATGTAATCGAATGCTCTTGGTCTCATGTTGTTGAGCAACGGGGTCTCCACTGGTCATCCCCCATAGGCTCACACAACCAGCAGATAACATTTCGCAGAACCTAACTGTACAACACGGAGGTATATATATATATACGAATATAGTGCGTAAGAACGTGCACTACTATTATGGCGTAGCTGTAGTGCTCCCTCCAGCTACGCAGGGGTCCCGGGTTCGATCCTAGCTGTCGGAGGTTTGTCTGTTATATGGTAGTGCGCGTTCATATGCATTATATTCTTATGTATATATATATATATATACATATATATATATATATATATATATATATATATATATATATATATATATATATATATATATATATATATATATATATATATATATATATATTTTAGGGAAAATAAAAAGATGTTCTGGAAGGAGGTAAATAAAGTGCGTAAGACAAGGGAGCAAATGGGAACTTCAGTGAAGGGCGCAAATGGGGAGGTGATAACAAGTAGTGGTGATGTGAGAAGGAGATGGAGTGAGTATTTTGAAGGTTTGTTGAATGTGTTTGATGATAGAGTGGCAGATATAGGGTGTCTTGGTCGAGGTGGTGTGCAAAGTGAGAGGGTTAGGGAAAATGATTTGGTAAACAGAGAAGAGGTAGTGAAAGCTTTGCAGAAGATGAAAGCCGGCAAGGCAGCAGGTTTGGATGGTATTGCAGTGGAATTTATTAAAAAAGGGGGTGACTGTATTGTTGACTGGTTGGTAAGGTTATTTAATGTATGTATGACTCATGGTAAGGTGCCTGAGGATTGGCGGAATGCGTGCATAGTGCCATTGTACAGAGGCAAAGGGGATAAGAGTGAGTGCTCAAATTACAGAGGTATAAGTTTGTTGAGTATTCCTGGTTAATTATATGGGAGGGTATTGATTGAGAGGGTGAAGGCATGTACAGAGCATCAGATTGGGGAAGAGCAGTGTGGTTTCAGAAGTGGTAGAGGATGTGTGGATCAGGTGTTTGCTTTGAAGAATGTCTGTGAGAAATACTTAGAAAAGCAAATGGATTTGTATGTAGCATTTATGGATCTGGAGAAGGCATATGATAGAGTTGATAGAGATGCTCTGTGGAAGGTATTAAGAATATATGGTGTGGGAGGCAAGTTGTTAGAAGCAGTGAAAAGTTTTTATCGAGGATGTAAGGCATGTGTACGTGTAGGAAGAGAGGAAAGTGATTGGTTCTCAGTGAATGTAGGTTTGCGGCAGGGGTGTGTGATGTCTCCATGGTTGTTCAATTTGTTCATGGATGGGGTTGTTAGGGAGGTGAATGCAAGAAGTTTTGGAAAGAGGGGCGAGTATGAAGTCTGTTGTGGATGAGAGAGCTTGGGAAGTGAGTCAGTTGTTGTTCGCTGATGATACAGCGCTGGTGGCTGATTCATGTGAGAAACTGCAGAAGCTGGTGACTGAGTTTGGTAAAGTGTGTGAAAGAAGAAAGTTAAGAGTAAATGTGAATAAGAGCAAGGTTATTAGGTACAGTAGGGTTGAGGGTCAAGTCAATTGGGAGGTAAGTTTGAATGGAGAAAAACTGGAGGAAGTAAAGTGTTTTAGATATCTGGGAGTGGATCTGGCAGCGGATGGAACCATGGAAGCGGAAGTGAATCATAGGTTGGGGGAGGGGGCGAAAATCCTGGGAGCCTGGAAGAATGTGTGGAAATCGAGAACATTATCTCGGAGAGCAAAAATGGGTATGTTTAAAGGAATAGTGGTTCCAACAATGTTGTATGGTTGCGAGGCGTGTGCTATGGATAGAGTTGTGCGCAGGAGGATGGATGTGCTGGAAATGAGATGTTTGAGGACAATGTGTGGTGTGAGGTGGTTTGATCGAGTAAGTAATGTAAGGGTAAGAAAGATGTGTGGAAATAAAAAGAGCGTGGTTGAGAGAGCAGAAGAGGGTGTTTTGAAATGGTTTGGGCACATGGAGAGAGTGAGTGAGGAAAGATTGACCAAGAGGATATATGTGTCGGAGGTGGAGGGAACGAGGAGAAGAGGGAGACCAAATTGGAGGTGGAAAGATGGAGTGAAAAAGATTTTGTGGGATCGGGGCCTGAACATGCAGGAGGGTGAAAGGAGGGCAAGGAATAGAGTGAATTGGAGCGATGTGGTATACCGGGGTTGACGTGCTGTCAGTGGATTGAATCAAGGCATGTGAAGCGTCTGGGGTAAACCATGGAAAGCTGTGTAGGTATGTATATTTGCGTGTGTGGACGTATGTATATACATGTGTATGGGGGTGGGTTGGGCCATTTCTTTCGTCTGTTTCCTTGCGCTACCTCGCAAACGCGGGAGACAGCGATAAACCAAAAAAAAAAAAAAAAATATATATACATTTATCTATTTTCATTTGTACGTATTATTCTTGATCGCCGTTTCCCGCTTCAGCTAGGTGGTGCCAGGAAACAGGAAGAACGACCCATCCACTCATATACACATATATATGCATAAATACCCATACAGGTACACACACACACACACATATATATATGCATATATATATATATATATATATATATATATATATATATATATATATATATATATATATATATATATATATATATATATATATATATATATATATATATATATATATATATATATATATATATGATAGAGTTGATAGAGATGCTCTGTGGAAGGTATTAAGAATATATGGTGTGGGAGGAAAGTTGTTAGAAGCAGTGAAAAGTTTTTATCGAGGATGTAAGGCATGTGTACGCGTAGGAAGAGAGGAAAGTGATTGGTTCTCAGTGAATGTAGGTTTGCGGCAGGGGTGTGTGATGTCTCCATGGTTGTTTAATTTGTTTATGGATGGGGTTCTTAGGGAGGTAAATGCAAGAGTTTTGGAAAGAGGGGCAAGTATGAAGTCTGTTGGGGATGTACAATGTACAATGTACAATGGCACTATGCACGCATTCTGCCAATCCTCAGGCACCTCACCATGAGTCATACATACATTAAATAACCTTACCAACCAGTCAACAATACAGTCACCCCCTTTTTTAATAAATTCCACTGCAATACCATCCAAACCTGCTGCCTTGCCGGCTTTCCAAAATGGGAAACAGAAGAAGGAGTCACGCGGGGAGTGCTCATCCTCCTCGAAGGCTCAGAGTGGGGTGCCTAAATGTGTGTGGATGTAACCAAGATGTGAAAAAAGGAGAGATAGGTAGTATGTTTGAGGAAAGGAACCTGGATGTTTTGGCTCTGAGTGAAACGAAGCTCAAGGGTAAAGGAGAAGAGTGGTTTGGGAATGTCTTGGGAGTAAAGTCAGGGGTTAGTGAGAGGACAAAAGCAAGGGAAGGAGTAGCAGTACTCCTGAAACAGGAGTTGTGGAAGTATGTGATAGATATAAGAAAGTAAATTCTCGATTAATATGGATAAAACTGAAAGTTGATGGAGAGAGATGGGTGATTATTGGTGCATATGCACCTGGGCATGAGAAGAAAGATCATGAGAGGCAAGTGTTTTGGGAGCAGCTGAATGAGTGTGTTAGTGGTTTTGATGCACGAGACCGGGTTATAGTGTTGCGTGATTTGAATGCAAAGGTGAGTAATGTGGCAGTTGAGGGAATAATTGGTATACATGGGGTGTTCAGTGTTGTAAATGGATATGGTGAAGAGCTTGTAGATTTATGTGCTGAAAAAGGACTGATGATTGGGAATACCTGGTTTAAAAAGCGAGATATACATAAGTATACTTATGTAAGTAGGAGAGATGGCCAGAGAGCGTTATTGGATTACGTGTTAATTGACAGGCGCGCGAAAGAGAGACTTTTGGATGTTAATGTGCTGAGAGGTGCAACTGGAGGGATGTCTGATCATTATCTTGTGGAGGCTAAGGTGAAGATTTGTATGGGTTTCCAGAAAAGAAGAGTGAATGTTGGGGTGAAGAGGGTGGTGAGAGTAAGTGAGCTTGGGAAGGAGACTTGTGTGAGGAAGTACCAGGAGAGACTGAGTACAGAATGGAAAAAGGTGAGAACAATGGAAGTAATGGGAGTGGGGGAGGAATGGGATGTATTTAGGGAATCAGTGATGGATTGCGCAAAAGATGCTTGTGGCATGAGAAGAGTGGGAGGTGGGTTGATTAGAAAGGGTAGTGAGTGGTGGGATGAAGAAGTAAGAGTATTAGTGAAAGAAGAGAGAGGCATTTGGACGATTTTTGCAGGGAAAAAATGAAATTGAGTGAGAGACGTATAAAAGAAAGAGACAGGAGGTCAAGAGAAAGGTGCAAGAGGTGAAAAAAGGGCAAATGAGAGTTGGGGTGAGAGAGTATCAGTAAATTTTAGGGAGAATAAAAAGATGTTCTGGAAGGAGGTAAATAAAGTGCGTAAGACAAGGGAGCAAATGGGAACTTCAGTGAAGGGCGCAAATGGGGAGGTGATAACAAGTAGTGGTGATGTGAGAAGGAGATGGAGTGAGTATTTTGAAGGTTTGTTGAATGTGTTTGATGATAGAGTGGCAGATATAGGGTGTTTTGGTCGAGGTGGTGTGCAAAGTGCGAGGGTTAGGGAAAATGATTTGGTAAACAGAGAAGAGGTAGTATATATATATATATATATATATATATATATATATATATATATATGAACAATGGTGAGCAGCAGGCAGACGCTTGCCACGGGTCCAAGCTCACGAGAGTAGTAACCGAAATGATAGCTGCAGAACAGGAAGAGAAGAGCAAAATCATGTTGGATAGAAAGCTGATGGCTGAAAAATCAGATTAATCTTTGCTTGTAAGCATGGATAACCCATTCCATTTCCCATTGCAGCCCAGAGAGAGAGAAAATGAAGATCCAAATTATATCTTTAAGAAATACAAAACTGACCTTAGCAACTGTGAATAAGATAAAGTAACTACAAAAACAGTAAACCTTATCATTTATTTGTTGTGATACAGCTAAACCTGGGTCTTAGCAAGGGGACTTGGGTAATAGCAAGCTTACATTACGCTCACTGACATACAAACCAGCATGTCTGCACTACCAGAAATGTAGAAAATACCTGGACAATGGAAAGAACAAGGTAAAATCATCTTGTTTTGATGAAGGTGATGGTAGTTAAACACGGAGGAGGGAGGTAAGACTCCTTTCCAGCTGATCTAACCTTCGTCATTGGAATCATCCCGACCAGGGAAGCAGCACTCGTCCAAAGGAAAGTCGGAGGATCAGCCATGGAAGGATGACCACTGGTCTCTCCCAAAATGCCAGAGCTGACGTGCCGGTTGGGGCAATATCAGGTGGTCGCGGTCATTCAAAGGTTTTAAGTATATGACTGTGGTCGGAGAGCCCTATGAAGGCAGATAGAGTGCACATACAGTAGGAGGGTACACAGGCAAAGGACGGTCGAGTGTGTTGAATATGATCGTAAAGATTGGGCACTCATGTTAGTTGATGAATTGATTGTTCCATGAAAAGAAATACCTCGACTCCAGCGGGGTCACCCGGGTAGAGTTCACACAATCCTTGTGGCATAAACTGAATGAGGATTTCAGTACATGGATGAGAATATATCAACACTTCACGGCAGAAAATAAAGAAAATGTGGATTCAGAGCTGTACGTAACTAGAGGAATGGGGGGAAATCCACGAAACACAGAAGTTATAAAAAGTAAAGGTACTTTTGAGCCAGATGGATTCAAGCTGGGAGCGAGATCCACGAGGCGAGCAATAGTGTTTTTGTACCACAGTTGGCACGTAGTCCGCCGGGCAGAACTGATGGTATAGATTATTGCTGAGATGTGGGTTTCAGGGAGGCTGCGCTTGTGATCGCGAGAGGTGCAGTAATAGGAGAGAAAGATCCATGTAAGAGTGTTGGTAAAGGTGAAATGGGTACCAGTCCCCTGGTGTGTGTGCATGTGGGGAGGGGATACCTAGGAAACATCCACCACTTCTCAGCTGAAAAGGCCATTCCAAATCGAGCTGGAAAACATTTAATTGGCGTTACATTTAGTCATTCTATTACACAAAAGCAGGGAACACCCAGAGTCAAGTGTAGAGGCGTGTGAGCTACTTGTTAGCAAGTATGATGTGTGAAACTGAGAAAGGGAAGTTTGTGGACTAAACTCCAGCAACTCATATCCATATCGGTGTACCTAAGAAAAAAGAGAATGACAAGCGATATTGATCTGAGCTCTTTGAGAAATTATGTCTTGAAGCTTGAAAAATTATAGTTGTAGGGAAAGACAAAAGAGGGAAGCTAATTTTACAGCCTTGGTATTCGAGTAAGGCAGGAGGTATAAGAACGGTCTCCTTCGGTAGTAAACACATGATTATAAGTGGTAGTTACAGGTCAGGTCAAAGGCCTGACCCATAAGAAAAACAAGAACTAGCAATAACCATGCCAACTCCTTACGGGCTAAGTCAAGAAACAGTAGTGTCGAAGGTGTAGTGAAGAGGCTAGGCAGGTAATGTGTAGCTGAAACACACCTCATTTCATTAAGTAATGTAGGGGAGGGGGTGGCTTTGCGTGCAGTTGTATCTCTTTGTCGATCTGTTTTGTTTGAAGTGTTGTGGTCAAAACCCCCGGAAACCCTTACCAAAGTTATACTGAACCATCTGCGTCGACCGGCAGAGACAGGGTTCAACCAGGGACGTCTCGGGACTTGAACCTGGTACTCAGGTGTGGAGCATCAGTAGAAGGATGTGAGGCAGGACTAGGAAGATGTGAGGTAGCAGTAAGATGGTGTGAGGCAGAAGCGAGAGGGTGGGGAGAAGCAGTAAGAGGGTGTTGGATAGCAGCAAGAGTGTGTAAGACAACAGTAGAATGATGTAAGTTATCTGCAGGAGTGGGTGCAAGTGCAGTAGAAAAGAGTGAGGCAGAGTAGGAGGGTGCGGGGTAGCAGTAGGAGGATGTGAGTAGCAACAGGAGAGTGTGAGGTAGCAGGGTGTGACGCTGTAGGAGGATGTGAGGCAACAGTAAGAGGAAATGGGGTAGGAACAGGAGCGTGTGAGCGCAATAGGAGGATGTGAGTCATCAGTAGGATGGTGTGAAGGCAACAGTAAGATGGTGTGAGGTAGAAGTAGAAAGGTTTGAGGCAGAAGTAGGAGGGTGTGAGGCAACAGTAGGACAGTGAGTCATCATGCAGAAGGTAAGATGTAGCGGTAAAAAGGTATGACGTATCATTGTTAGGGTTTGAGACAACAGCAGGAGGGTGTGAGGCAGCAGAAATAAAGTATGAAGAAGGAGGGGAAGTCATGAAGCCTCTGTGGTTCGGTCAACCTCACGCCTCCCAGCCTGCCTAAACAAACAGGTGTTTGGCACACTTGTCAGCGGGTGTTCATAACCTGGGCTGTAGCTCCGACCCAGCTGGTATGTCGGGTGCTGACGAGGGCGTCTCTACCGATCCTTCACCATCATTCTGCCTGTGATCATCCTCAGCTTTGCCTCACATCTGCTTCTCCCTATCTTTGCATTGTGTTGCTTTCATTTTGATATCAAATATGTGTACTTATCATTTCTAACTTTCACTGTGTTTTTAGTAGGTTTTCTTTACCACATAAGGTAGCTCTGCTTTCCCTCTTCCTCTCCCACCTTTTTCGCCTTTTTTTTCCCATATCTTTCTTTCAGTACGTACCTTCTTGTGGCTTACCGATCTTACCTGACCTAACTTTAACTGCCGACCACTATTGAGCACATCAAGCTGGATACTGTCCCTCACTTCGTTCATCTTTGCATTGGTGCAGAAAATCCTTCATATGACTCGTCCGCATCTAGGTTCACACGTTCTTTCTGTCATCTCAGATTTTCGTTCCACAGGTTTCCATTCTAAAGGACCAATATATCTATCTGCTAAAGCACTGTAACGTGTTAGATGATACTCTTGTATTTGTACTAAATGCGTAGGGCCCTCAATTCACTCCCTGCTTAACGGATTACACCTCTATTCATGTAATTCACAACCTCCTATGTATGCCACAGTCAAGTTCTTAGGTGAGACTGTGTGAGTTGATGAGTCTGGTTGCTTTGGACTCGATCATGTTAAGTACAGAGAGCTAGAACCTCACCCAGTATGCGAGTACTACTCCAAACAAAGACGAATCAAACCTTTGTATAGATTGGGCAACTGTGCAGGAAAAAAGAATTCTTGGTATTTAAAGAGGATTCTTAGTGTCTTGTGTAATGTGGGTTTATCAAGATTAATTAGGCGTTTTTGTGAAACCAAATATTTATAACCATCAAACTCAACAAGATTGTGGCTGCCTCATAACGTAATCCTGTCCAAATTTAAGTTTAAAAGAGACGATTGCGAGGAGAAAAGCCATATATCGAGTGAGAGGCAAGGGAGTAGATTTGAAAGATGTGGATGAATGCACTGTTGAGTCGTCGACGTATGAGTACATGTGATTATTGGCTAAAGAAAAAAAATCTTTGATAGAAAGAAAGAAACGGCTCAGGACCCCTAGAAACATCGCTGTTCATTGGAAAAGGGGAGAAGTTTGATCTATCAACAGTTAAGAAGATAGACAAACCAAAGAAGAATTCAGACTAGAAAAAAGAGTGGAGAAGGAAGAAGAGTAGGAGGGAAGATTAAGGATCATCCCTGATGTCATATTCTGTCAAAAATTCTCGATGTATCAAAGGTCACAAAAGATTCCACGAAGGGCTAACAGGCAGGACGAGCAGACATCAGTATGATGAGAGAGGATGTCACCCGGAGGTTTGCTTTGCATAGCCATACTCATGACCAGAGAGATGGCTGTGAAATTCAAGATACCGAAGGAGATGGTGGGGGGAAGAAGAGATTCAAACGCTTTTGAATTGTAAAGATAAGAATATGAGAACGATAACTGAAAGGGTTAGAATGGTCACCATTCTGCAGGGTGGGATGTGCCAGTACATGTTTCCAAGAGAAGGAGAAAGTTTTAACTTTTGATGAGAAGCAGAAAAGACAATCATGGGCGCGAATTCAGAAGTGTATTCCCTCAAAACACGTGAAGGGATGGCAGCTGCTCCGTACGCCTTGCCTGTAACCGAAGAAAGAAGTGTTTATTTTGAGTGTAGAAGACGAGAGTATAGGGAGGGGTTTAGGATTAAGGAGTGAGGAGGGACTAGTTATCCAAGGTAGTACCAGAGGGAATGATTAGAGCAAAGAAATTAATTTTTCTATTAGTATGGGTCACTCTGGTATCGTCTGAACAAAAACGTATAAGAGTAGGCATGATGACGCGGGACAAACTCCTCCACTGAAGTGGAATCTTAAGCAAAGGCAATGGTTGAACATGAAAAGGATATTACTGAAACATTATATGGTCGTTGAATTTCTGCGAGAAAAAAGAGATTTGGAGACGTGTTAACCAGATGGTGTTCAGCGGAAGAAAGGTTAGCTGAAAGACTGTTAATGTAGGTGAACTGAGTGTAGGAAATGAGTTACGTCTATTAGAGAGGAAAGGGATCTTTGATGGTGCCATTAGCACCAAAGCCTGAACCTTCCCTCTTGCTGGCAGCAGAGATAAATGGGAGCACGGGTTTGATTTGTGTCGCTGTCAGTGGCTAGTTTACTGTGCTCCCCATGGTCATCCTGTGACGACAGAGGTTACAAAGGATTTTCATTGCATCATTTGTTACAAAGCTGGTTCATTACACTAGCCTACAGTCTTTTCTATGTTAAGTTTTCTGGCTAGACGCAAGAAGTGGATACAGTCATAGTATTTTAGGTATCTTGTTATTAAGAAAAAAGTGTTGTGCCATTTCTTGCAAGTAGTTTGAACCCATCCATCAAACGTTCTAATTTTTCACAGTCTAAGACAGTGTTCTAGTTGATGCCCATATCCCTGGCTAGAGATTTTAAAGTTCACATTATTAACATTACATAGCTCAAAGCGCTGACAGTATCTATGGCCTAACTTTCATCCTAGTCATGGCAACAACTTGTAGTTTGCTAATCTTGTTACTGTCTCCTTGCATGTATATGTTCTACTTGAGAAAATTCATTGTGATTAGAAATGTGTCTACTACTGCGTAATCACACTAATCTTACTGCTTCACTGAGCTCTGTTACTTCCTAATTACGAAGTTAAGACTGTAAATGAAAACTCAATTTTGTTTCCGACATCTTTACCGTGTACAACTTTGGTAAATGAATTAATATTATCATGTTCCTGGAGGCCTTTATATGGAGTTATCCATGACAATCTGATTTGAATCCATTAGTGTTGGTGACCAACTCGTTCAAGTCTGATCTCGGAGAGTTTTGGGCAAGTAGGAAGAATAAACACAAATGATTACCTCTCTCTGGTGGTAATTTCTACAAGTTCGAGAGCGATGGATATATCAGACAGTTCAGTTTGTTGGCTAGATGTCCAGTTGCTTGCTTTAACATTTTTCTCTGATCGATTACCATTGAGCTGGATCACAATTGCGGCACTTCCAGTCATCCTATCAACAACTGGACTTTCTCACAAAGTAAATACATCGATAGATTTGAGCAAACTTGCCAACTTATCGCCATGTTTAGGTGTTCCTTTTACCAGATGATGTGTATCATCCTTTTCACTTAGCTTTTGCATGTTCTCATAGATCATTTCAATAGATTTGTGTGGAACTAAGATAGATTCACATCAATTATTCTGATTCTGATATCTTCCTTCATATTTCTTTGTATTTCAGTAATCACTTGATTATTTCTATGGATCACTTTTGTCCATCACTTGTTCACTAGTTATGACTCGTGGTTCCCACGTCAGCAGGGAGACTACCTGCTCCATAGCCTCCCGTGGATTACGACATTTGGTGATGGTTGGATCCCTGGAGTAAGGCCAGCGACGGATGGAGATCGCAGGGCAAAACGTTTCCTGCGGTTGAACGAATGAAGCAGATTATGGTAGGCCACATGCCAAACTCTGACTCTAAACTGTGGACATGGACGTTTAAGCTTTTCCCTTGAACAGTTGACTGTTGCCCTGCGCCTATTTCACACCGGGACTAACTGGACTGGCATTTGTAGCCCCAGCTTCTCGCGGGCCGATAGATGTTCACTCTGAGATAACGAAAAGCGCCAGGGATTAAATTTTAAGCTTCCTTGGTGGCTGTTCACTGCCAGTTCAGTCTCCTACAATTGCCTCATAATTTGATTCGTCTGAAAATCCTTGTAATTTCACTGTGCAGAAGTATTCTGTTTTCATGAAGTCTCAAAACAATCATAGCAATGTTGTTGGGGTGTTCAGGGTCTTTTGGAGGGGGTATCTGCATTTTTCGCCTTAAGTGGAACTGCATGTTAGTTGTTCAACTGTTCGATGATCATATTTCAGGATGACATGGTTTTGGATGTTGGTTGCGAATTGAAATTCACCTCCTGGATACTTCAATCCTACGTGTCTCAGCCACTCGTAATTGGCTTGCGAGAGTGTCTCGCAGAAAGTTCAGTCTCATTCTTCTTTTCTCTATTTCATTTTGGGCGTTGAACTTGAAGGCTTGAGGATGAGGAATGGTCATTATTCACCATAGGGTTGGTGGTGCATTCAGACAGTGAACGCTTGGATCACTGTCTATGTCACTCAGTGCCATTCCGGTAAAGGAGAATATCTCTCTCCGAATTCGGTCATCAGTGTTGTTGGTCGCACGGCAGATAGAGAGCAACACCTTCCCACATGGAGACTGACACAGTTGGTGAGGTCTCTCTACCATCAAGGAGTGAAGTGCGAGTGACTCCGAGGTCAAGTGCGATTAATACAGCTGTCAGCTTATTGATTATAATTCTTATGTCCTGTTCTTCGCACTTCTGATATTAGTTTATCGAACAATTCATACATGATATATTTACCACCAAAATGCATTGCATTCTTTACAGTCATGTTTACTTTTTATGTCCACGAACACAACATCAATATGTCTAAATTTCGTTGAACCCTTAAACAGTCCTCCTGTATATGGACCTTCCCTACCTAATTTCGTGTCGCCGGCTGATTTTGAGATTTTGCTGGTGAGTCCCTTGTCTCCAGATGGGACCTAGAACTGAGGATTCTTCCGAGCTGGAGGCAACTATTCTTTTTTTTCTTTTCCAAGTTTGTAAGCCAACCCGTGATCCACGTGTACACACAGTATCTTGTGCCGTGTCATTCAATTTCAAGTAGCAATCTTTTATCCGGCACTTTTTTGAAAACTTATGCAAGTATAAGTATATAACATGTTTTTTTTAACTTATTTATCATCATATATGTGACTAAAGAATCTATCAAAGTCCTTAACCATAATCGCTTACTCCGGAGTCGACTCTATTATTCATGTGTTAGTTATTCTTCTGAAAAGTTGGTGGTTTTGATACTCGATTATTGAATCTTACATCTTACCTATACCTGGAGAAAGACTAAAGTTACGATACCTTGAGTCGGACTTTTTGTCATTCTTTTCTGTTGGTGTTACATTCGTGGGTCTCCAATGAACGATAATTTTCCTTCATGTAACGATTTGTTGAATATCTTAATGGTCTTCAGTGCCATTCTCTGTCATGCTTCTTACAATATTCTCAGAGAGTAAATTGTAAAGCGCAGTTGACTTATTCAGATTTAATTTCTCAAACTTTTATCTACGTATGTTTTTCTTAAAGATGAGCGCTAAATTCAAACGTTTACCAAGGAAGTCATAAAGCACTTAATTACTGAGAAAGTCATGGGCCATATGCATACTGAGAGCGTCTGTGTTCATAGAGTTGGAGAGGATGTTCAAGATTTTACGGTTGGTGGATGTAGCTTGCCGCCGACGAGCTTAATGGACCTGGCACTTGATAAGCTTAAAGCTTAATTAAGTAACCAACTTCTGGCGATATTTTCGTTACGATAATGGCTTGTTGTAACCAACCCTTGACATATCCAAAACATTTGACAAGGTGAGGCATCGGGGTCTCATCTCTAAGTCTCCCTCTTTTTGGCTTTCCTCCCTCACTTTGCTCCCTCATATCTAGCTTCTTCTCTAGCCGATCTGTCCCTCTGGTTGTTGGTGGATCAGCACCCCCGCCCCCCCTTCTCCAATAACAGCGGTGTCCCTCAAGGTTCTGTCATATTTCCTACAATTCTTCTCCTTTTTCTCAACGATTTCCTCTTTTCCGCAAATACCTAAATGCACTCTTATGCTGACGACTCAAAACTGCATCCTTTCACATCCGTCAATTCTGCTCCCTCTTCTCTCACTCGATCTGTATCTCATCTCGATACAGCTTTCTCGTTAAAATATGACTTAGACAAGATATCACAGTGAGATAGACAGAATCTTGTTTAGTTGGATATCTCCAAAACTCATTTTCTACCCATCTCTATCTAAAATTCACCACAACTTTCTTTTCTCCTTTGATGGTTCTGTAGTTCCACATTTTGACACAATGAATATACCTAGTAATACTGTAACATCCAATGTATCTTGGAAGCCACACATATTGGAAATAGTTGAGTCTGCTTCTATGTCACTGGGAATCCCGTTTAGATGTCGAAATCTCTTTTCTTCCGTTTACACAAAAGATCAATTCATCTTTGCATGGAGTACTGCTCTCACATCTGGGATGGTTCTCTCATTGCATCCTTACGTGACAGAGCTGAGTCGAAAGCGGTCCGATTTACAAACTCTCTCAGGCTAACTTCAAAACTTGATCCGCTTGCCCTTCGCCACAATGTTGGTTCAATTACCCTCTTCTATAGGTTTACTTTGGTTTTTGCTCCCAAAGACTAGCTGTTTGTGTGCTCCCACCACTAGCTAGACCACGCAGTACTCGGCAAGCTGCTGCGTCTCATGATTATTGTATGGCCATCAGCAACGCAAAGGTGAGCCGCTTTGATTGCTATTCCTTTCCCTACATTTCGAAGCTTTGGAACTCCCGACCTTCTTATGTCTTTCCCAATAGCTATGATCTGGCATATTTGAAACAGAGGATTTCACTCCCTCCAAATCCGTAAATACTTTTCCCTTGTCTCTCCTTTTTTTTCTCTTTTCATTAAACTCTATATCTCAATTAAGACCAGGCCTTGATGCGGACTTTTACCCATGACTGGAGCCTACAACGTCAAAAAAAAAGATACTTCAAGAAACCCTTTTATGTTTGATTGAATCTTTCATTTCTTACGTCATCCAGTCTGACCTTTCCTTCTCCTGAGCTTTCATCTACCTAGGAATTTTGTCTCTTTCAAACAGTTTTTCATTCTCAAAATTACTCTCCATCCTTTCAACAACATCGGCTTCTGAAAGCTTGATCCAGTTTACTTTACTAATGTCCTAATTCAATTCTTCAAAGTTTTCTCATCTAAACTATCTTATTACCATGTTGTTATTCTTTTAAATTAAAACCAAAGCTCAAAGTGATCTGATGGTACTGTGGTCATTGGTACCTAACTTTTCGCTGATCTCCCATAGTTAAGTAAGATCCTTACTCGTTGAAGCAATCAGATCTACAATATTGTTACCTTTTGTTGCGCCATGAATCATTTGATTTAAAAAGTCATCTACTCTATAATCGATCAGTTAAGAAATCCCACTTCATTCTAAGGTGCTTAGAATAACTTACAAGCCTTGTTTCTTTGATTTATACAAGAGATTTCACTTCTTGGTATAGAGTAATGTAATTTTTTCACCTATTATTGCGGTCTAGATGCTACACCTACAATTATTCTGATAGTCTTATTATTCAGTTCGATGATATACAGTGAATCATATGTCAACATCACTTCTATGTAACCTTATTAAGCTCAGACTCACTGATACAGAACATGTATTCCGTACATTATGTAGAAACTCCTCCAGCTCAGCCTCTGAGTAGCAGACTCTCCTGTAGATTTTGTTCTTATAGCAAATCTCTTCGTCTAGATGACTTACGAAAGTGTCCCCACACGACTGTAACGCGGTCTGTCCTTGAGTAGTTGGAAAGTATGACTGGTTACTGTCCCCAGATCTCCTCTGTCTACCTTGGGTTTCTCGCTGCTCCTGACTAATAGAAAATATCATTACTTTCTGACCGCGTCTCTGGCTAGACTACTCTAGTTCTAATATGTCCCATCTTCGTCGTTGTCTCTGCTTTTTTCTCCTCTAACTGCACGGCACAGGCAACGACATAACACGCCTCACCTCCACACATGCATATCCTAAAACTATTGTTTACTATAGCTTCGCTATTTTCACTTAACTCTTTTGAATCTTGTAAATCACACACGAAACATAACCCAAATTTACCCTCATTCCTAAGGAAAGATCAAACTCCATAGTGAACTCACTAAGCCGGCGAAACGACTTGTCTACGACATCTCGGATTTGATGTTAATAGAGACGTCAGTTCTCAGGCAAGTCTAGGGTGTAACTCCGAATTAAGCTGCATGTGGCTGGCTCAGTAGCCCTGTGGTCTATACCTCTGTAAGCTGTTGGTAGTAGTCTTCCACATTTCCTCCCTCTGTCTACTTTAGCTGCAAGTGACAGAGATCAACAATCTCACTGTGTCTCAGTAATCTGCAGGTGTTGGGGTCAACATTTACTCTCTCTGTCGCAGTACGCTGCTGGTGGCGGGGGTCAACACCCTCTCTCTATCTCATTAAGCTGCAGGTGGCAGGAATCAATTACCTCCTCTGTGTCAGTAAGCTGCAGGCGACGAGGATCAACTCCCTTTCTCTGTCTCAGTAAGCTGCGGATGGCGGGATGCTCACCTCTCTGTCTCGCTAAGCTGCAAGTGACAAGGATCAACATCCTCTCTGTCTCAGTAAGCTGTAGGTGGATCAACACCTTTCCATGTATAAGTAAATTGCAAGCGACGGGGATCAACACCCTCACTATGTCTAAGTAAACGACAAGTGGCGGGAATATTGCGAAAGGCACGGATCTCCACCTTCTTTCTCTCAAAGTAAGCTGCAGACGATGGGGTCAGCAATTCGCCTCTCCATCTCAATAAGCTGTAGGTGACGAGGGTCAACAACTCCTCTCTCTGTCTTAGTAAGCTGCTGGTGGATCAATACCTTTTCTTTATCTAGATAAGCTCCAGGCGGCGGGATCAACAATTAATCTCTCCGTCTTAGTAAGCTGTATGTGGCGAGGATTAACAATCCCTTTTTCTATTTAAGTATGCAGCAGGAGATGAGGCTCAACACCCTGTCTCTAAGTAAGCAGCAGGTGGGTCAAGGCCTTCTATCTTAGTTAGCTGCCGGTGGGTCAGCATCCTCTCTCTGTTTGCCTGAGATGCAAGCGGCGAGGTCAACAGCTCATCTCTCCGTCTCAGTAAGCTGCAGATGGCAGGGATCAACACCCTGTCTCAATCCAAGTAGCCTTCAGATAGATCAACTCTCTCTCTCTCTCTCTCTCTCTCTCTCTCTCTCTCTCTCTCTCTCTCTCTCTCTCTCTCTCTCTCTCTCTCTCTCTCTCTCTCTCTCTCTCTCTCTCTCTCTCTCTCTCTCTCTCTCTCTCTCTCTCTCTCTCTCTCTCTCTCTCTCTCTCTCTCTCTCTCTCTCTCTCTCTCTCTCTCTCTCTCTCTCTCTCTCTCTCTCTCTCTCTCTCTCTCTCTCTCTCTCTCTCTCTCTCTCTCTCTCTCTCTCTCTCTCTCTCTCTCTCTCTCTCTCTCTCTCTCTCTCTCTCTCTCTCTCTCTCTCTCTCTCTCTCTCTCTCTCTCTCTCTCTCTCTCTCTCTCTCTCTCTCTCTCTCTCTCTCTCTCTCTCTCTCTCTCTCTCTCTCTCTCTCTCTCTCTCTCTCTCTCTCTCTCTCTCTCTCTCTCTCTCTCTCTCTCTCTCTCTCTCTCTCTCTCTCTCTCAAGTAAGCTGCAGAAGGCGAGATTAACAGCTCATCTCTCCATCAATATGCCTTCAGTTGGCGAAGATCAACACCTGTCCATGCCTAGGTACTCTGTAGGTGGTTACAAAATAATTAAACACCCTCTCTCCGTCGAAGTAAGCTGCAGGCAGCGGAACAGCTCATCTCCCCCTCTTAGTAGGCTGTAGGTGACGAGGGTCAACAATTCTTCTGTCTTTCTAAGTAAGTTGCAGGTGGCAAAGATCAACACCCACTCACTGTCTAAGTAAGCTGCAGGTGGCGGAGATCAACACCCTCTCTATATCTAAGTGCTCTGCAGTTGGAGGGATGAACAAGTCATCACTCCGTCTCATTATGCTGTAGGAGACGAGGGTCAAATATCCCTTTCTGTGTCTAGGTATGGTTTAATTGGTGAGGATCAACGTGTTTAATTTGCCAGATTGTGGAATATTTGCAAGGGATAGAGAATGTCGAGGAGGCGGAACTGTATTGTACGTAAAATCATATCTAAACCCATCTGAAATTCAGACTACATCATTTGCTGCTTTTGAACACTTTTGCGTTCAAATTAGAACATAATTTTCCAGACTTTCCATAAACTTCGTATATAGACGACCTAGTCATCCATTAGATACTGAAGCTGTCCTATACGAGATTATGACGAGAGTTTAAAATAAAGAAGAGATTTGATCATTTTGAGGGATTCAAATCTTCCAGAAAGTACTTCAATTACTTCAAATGTAGAAAGTGAATCTGCTAGACTTAATTAGCTTCGTGGAATTTTTTTTTCCTACCAAACTGTCACAGAGCTGACGAGGAAACCTAATATACTTGATCAAGTTCCTGAATCCCAAGACTTCTGGGTAGCTATTAACCGTGTTGGTGAAGATTTCGCTACATGTGACCATAACATGGTTAGGTTCTATGTGATCTTAAAACCGACTCCCCTAAAACCTGTACTTTTACCCCTGTTTTTAAAATGGCTGATTTTTCTGGGTTGAACGACGCATTAAAGAGCCTCACCCGTATTGGTTTATGCCCAGAGGACTTATAGACATATCTCAAACGTTAGTCTATGCAACAACAAGACATATTCGTTCCTATACACAAGGGAAATAATAAATTCAACGACAGGCCTGAATAGAACTACCCACATATCGCAAGAGCTATAAGGCACGAATAAACTTCTACAAGCTTAAGAAATCAGGCAATGACGCAAATCTTGCAACGCGATAAAACTCAGTTAGGAGAAAGGTAAAAAACATAGGAAAAACCAGATTATTTTTTTCAGATCTGTTTTTACACTAGAAAGCAGCGACACGAATTTTGAAACAGCGGTACACAGCACACACAGTTAGGGAAGTACTAAGACCGGAAGATAAGTTGGAGACTAATAAGCGTCCAAGTCATAATCAATTTTATCCACAATTAATCAAAAACGTCAAACATGAAATTGCCAGACTGTTAACCTATAACTTCAATAAATCTTTCCAGGATGGCATAGTACCGCAGGACTGGACAGACGTTATTCCCATTTTCAAAAAGGGAAGCTGTAGAATTCCAGTCAATTACCGTCATATTATCTTCACATCAAATATATGTCAACTTCTGGAGTCGATTATTAAAGATAGAATTATAGTTTACCTTGAACAATTGAGTCTCATTAGTAGTGCATAACATAGGATTAGAAGGCACAAATCATGACCCAAAAACCTTCCTGAATTTTGTCATAAATTATTCAATACCCACGACAAGACCATAGCAATAGGTATGATATTTCTAGACTTCCAAAAAGAATTTATCAAATTTTCGCATATTAAACTGATACATAAAGTCTGGTCACTGGTGATTACTGGTAGCATTAGAAGCTGGACAGAAGCTTCGTCACGTGACAGGAGACAAAGAAATATAATGGATGGTGAATCATCATCGTGGTCATCCCTTGCTAGCGGGATTCCTCAGGGGTTCGTTCTGGCGCTCATACGTTTCACCATTTATATTACTGACAGTGATGTAGGGTTGAATAACTTAGTGTCCAGATATGCAGATGACACAAAGATCGGGCATGCCATATCAACTGAAGAAGTTAAAGATCTAAATAAAATAGATAAATGATCTAGAAAATGGAAAATGCCATTTAACTTATACAAATGTCGGCTGTTGTAAATAAAAAACCTCAACAAGAAATTTCATTATGAGCTGAGGGGCCATGAAATTAAGGACACCGCTTGTGTGGAGGGGGATCTAGGGGCCACTGTCTCTAACAACAATGTTGCCAAGAAAGCAAATAGAAATTGGGATTCACTTACAGAAACTTTACGTACAAAACCATGGATCTGATACTGGCACAATACTTAAATCTACTTAGATCCCATTTTGAAAATGAAGGGCAGCTTTGGATCCCCCGCTTAAGTTAACTGGAAGCGGTGCAGCGGAGCAACTAAAATGATCTCCATCTTACGTAACAATTGAATTTGTTCTCTCTAAGCAAGAGCGGCTGCGAGACAAGTCAATAGAATGTTTTATAATACTAAAAAGACTAAAAAAATTTTCATTTTGAAAATTTCTTTACGGTCGGGTCAGTACTACTAACGAGAGAAAATGGACTACAATTTTCACCGCGTTAATTGCACGAAATATTTCTCTATCAACGATATCATTGTTGCATGGATTAAGCTCCCAGAACATGTTGTTCAGAAAAAAACAGTTATAAGTTCAAAACAAAACCTAATTCTCACAATGAATACTTCTTTAAATCAGTTATAGCGTCTTGGTATTGTATACTACCTTCTCAACCACTAACCTTCCCCTGGCCATGCTAAAGTAACTTACTAACTTTGATTAACCCGTGTCACCTGCTTTGAGAGAATGAGAAGGAATTACTGTATGATCCTTCCACATCTGGAGTAATATAGTAGACATGGTAAATCACGAGGCTGGAATTCAAAGTTTATCCTTACTATCATTTTTAAAGCAAAAAGTAGAGATGTTTGTTTTTAGTTATGGGAAGTATGAGATATTTTACATTCATTCTGCCTTCTGACTTTCCATTAGAGATTTTTCAGGCATACTAGTCCTGCAAGGTATTTTTTCTACCTGTTTTACGCCAAGGAGAATGGCGAGAGAGCCTTTGCTTCGCTCTATCGAACTTCTATTGCTTTTAAGAGGACTGCATCTCTTTGAATAGTGTTAAGGCCGAACCACCTCGTTTAGACGCTAGGTCAGTGTGGTCTGTGTATCTACGTACACCCTCTCTCTTCTAAGCTGCAGATGGGTCAACACCCTATGTCTTAGTAAGTTGCAGGTGGCGAGGATCAGCACCCTCTCTTTGTCTAAGTAAGCTATGGGTGGGTCAACACCCTCTGGCTTAGTAACTTGCATGTGGCGGGATTCAACTACCTCTGTCTATGAGCTGAAGATAGGTCAACACCCTTTGTCTTAGTAAGCTGCAGCTGACGGGAATCTACGCTCTTTCTCTATCTTAATAAGACGCAGGTGGGTTACCACCCTCTGTCTTAGTAAGCTGCTAGTGAATCAACACTTTCTCTCTAAGTAAGCTGCAGGTGGCAGGATCAACAACTCTTCTCTCCGGCTTCATTCTAAGTAAGCTGTAGATGGCGGGGGGTTAACAACCTCTCTCTCTGTCTCAGTAAGCTGCAGGTGACGGGGTACAACACCACTCTCTCTGTCTCAGTAGAAAGAAAACTTTTCTAAGAACGAAAATAAACCCAAATGCAGACCATAATAAGATCTGTGTTTACTGTGCCACAGTGAAGTTGCATCTTTTCTGTGATCTTCTGTGTTCTGCCAGCACGTCTAACCACTCACACTTTATATCAAACATGAATCTAGTTAATGATTATAAAAATAAATAGGGAATCAAATAAATGAAGCTTGAATGATGCTGAAACATTAAAGAGATGGAGAGCTGAATTTATGTGTAAGATACACATCCATAAACATTGTAAGTAATGTAGATTCTTTTGCATTCTGTTTGTCAAAGTCAGTATAGCTGTTTACAATACAAACAAGAGGGAAGATGTTTATGGCTTTACTGAAAGAAATACTAATTTGGATTAGCGTGTGACCCTTAAAAGTACCATTTATAATTGTACAGTAATGAAAGAAAAATATTACCTTTTTTCCCCAGGAGTCAGCAGGGAGAAACCAGACACTGTGGTAATAAATATTAAAACTTCATAACATAAAGCTTGTGGATGGGTACAACGTAGACACATTTGTTACACGGGGAAACAACGAGCTACCAACGTGCACCCAACCTAGCTTCACCTCACTAAAACCCCACTGCCCACAACCCACAACCCATAACCCAATATTTTTACAACCCTAAAGCTCTATAGTCACATTTCTCTCATCTTTATAACTCTGTAGCCTCGTTTCTCATAGCTATAAACCTTGGAGCGTCACAACCCTATTGCTTCGTTTCATACGTTTATACAATCCTACTGTTGTGCTGGTGTATTGGGGTATTGCATACCTTTCAAGTGTCACAATCGTGTACCCTTGTTTCCCACAGCTATAACACCCTATAATCTCGTGTCCTCAGTTATACAGACCTACAGGATCATTTCACACTCTGTACAACCCTGTTGCTTAGTTCTCCACAACCATACAGCCTTACTGTTCAGTTTCCCACAATTACACAACCCTCGAGCTTCGCAGCCTTGAAGAGTAGGCTACTTCCGGGTCTGCGGACTTCCATCACTGCTCTCCACCGGCTCGCAGTCCTATAGACATTACAACAATACAACCCCAAGTGTCCCACCGCACAGCTAGCCCTCCGTCCCACACTTACCTCCACCGTTGAAGACAACAAGGGCCTGGCGCAGCGGGAGGCGCGTGACTGGTTTATGTGTTTACCTCGTATTCAAGTTAATGGTCCAGCGAGCCCTCTCTCACCGCAGCAGTTAGAAGGTCGGTGTTCATACTTAACCACTTAATGGTTATTGACACCACCGCGGGGCAGGGAGAAGGGATGGGGGCTGGTGCACGGGGCAGCGTAAGGTGGGAGGATCCTGGTGCATGAGGGAGCGTAAAGTGAGAGGTCGTTGGTAAACGAAGGAACGTAAAAGCGAGAGAGTCGTGATATACGTGGGAGGTTTCTAATGTACCAGGGAGAGTGGAGGGTGCTGGTGTACTGGGGAATGTAAGATGCGAGGATCCTGGTGTACTGGCAGACGTAAGGTGAGAGGGTCATCATGATGTACTGGGGAGAGTGAGGTGAGAGGTTCCTAGTGTGTGAGGGAGTATAAAGTGAGAGATTCTTGATGTACTGGGGAGAGTAAGATAAGTTCTTTGTGTAAGGGGGAAACATAAGGTGCAAAGGTGGTAGGTTCCTGGTGTAAAGGGAGACATTAAAAGGTTAAGTTCTTGATGTACAGGGGGACATTAGGTGGTAAGTTCTTGATATACATAAGAAGATAAGGTGCTAGGTTCCTGGTATACGGGGAGACATAAGGTGGTAGGTTCTTGGTGTACGAGGGAACATAAGGTGAAAGGTTCCTGGTGCACGGGTAAACATTAGGTGGTAGGTTCCTGGTGCACGAGGAAACATAAGATGTAGGTTCCTGGTGTACAGGAAAACATAGGTTAGTAGGTTAATGGTGCATGGAACAAAAGATGGTAGGTTCTCGGTGTACGGAAGAACATAAGATAGTAGGTTCCTGGTGCAAGGATGAACTTTAGGTGGTAGGTTCTTGATGTACGGGGAAGCTTAGGTGGTGACTTCATGATATACATGGGAGCGGAAGATAGGGGGTTTCTGATACACGGGAAACGTAAGGTGAGAGGTTCGTGGTGTACGGGAATGTAAGGTGGAAGGCTCATTGTGTATGGAGAACATAAGGTGTTAAGTTTGTGGTGAACGGGAGAACGAAATGGTGGGAAGTTCGTGATGTACGAGGAACGTTAGGAGGGAGGTTCGTAATGTACGTGGAACATAGAGTGGGAGGTCCGTGGTGAATGGGAGAACAACAGGTGAGAGGTTCGTGATATACGGGGAACGGAAGGTGGAAGGTTCGTGGTGTTCGAGGATGGAGAGATACAGGTTCTTGGTGCACTGGGGAATGTTGAGAGAGGCTCGTGGTGTACTGGGAACGTAAGGTTGGTGGTTGCAGATGTACTGGGGAACATATGGTGGGAGGTTCCTAGTGTATGGGGAACGAGATGTACGAGTGAACGTAAGGTGGGTGATTCGTGGTGTACAGGGAACGTAAGATGACAGGGGTAGTGGTGATGGAGAAACATGTGGTAAAGCATTTTGGTTTACGTTCACTGGGGAACGTAAAGCAGGGAATCATGATGAACGGGGAGGTAAGATGAGATGGTCATTATACAGAGCAGCATAATGTGGGAGGTCCTTGGCGTACGGAGGAACGCCATGAAGGAGGTTAGTGGTGTACTGGGGCTCATAACGTAGGAGGTTTCCTGCATACGAGGAACGTAGGATGGAAGGATCATTGTGTACGGTGAGGACGTAAAGTGAGAGGGCATTGATTTATGGGAGAACGTAAGGTGGAAGGGTTCTGGGGGAACGTGAGGTGAGGGACTGCTGGAGAACCGGAAACGTAAGGCTGGAGAACCGGAAACGTAAGGCTGGAGAACCGGAAACGTAAGGCTGGAGAACCGGAAACGTAAGGTATGAAATTCCTTGTGTACGGGGAAGTGTAAAGCGGGAGGGTCTTGATATACGGAGCTGGGAGACTATGGCAAAAGGATCACTGCGTTAGGAGGAACGTACAATGAAAGGGTCATAGTGTACGAAGTAATGTAATATGAAAGGGTCATTGCGTCTGGAGGAACGAGCAATGAAAGAGGTATGGTATACGGGGAAGCGTAAGGCAAGAGATACCTGGTGTACGGGGTTGGGGATATCAGGTCGTAGGTTCGCGATGTAGGAAGGATTTGACATGGAAGGTTATCGGTGCACGAGAGAACGCAAGATTGGAGGTTTGTGTTGCACTGGGTGACGTAAGGTTCCTGGTGCACGAAGTATGGTGAGGTAAGAGGTCCCTGGTGCACGTGGAAGGTGAGGTGAGAGGTTCCTGGTGCACAGAGTAACGAAAAGTAAGACGTTCCTGATGCACGGGGTAAAGTGAGGTGAGAGGTTCCTGGTGTACGTGGAAGGTGAGATGAGAGGTTCCTGGTGCACGGGATGACGTAAGATGAGAGGTTCCTGGTGCACGGGGTAAGGCAAGGTGAGAGGTTCCTGGTGCACGGAGCAGCACAAGTATCACAATTTCCCTAAATACTCAAATAGCAATCACACATGCCTCTTTATTCACACATGCTTCATTACTTCCCATTCACACACACACACACACACACACACACACACACACACACACACACACTTATACACACATACGCGTGTGTGTGTGTGTGTATACACGGACAAGTAAGACGGACGAGCAGAGATGGACAATGGAGAGGACACGTGACTCGCCATCTCACTTACCCCCCATGCTCACTAGATGGCTCTCAGATACCACAACTTTTAATTCGTAAATGATCCTTTGTTTCACGCCTTTCTAGCGGTGCAGCCGGAGCCCTGCGTGCCGGGGCCGTCATCTGTCCTACCATAAGAAGCAGCAGCACCGTCTAGCGCCATCATGACTCACACACTCACATAAGGAACACGTTAAGAGTGGCTCACACTTCAACTGCATTTTGCTTGACCTCGGTGTTCTTTAAGTGGACTTTTGATTCGTCTTTAACGCCACTCCTTAACGAGCGGATTATTTTTATACCTGTAAGACATCATGAACCTGGCTGTTGTTGGGTGCGGCCGGCCAGCAACTGTTACTGGATCATTACCAGCGATCCAGCACCAACCCTTGGTGGATATATATCTATCGCGGGTGACGCCACTGTATCTAGGGTACGTTTGAGTAGGCGCACGATTCATCCCAAGGAACTGAGTCTGTAGTTGATTACTGTTTCCAAGCATCACAGAACAGTTGTAGCAGTGAAGACAGACTCCTCAAGTTCTCCCGTTGACATTCAAAGGTCTGATGATGATGATGATGATGACATGAGGAAGTAGAGAGAGGCCAGGATGTTAAAGATCTCACATAATTCCCTTTGATCCTTATGTTTGTATTATCTTCTTTCATTTTCGTTCCAAGTGCACTGCGACAAGGTATAATGGGAATGATGTAAAAGTGAGTGATCAGTACCATGAAACCCCCCATGGTCAACCTTGAATCAATGGTGCCTGGTGGTCCCCAGCGGGCAAAACGTTTCAAAAGTTTCACAGTTTCTAATACCATTCTAGATTGAATATATAAACAAATGCATCAAAAATCATGATTTGTGAGAAAATTCCAGATAGATTTTTAAATACAACAAAAACATGTATTTGTGGAAGATTCAATACCTATTTTAAACAATAAAATCTTGTTATTTGTGAAAAATTTGATTACTAATTAGAGGAGCGATAAGTGATGTGTTATCGAGTGCATGTGTGTTATCAGACTGGAAAAACCTAATAGAACCTAGTAAATGATACTTTAGTTAGTTTAGTTGATGAACAAATATATTTTTTTTTTGTCTGATAACGTTCAAAAACTTAAACAGTCATCGCTAAACTCTTTTAATGTAAAGGATCAAGTGCCTCATGTCTACGCCTTCTTCATAAATCTCCACCTCACTTCACCTGCGAGAAGAGAGAAAAAAATCATGTTACAATGACGATGAGAGGACTTATGTGACACCTTGAACTCTTGTCTACGCTGTTGTAGCTCTACCAGCTCGTTGGTGATGCTACCCAGCCTGGTCTTCTCAGACCTGAGATCATTTATTCTAAGTACACTCATTACATACCGGTCATTGCTCGTGCTGTAAGGTGATTGTGTGAAATCACTATTAGTAACGAGACGAAACCTTGTTATCAGTTGTACATTTTAGATGGGACAGAAAACTGCAGGTTCGGTTAGATAATATAATTATCCAGACGAACTTTACCTTACCACACACAACCCTTATCCTTTACTGCAGCAATTAACTCTTGGAGGCAACAGCCCACTAAGAGAAAACACTCGTGTTCTAAAATTGACTCAGATACACATCTTTTGAAGGTCTAGTTCAGCACCTTTGATCCAAGTGTCTGGGCTGCAACCACAGACCAGGGTGTAGGTTCTGGCCACCGACCCAGGTGTACGTTGAGACCACGGACGTAGGTGTATTTGCATGGCCACAGACCAAGGTATAGTTTCTGGCCACAGACTTGGGTGTCGACTGTGGCCACAGACCCGGATGTAGCTCTTGACCACAAACGTGGGTGTAAGGCCTGGCCACGGACTTCGGCGTAGGTCATGACCACAAACCTGAGTGCAGGCCGTGATCACGGACCAGGGTATGGCACCTGACCATAGATTTAGGTGCCGTCCCTGGCCACAGACCCAGATGTAGCTCCTGGCCGCAGACCCGGGCGTAGGAAGTGGTCGAAGACTCGAGTGATGGTCATGACGACAAACCCGGTTTGTAGAGCACAAACATTTTCCAGTCTGCACCAATAGCATCCAGAAGCTCCGATTCAGTACGAGTTGAAGGGGCTTCTGAGGATATTGCCTTTGCGCAGAGTTAATGTGAAAGACGATTCGTTAAGCCCTTCTAGAGTTAATGTTAGGCAAGTAGAGCAGAATATGTAGCCACTGTTTGCCAATACAAAACTAACACCATAATATAACAGACAGAACATTACTGGTACATGGCGTTCGGACATTAATCGCGGCCTTTGGTCTTTCTCTCATGTCTTAATGAAATCTATATGTAAGCTTCTACCCTTCTTGCACACCATACCAAATTCTCTTGGCTTCAGTGAAAAGCATCTTAATCAGTGATACAGGATAGTAGTATAACTTACGCATGTGTGAACTTATCTGAACGACCAAAACAAAGACGCGTGAAGTGTCAAGACCTTTCCCTCAGCGTCATGTAACACCAATATGATAACTACGAACTGGTATGCGTCCTGTCTTTTCCAACATCGCTTAATCTTTGACGACCTCCCCTTTTTCAAAGAGCAAGCTTTTCACCTCTCGAAGACATAGATTTTTCTGTATCATTCTTTTCTTTTTCTTCCACCTTGCCTCCTGCTTCATTCAAAGCCAATATAGGTGTGTAGGATGTTAGAGAGTGTCAGGTGGAGTATGGGTTCTAACAGTGAGGATCGTCTGTGATGTGACCCCCCTAGTGGCTGTGGTGCTTCAGGAAGATTATGTCACGCTCTCATTTGGACACTGTGACCTCCCAGGTCCCCATATCGTGCTTGACATAAATTACTCCGATTTCCACGAAGCAGGCGTGTAAACCTCGTCCAAGACGGCGCCAGTCCATGGCTCCAAGTGCCCCTGCCAGCACTAGCAGGACGATGAGCGTGGCGTGAGGCCCCGCATCCTGTCCTCAGCTGACCCGGTGACTTATGCAACATTAATCATATTTAACTACATCTTCGCCCCACCCACATGACTGGCTTCTTACCTTTTAACGCGCTTGTTACTCTTAACTAGTTCATTACGTTCTAACTAGCTTGTTAGACTTGAACCAACTCTTATCCTCCATTCCCTTTAGTATTCCTTGTGTTCGGTTCTGTTCAATACTTAGTCTAACCAGTTATTTCATACCTTAGATTTGTGGTGGAAAGCTTAACAGGATTCGTACGAAATGAGTGTGTATAAAGGATGATAACTTTAGTTTTCAACATATGTTGCACAATTTGAATCCTATGGATGTTGTTGAATTTTCTTCCATGTATGCAAGATACAAGATAGCTAGTGAGATTAAACAGTCGAAGACACACACACACACACACACACACACACAGGAGGAGGCAGTTACGGAAGGAACGCGAAATCGCAGGAGACACCTTTTACAACCAGCTGGTGAGACGCAGACAGAGTCATAGACATAGAGTCATCAAAACAGACACAGGTGAATCTTTTTTATGCATATTAATCGTGCGTGAAGTATATTATCATGTATATGTCAGACGCATACCGCTATAGGCACAATTTATGTCGTTCTTGCACACTTAAGAGAACATACCCTATTGCAAAGGAACACACACACACACACACACACACACACACACACACATCCAGTCCCACCTTGATCTTAAGCTCTTATTTGATTAGTGAACTAGTTACTATCACAACGTACAAGGCCTCTACTACCTGTATTGTCTCAACAGTGTATTGTCAGCCAATTTGCTGCCTAAATTCCATAAACCAATCTTCATTTATTTATATATTTATTTATTATTTATTCATCTGTTAAATCAACAAGCAAGAAACAAGGCGAGTGAAAACTAGATTCAATTGATGTAAACGGCAAAGTGTTTACAGTTCTGGTGTGGTGGATCCTGCGGGTGTAGCGCTGCCAGCTGTCCCTTGTGTGCAAGCTCTGGTATGTAAACTGAGTGTTGTGTAGGTAACTGCCTCCGAGTGAACGTGGTGATAGTTGCACTCTGGTAGTGATGATGGTACCTTCCCCTGGTAACAGTGGTGATAAACTGATCCTTTGTGGCAGTGGTGATAGTTGCCCTCTGGTGTTACTGATGATGCCATCCCTTAGTAGCAGTGATCGTACCTGACCCCTAGTGACAGTGGTGATAGTTGTACTCTGGTGTTAGTGATGGTACCTCCCTTCCCCTAGTGGTAGTGGTATCACCTGTCTTCTGGCGGAGGCTGTGGCTCCTGCCCCGTGGTAAGTAGAGGTTCCTGCCCCGTGGTTCCCCGTAGGGTTGGTGGTAGTATTGTCCTGTGGTTGTGGTGGTGTTTACCTCGTACTGTTATTATCCTGTGGCTGTGGCGGTGTTTCTCTCGTACTGGTGCCTGGCCTCTAGCGGCAGTGGTTCCTCTCCCTCACCAGTAGTACTTATCCCATGGTTATTGTTTCACTTGCATCGTGCCCGAGGTAGTAGTAGCTGCCCTGTTGGAAATGAGTGCAACTGCACTACAGCGATGATGGTATCTGTCTTGTAGATGTGGTGGTATTTTCCCCGTGGTACTACCCCATAGTTGTGATGATATATAGAGATGTTATTATCTTCTGTAGTGGTGGTTGTGGTATTTATCCCATAGTGGTGGCGGTTATGGTATCTCTGCTACACAAGTGTTGATTAAGGTACCTGTCCC
>NC_092243.1:16957195-16979695 GCF_036320965.1 Panulirus ornatus | reverse complement strand
CACATACCTCCATATTCAAAGCGTACCACCCTTGCAACCCTAGCACAGAACACATTCAACAACAAATTATTCACAACATCTCTTCACCTCATTGCCCACTTCACCAATGTTCTCATTTGTTCTCTTATTTTTTCACACTACTAGCCTCCTTCCAAGATGTTTTCTTGTTCTTCCAGGTTTACTGTTACTCGCTCACCCCAGCTCTCATTTGCCCTCTTTTTTCAGCCCCTACACCTTCCTCTTGACTTTCTGCCTCTTTCTCGTGTACATTTCCAAATCACTTGCACTTCTTCCTTGCAAATAACGCTCATTTATCTTTCACTAACAAGATAGCTTCATCCTACCTTCCACAACCCTTTCTCACCCGTCTTGAGAGGCCACTCCTGGGCTGGCCCTGAGACGTGTGGCTTGAGGGGACACTCCTGGGCTGGTCCTGAGATGTGTGGTTGAAGGGACACTCCTGGGTTGTTCCTGGGCTGGTCCCGGGCGTGTGGCCTGAGGTAACGTTCCTGGACTGGTTCTTGGACATGTAGCCTGAGGGGCCGGCCCTGGGCTGGTCCTGGGACGCGTGGCGTTAGGGGCTGCTCTTAGACATGTGGGTTGGTGGGGGGGCTGGTTCCTGGACTGGTTCTGGGCGTGTGGCCTAAGGGGCCAAGTCCCGTGTTGGCCCCAGGCGTGTGGCCTGAGGGGCTGGGCAGGTCACCCGAGTAATAGTGATATAAACACTTGTCAGCGTCAGAGTCAAATGATGAGGTCAACGGGTCGAGGGCAGAGCCGCTAACTGCGAGTGAGGGGTTGGCCTCAAGGAGCAGAGAGAGAGAGAGAGAGAGAGAGAGAGAGAGAGAGAGAGGGGTGCTTGAGGACGGGGAGGAAGTGCGTGTGAAGACGAAGAGCAGAGAGTGTGTGACAACGGAGAGGAGAGATTGTGTTAGGATAAGGACGGAGAGAGAGTTTGTGAGCACGGAGAGGAGAGAGCATGTGTGAGGACAAGGAGGAGAGAGAGAATGTGTGCGCGTGAGGACGGAGAAGAGAGCGTGAAGAAGGTTGGAGAAAGAATATATGTGGACGGGGTGTAGCAAATCTGTGAGGACAGGAAGGAAAGCGTGTCTGTGAACAGGAAAGAGTAATGGTGTAATAGGGAGAAGGGAAGAATACATGAGGATGGGTAGGAGAGAACTCATGAGGACGGGAAGAGAGAAAAGTAAGAGGAAATGAAGCAGAGAAGTGAATGGAGAAACATCAGCTCAGACTCGTGTGTGCCGTATGCGTTTAACATGCGCGTGTGACGTTTTTTCTAGCTTTGTTTTGGTGTTTTTGAGTATATTTGCCCACTGTTTCTTAGCCTTCTATTAGTGACAATTTACCTGTGTTTGATTGTGACTGTTTGAGTGTATTTGTTTACTCTTGCTTGTGCTTGTGTAAGTATATTATTTTTTGTACGTTTGCTTGTGCTAATGTGTTTTTTTTTATCTCCTCTTGCTTTTGTTTATGTGAGTCTATTTGTCTGCTTGTTTGCCCTCGTGCTGGTCTATTTGCAAGGCATTGTTTATGCGCGTGTGAGTGTAATTCTATTTATCTTTAAGCATATTCATATGTGTGTGTGCGCATGCTTTCATTTCTTCGTGTCTGTATGCAAATCATAATTTTTGTTTGCTTGTATATTTGTCTCCACTTGTTTGTGCGTTTCATCTTTGTGTGTGTGTGTGTGTGTGTGTGTGTGTGTGTGTGTGTGTGTGTGTGTGTGTGTGTGTGTGTGATTAGTATTTGTGAGTTACAAGGAGGGTTTTACATTTGTGTTGTCCTTTCTCTTAATCGTTTGTATACTTGTACCATATCTTTACTCCCATGTGTGTTTGCACACACACACACACACACACACACACACACACACACACACACACACACACACACACACACACACACGCACGCACGTACGTACGCACGCACGAACGCACACATGCACACACACACACACACACACACACACACACACACACACACACACACACACACACACACATAACCCAGAATAAGTCAGGGTTGTAATCACTATTTACGCTAGTGTTGCCCTGTTTCTTAAGTATCGTGTCTTTATCCCTATATATGTACACACACACACACACACACACACACACACACACACACACACACACACACACACACACACACACACATAACCCAGAATAAGTCAGGGTTGTAATCACTATTTACGCTAGTGATGCCCTGTTTCTTAAGTATCATGTCTTTATCCCTATATATGTACACACACACACACACACACACACACACACACACACACACACACACACACACACACATGGGCTTAAACCAGGTAACCTATACCGACCAGCTGCGAGAGAAGTGTTAACAGCTTTTTTTTTTGCGTATTATTATCTATATGCAGCCACCTGTTTGCACAGTATGGGGAGAGAGTTCTGCACTCGTGGTGCCCCATCCTGTGAATTCTCGTACCATCGAGTAGCCTCTCATAGCTTTGCAAACTACCAGCATTCATGGTCTCCTTGTTAAGTTTTTCCAACCATCCACAAACCTGACAATAAAGCATTACCTCTTTGCATCCTTCTTAGCCAGCTTCCTGCCCACTTCTTGTTGTGTTCTCTGGGTAATATTTTATTACACCTCATGAAGGTCTAGATCACTGATGACGTCGTCCAACTTATCTGGTAGCTTGGAGGCTGTGATCAGGTCACCCCTCTCTCTTTTCTTTCCTATGATGAGCAGACTTGTACACTTCATCTTCTCGCTGTCGTTCAGGTTCTTAAAATCAAGGAACCATCTTAGTTGCTCTTCCCCATATCCCCTCAGTCAGATCCTTGTGTTCCCTCAAGTGCAGCGGTCAGACTTGTAATGCATAATTTAGCTTTGGTCTAACACATTCTGTGAATTGCTTAGCAAACGTACTATTTCTTCATCCATATACATAAAGGCCATTCTGATATCTGCCAGCACATACTTTGTGTATTTCAGAATTTCCCTAATGTGAAATTTTGGCGATAGTTTAATCTTAATGTCTGGTCTCAGGGTCTCTTTCTCACATACATTGCTGTAGCATATTTTCCTTCAGGTAAACATCTCACCATCGCTCTCTTTGATTATGTCCCATTCTCAATCCTTTTTATGTACTCACATTAACATTTATAAGCCGTCTATCAGACCGATTCTGAAGCTTGTCCAAGTCCTCCCGTCAACTGATGCCATTATATATTCATTCTTTCTCTCATGATCTTAACATCATCTGCAAATTTGGTGGAGAGTCTAGTCCATCCCGCAAGTTGTTTACCTACACGAAGAATAGCAAAGGGCCCAAGACCGAGCCCTGTGGCACACTCCTGGTGACCCTAGTTATGCTTTAGAACTATCTTTTTACGCCCTTCCTCTGGTCCCGTCTACTCCGATAATCTGTCCAGTGAAGGAGACCATCTTTACTCCGTCTCTACATTAACTTCTTAATCCACCTATGATAAAGTATATTACAAACACTTTAACTTCTTAATCCACCTATGATAAAGTATATTACAAACACTTTAACTTCTTAATCCACCTATGATAAAGTATATTACAAACACTTTAACTTCTTAATCCACCTATGATAAAGTATATTACAAACACTTTAACTTCTTAATCCACCTATGATAAAGTATATTACAAACACTTTAACTTCTTATTCAACCTATGATAAAATATATCAAAAATACTTTGACTTCGTAATCCACCTATGATAAAGTAATATAAAAAATTCTATGGAACTCTATGAACACATCTGTCCCTTTGATCTCAGAAGGTTCACACTGACATAAAAGTTTAAGAAATTCGTTATGCATGACATCCTTTCCGTAAATCCGTGTTGTTTCCCACTTCGGTAGTACCTCCTTTTCAAGTATCCATCCACTTAATTTCCTCCGATTTTTAATGTTTTTGCGGATCACATTTGTTAGTGACACTTGCTTGTACTTCAGTGTGATTTCCCGATATCAGCGAGCCACTTGCCCTCCTCCATACCTTTAGAACAACACCTTCCTCTTGTGACTTACTGAACAATATTTCAAGGGGAGCTCGTCTGGGCCCTGAGCATTATATGGTTCATATTATTTCAGTAGCCTGACTATGTTATTTCTCTCTCTTCCTCTACCTTCCACCTCCCCCACCCACCTCTACCGTGAAAGCAGTCTTCACCTTATAACTCAACTCCTTACATATTTCTTGGTCATCTTCAGTAGTTCTTCCCTCCAATTTCCTTAGTATGAAATGCTGCTCATTAAGCAATGATTTTTTCCTAATGAACTTTGCCTTGACCACAAGACACTTTTCAAAGTGTGTCTACTTCCCCCCTCATCCCTTGCCTTACAGTGGTCATTTCTTGCTCTCTTGTATCTAATACAAGGCACAGTGTCGTCTGTGTCTCCTGTATACTATGTCTCTGAGCTCTTTCGCTTTCTGGCATTTTTAGTTGAATTATGTCTCTCTCCTTTGTGATCTGCTTCCTCTATTTGCATCCAAAGTTACCAGTGATCTGACCCCTTCCAAATAGATTATTCACAGGAAACCCCTAATGTCCTGGTTTACCCTCAAGTTATAGATCTTCCTCTTCCACTGCATGCTCTTTAAAGAAGATAATCAGCTCTAAGAAGATTCCACGAATATATTCCCCTTTAGGTCCTGGTCCCTCATCTCACCTCTTCTTGCGTCCTCTTCAGTCCTTTCAGTCAGAATCAAACCTTCAGTTGGTCATTTTTCCATCCGACGATTCATATCTGAGAAGTTCAATTATCATGTCATTATCTGTAGCGAAAAGGTGCAGCAAAGATGGTTTATGATCCTCCCTGGTTCTTGTAAGATTCATGACGTGATGGAACAGGAAATATCTACCACATACGTTCTTGGAAATTATGTCCCCATGACTCTCTATCTCCTTGAAAATCTAAGTTTTGTAATTCTATTTCCCTGTAACAAATACCACATTAACATTACCATATCCAGAGAAGGAGTGAGTGTCACGCCACTTCCTCTACGATCCTGGTTATCCCTTTATCTATAAACGGGTCCCTGCTTTTCTTTGAAGGGTCGTCGACCGATAATACCATTTTAACACTTCTTTCCTACAGTAATTTTAGTCATTACACAATGAATGCAACATCCATTATTCTTCTCGCGTGTGTGTGTGTGTGTCTGTGTGTGTGTGTGTGTGTGTGTGTGTGTCTGTGTGTGTGTATGTGTGTGTGTTTGTGTGTGTGTGTGTCTGTGTGTGTGTGTGTGTGTGTGTGTCTGTGTGTGTGTGTGTGTGTACTTACTCTTTTGTACAATACGAGGAGACACTTGTACACTCGTGGAATTCCTTCTCTCTTCTTTTCTTTACTCTTTTAAATAGGGTGGTTAGAGGAGAGTGAGAAGAGACGAGACAGTGGAAGGGATAGTATGAAATGGAAGAGAAGGTTTAAGTATGTACAGGTTTATGATATAAGTTTTATTTATTCATTCATTTATCTATGTAGTTTTTGATGCATGTGGGTGATTTTCTGGAAGCGTGCTTTTTGATGCCTTATCTATATACCCCCGGCAGACTAGGGTGTGTATGTAATTATGTAATATATTTTTGCTTTTAGAAGATCGGCTAACTAAGCTGAATATTTCTTAGTGTGCACAAAGATGGACGACTTTAGCCAATCAAACTTAAAGTTTTGAGGCTTCGAAGGAACCAAAGGTGTTCCATATTTGTACCGTTGTCAAAATCTCGGATTTGGCTAAAGTTCGTATCATCGCTGACCTCTCTGCAATACTTTCTGGGTTGCTTCTCCTGGGTATGAACCGACTGGTTTATTCTTTACTTGCCCATGCTGTTCTACCATGTTTCCAATGTGGGAGTGTTATTATCTATCTACCATACCCCTTGATGTTAGTGTGTGATCCAGGATTCTGCAACTCTTCTTTAATTACATCGTTTAGTTTTATTCTTCATTTCACTATCATAGTAATTATTTATGATTGTTTTATTTACCACTCCTTTTCGAATGTGTTTAGACAGATTGCCTCTGACTGTACTAAACAAGGAGGGTCTGGGAGTGAGTTGTTCGACACAGATTGGCGTGGCGTCATTTGCACAGATGATGTCCATGCTCATGACGCCAATTGCTTGGGGAATGTCAGCTGTGTAAGTTATGAGCAGTGTTGGTGATAGGACGCTGCCCTGTGGGACCCCACTTAGTAGAGGGAATGTGGGTGACGTCGTAGAATTGGTGATGATTTCTTCGGTGCGCTTGGTGTAGAAAGTTACACTGTCGTCTTTTTGTGATCACTGGTTTGCCTAGTCTTAAATCATTTCTATTAAAGGCCGTTTGTCCTTAAATCGTCAGAAAGTTGCTCATGTCATCTTTGTATTGAAGGGCAATTTATTCTTTATCTTCTGGAAATGGTATTTTTCCTGCCTCTTTACCCCCTCCGGAGGCCAAATTGATATGAGTTATAGATGTTGTTGTTCTTAAGATGTCCTCTTCACCAAAGTTTTATATTTCTTTCAAAAAGCTTCCCTGAGGCTTCTAGGAGGGATATTGGGTGTTTTTTTTTTTGGGTCTCTTCCTAGCATTACTGGCTTTTGTACCAGTTACTCCTTCTAGGAGGCAGCCACCGACCAGAGAGGTATATCATCATTACTTCCCGCATAGGTATCGTTTAGGTTAGCATCGGCTACGCTCTGAACCAGCTCATCAGTTAGCTGCCCTTCGTGCACGTGGGCTGCTGGCATTCATCTTACAAAAATAAGTCTCTCCATCTCGTACATAACACCTGACAACACGTAACTCACACGAAACGAAAGTATAGTCAGGTGCTTTGTTGATGACAACTGAGTAAGCAAAATGGTGGTATTCGTATATGAAGATGATAAGATAAAGATGCTAAAACTTCGAGATGTGATCTGCAAATGGACAGAAGTGAACCTGGCGGAATACAGCGATGTATAAGCAAATTTGTCACAGCAAGATTAAGAGTACATCGATGAAACCGTGTAAAGGCAACATGGAAAGTGATAAAACAGTGAAACAAACTTCATTGACCAAGGAGTCATCATAATCGAGAAACTAGAATTCAAATAATGAAGAGTATGTTAATGAGGAACTTCACTACAAAAGCTAAGAATCAACTGAGAGGAAAGTTGAATATATACTTCAGAGGAAACACTGAAAACTGTTGTGTACGATGGTCACCAATCAAATGAAAAGAAATAGACAAGTTAGAGAGAATTCAGAAGCACTTCGCAAGACAAATCGAGGGAATGGAAAACAAAATGACATGAGAGGTAGAAGGAACTTGAACTTTACAGCTTAGAAAGAAGAGAAAGATACATGAAAAACTACGTATGGCAAAAAACTAAGGTAATCAAAGTCAATATGATAAACTCAGATGACTCTCAACAAAGATATGAGAATTATGAAGAAGACAAGAATACAGTGGAACATACCAAAAGGATATCAAACACAAATCTACTAGAACTTTAAAGGAAAAGACTATTTAATATACCACCGGAGAAATAAGAAACATCCACTGAAATGTTTCAAACACAGTCAAAAGAAAACTTAATACATGATTAAAAGCTCTCTTAGATAAACCCAGGTGTGACAGTAACGTAATGAGCGTAGTGGTATAGAGAGGAACAGCATCATTGGTACAAGAGAATTTCAACAGCAACAAACCTCTGGGCACTATCGAGGTTGTTTGTGGTAGTGGAAGAGATCAAAAAGTCAGGGAATAGTGTAGTAACAGGGAGAATAGCGTACAGATGATTTAAATAGAAATACCAGTAGACTCTGCATGTACTAAGGAAACGCTAGTAACGTCAGTCGTGCATCTGTAGCGAAGTATTTATCAAGTGTGTTCTCAAACGTATGCTGCTGTCAACTACTCGAACTGGTAAATCATATCATGCCATATGTTAAGTACTTCACCTCATTCGAAGTAAAACGCTTGTTCATACATTTAGATCCATTACTGCGACTGAAACCAGACAAATAAATGTTTAAGTCGCGTCTTAGATCGATATCATCAAAGTCTTGGTTGTATGAATGCCTTTATCAAATCAGTTCATAACCTTTTCTTTTCTTAGTAGAATAACTTTAAGGAGTCACTGGGCTGTCAAAGGAGTTTCTCAGTTCGGGAATCATTTTAGTTGTTCGTCATTGTACTTTGTATTTCTTCTGTCTATGTATATTGTAAAGTAGGGTAATCACAACACGACACAATGTTTAAGGTAGAGACGTATCAGTGAACTGTACTATTTTCTTAGATTTGAATTCCAAGCCTGACCAATTAATCCAAGAATTTTGTTGGCCTTCTCTGTATTTGTTCATAGTTTACTTAGCTTTAGGTCATCAAAGGTTATTACACCCAAGGTTTTCCTTCACTTAACTCTTATAGCTCAACAGAATCCACCCTGTAACTTGCCTTCACGTTTTTACGACAGCTGCGTAAAACTTTGCACTTAATCCATCTCAGAAAATTCTCTCTCTCTCTCTCTCTCTCTCTCTCTCTCTCTCTCTCTCTCTCTCTCTCTCTCTCTCTCTCTCTCTCTCTCTCTCTCTCTCTCTCTCTCTCTCTCTGTGTGTGTGTGTGTGTGTGTGTGTGTGTGTGTGTGTGTGTGTGTGTCATTGCTTATCTGTTAAATAACTATTCATAAAGTATATGGGGAGCGAAATCCTACACACGTGAGGTCTTATCTCTTGAACTTTCTCCGTAATCACAACTTTTCAAACATCTGTATGTAATCTGGACCAACACTTTCATTACTCCATTCACTGCTCGTGCACTGTTAAGATATTTTTTACGTCTTCTCTAACAAGTTTGTCGCTTAATTTCATGCTATGGTTTTTGTTCGTTTAATCTTTGCATCTTTGGAGGAACTGTTTACACTTGATGTCATCAAACTTGGTTGAAAACTCAAAGGCTGTGATCAAATCACCGTTTACTCTTCTCTTATTCATACTGAACAAAATAGTGCCTTCTAATCTCAGCCCTCTTAATTTTTGTTCTAGCTTTGTTGCCATTCACCGGAACTTTTCCTTTAATTCTCTCTACATACTTCAGTTATGGTCTAATTTTCGTTGTGAACGGATCAATGAATATTTCTTTATCCATGTACGTAAATGCAATTCTGATATTTGCCAGCAGACAGTTTGTGTTCCCTACACCATTCCGAAGTTGGGGCGACAGATTAGGTAAACTGTCGACTCCCAAGTCCCTCTCACATACAGATTCATGTACTTTATTTCTTCTTGAATCTCATTCGAAATCAGGCCAATCTTTCACTGTCCCATCCTTATCAATTAGCATTCATTCAAGTGAATTTCGTCAACAATATACAAGTATGTCTATGACTAGGTCCCCTTGTAAATTCTTGCAATCCATCTTACTTTTTACTTTCCGCTTGAACTTGGCATCATCTGCAGACAGATTTATAGTTGAGTCCTGTAGTCCTATCCTTTTTATGAGTCATTTATTCTTATATTTATTATAGTTAATCACTGTTTCTCGTGTCGTCCAGGTAGCCAAGGAAACAGACGAAGAAATGACCCAACCAAGCACATACACCTATATATATATATATATATATATATATATATATATATATATATATATATATATATATATATATATATTTATATATATTTATATATATTTCTCCCCTATCCCAGGGATAATATATATATATATATATATATATATATATATATATATATATATATATATATATATATGTAGGTTTGCGGCAGGGGTGTGTGATGTCTCCATGGTTGTTTAATTTGTTTATGGATGGGGTTGTTAGGGAGGTAAATGCAAGAGTCCTGGAAAGAGGGGCAAGTATGAAGTCTGTTGGGGATGAGAGAGCTTGGGAAGTGAGTCAGTTGTTGTTCGCTGATGATACAGCGCTGGTGGCTGATTCATGTGAGAAACTGCAGAAGCTGGTGACTGAGTTTGGTAAAGTGTGTGGAAGAAGAAAGTTAAGAGTAAATGTGAATAAGAGCAAGGTTATTAGGTACAGTAGGGTTGAGGGTCAAGTCAATTGGGAGGTGAGTTTGAATGGAGAAAAACTGGAGGAAGTGAAGTGTTTTAGATATCTGGGAGTGGATCTGTCAGCGGATGGAACCATGGAAGCGGAAGTGGATCATAGGGTGGGGGAGGGGGCGAAAATTTTGGGAGCCTTGAAAAATGTGTGGAAGTCGAGAACATTATCTCGGAAAGCAAAAATGGGTATGTTTGAAGGAATAGTGGTTCCAACAATGTTGTATGGTTGCGAGGCGTGGGCTATGGATAGAGTTGTGCGCAGGAGGATGGATGTGCTGGAAATGAGATGTTTGAGGACAATGTGTGGTGTGAGGTGGTTTGATCGAGTAAGTAACGTAAGGGTAAGAGAGATGTGTGGAAATAAAAAGAGCGTGGTCGAGAGAGCAGAAGAGGGTGTTTTGAAATGGTTTGGGCACATGGAGAGAATGAGTGAGGAAAGATTGACCAAGAGGATATATGTGTCGGAGGTGGAGGGAACGAGGAGAAGAGGGAGACCAAATTGGAGGTGGAAAGATGGAGTGAAAAAGATTTTGTGTGATCGGGGCCTGAACATGCAGGAGGGTGAAAGGAGGGCAAGGAATAGAGTGAATTGGAGCGATGTGGTGTACAGGGTTTGACGTGCTGTCAGTGGATTGAATCAAGGCATGTGAAGCGTCTGGGGTAAACCATGGAAAGCTGTGTAGGTATGTATATTTGCGTGTGTGGACGTGTGTATGTACATGTGTATGGGGGGGGGGTTGGGCCATTTCTTTCGTCTGTTTCCTTGCGCTACCTCGCAAACGCGGGAGACAGCGACAAAGTATAAAAAAAAAAAAAAAAAAAAAAAAATATATATATATTTATATATATATATATATATATATATATATATATATATATATATATATATATACATATATATATATATATATATATATATATTATCCCTGGGATAGGGGAGAAAAAATACTTCCCACGTATTTCCTGCATGTCGTAGAAGGCGACTAAAAGGGGAGGGAGCGGGGGGGGCTGGAAATCCTCCCATATCGTTTCTTTTTTTTTTTAATTATCCAAAAGAAGGAACAGAGAAGGAGGCCAGGTGAGGATATTCCCTCAGAGGCCCAGTCCTCTGTTCTTAACGCTACCTTGCTAACGCGGGAAATGGTGAATAGTTTGAAAGAAAAGATATATATATATATATATATATATATATATATATATATATATATATATATATAAACACCCATGCACACACATATACATAAATATACATTTCAACGTATACATATACATACACATATATACACATGTACATATGCATATTTGCTGCGTTCATCCATTTACTCGCCATCCCGCCACACATGAAATAGCATCCCCCCACCCCACCCCCTCCAGCGAGGTAGTGCCGGGAAAAGACAAAAAAAGGCCACATTCGTTCACACTCAATCTCTGTCTTGTGTAATGCACCAAAACCACAGCTCCCTTTCCTCATCCAGGCCCCCTAGACGCTTCACATATCCTTTTTCAATCCATTGACAGCACGTCGACCCCGGTATACCACATCGTTCCAATTCACGCTATTCCTTGCACGCCTTTCACCCTCCTGTAAGTTCAGGCCCCGATCGCTCAAAATCTTTTTCACTCCATCCTTGTTCGACCTCCAATTTGGTCTCCCGCATCTCCTTCCTCCACCTCTGACACATATATCCTCTTTGTCAATCTTTCCTCACTCATTCTCTCCATGTATCCAAACCATTTCAACACACTCTTTATTACTACACATCCCTCTTACCCTTTCATTACTCACTCGATCAAACCACTTCACACTACATATTGTCCTCAAACATTTCATTTCCAACACATCATCCCTTCTCCGCACAACCCTATCTGTAACCTATGCCACGCAACCATATAACATTGTTGGAACCAGTGTATGGACGAAATGGTGGTCCTAAGGACAAGTTGGAGGACGAAAAGATGGGTCGAAAGACTAGTGGGAGTGCAAACGCTGGATCTAATGACGAGTTATCTAGAAGGACCAGTGGGAGGTTGATGTTGTTCTAAGGACCAGCTGAAGGATGATAAGTCGTTTTTAAGAACCAGTTTTTGGACTAGAAATTGTGTCTTAGGACTAGTTGAAGGACGAGTTGTTTCTAAAGACCAGTCGGAGGACGAGAAGTTGTTTCTAAGGACAGGTTGGTAGGAGATGTTGTTCCTTAGGATAGATTGGAGGACAAGTTGTTGTTAAGGTCCACATGGATGACAATTTGTTGCTTGTAAGGACCAGTTGTAGGACTTCCTTCTAAGAACGACTTGGAGGACAATATGTTGTTCCTAAGGCGCAGCATTTGTGTCACCTTGAATCAGTTGGAGGAGGGAAAGCTGGTTGCTGGTGAGGGAAGGGCGTTAGTTCCTAGAAAACAGGGTTGTCGAACCGTTGGTGCATGTAAGCCGCATGAGTCCAGAGAATATCTCCAGGTGGTATATGTACACAGTAGGGGTGCAGGGAGTGTCTCCACGGGATACATGTACCCCGGAGGGTTGCAGGGAATATCTCTAGGGGGTGAGTGGAGGGTCTCTGGTATATACTCGTTTTCCATTTTGTCTTCGTGATTTTTTTATACAAAATACAAAGGAATACAATGGAATTCAAACAGCAGCAAACTATTGGGTCCTTTCGAGGCTGTTTATGACAGTGGAAGATAGAAGGGCACAGAATAGTGTGACAAAAGTTAGAAAGCATATAGATGATTCAAAGAAAATGACCTGCAAATTGTCATATTGAACATAGAGGCGCAAATAATGAAATTTGTGAACTGGAAACGAAGCATTTATCAAGTATATATATATATATATATATATATATATATATATATATATATATATATATATATATATTTTATTTATATTTATTTTGCTTTGTCGCTGTCTCCCGCGTTAGCGAGGTAGCGCAAGGAAACAGACGAAAGAATGGCCCAACCCACCCACATACACATGTATATACATACACGTCCACACACGTAAATATACATACCTATACATCTCAATGTACACATATATATACACACACAGACATATACATATATACACATGTACATAATTCATACTGTCTGCCTTTATTTATTCCCATCACCACCTCGCCACACATGGAATAACAACCCCCTCCCCCCTCATGTGTGCGAGGTAGCGCTAGGAAAAGGCAACAAAGGCCCCATTTGTTCACACTCAGTCTCTAGCTGTCATGTAATAACGCACCGAAACCACAGCTCCATTTCCACATCCAGGCCCCACAGAACTTTCCATGGTTTACCCCAGACGCTTCACATGCCTGGTTCAATCCATTGACAGCACGTCGACCCTGGTATACCACATCGTTCCAATACACTCTATTCCTTGCACGCCTTTCACCCTCCTGCATGTTCAGGCCCCGATCACTCAAAATCTTTTTCACTCCATCTTTCCACCTCCAATGTGGTCTCCCACTTTTCCTCGTTCCCTCCACCTCTGACACATATATCCTCTTGGTCAATCTTTCCTCACTCATTCTCTCCATGTGACCAAACCATTTCAAAACACAATCTTCTGCTCTCTCAACCACACTCTTTTTATTTTCACACATCTCTCTTACCCTTACATTACTTACTCGATTAAACCACCTTACACCACATATTGTCCTCAAACATTTCATTTCTAGCACATCCACCCTCCTGCGTACAACTCTATCCATAGCCCACGCCTGACAACCATACAACATTGTTGGAAACACTATTCCTTCAAACATACCCATTTTTGCTTTCCTAGATATTGTTCTCGACTTCCACACATTCTTCAGCGCTCCCAGAATTTTCGCCCCCTCCCCCATCCTATGATTCACTTCCGCTTCCATGGTTCCATCCATATATATATATATATATATATATATATATATATATATATATATATATATATATATATATATATATATATATATATATATTTTTTTTTTTTTTGTGTTTGTCGCTGTCTCCCGCGTTTGCGAGGTAGCGCAAGGAAACAGACGAAAGAAATGGCCCAACCCACCCCCATACACATGTATATACATACGTCCACACACGCAAATATACACACCTACACAGCTTTCCATGGTTTACCCCAGACGCTTCACATGCCTTGATTCAATCCACTGACAGCACGTCAACCCCGGTGTACCACATCGCTCCAATTCACTCTATTCCTTGCCCTCCTTTCACCCTCCTGCATGTTCAGGCCCCGATCACACAAAATCTTTTTCACTCCATCTTTCCACCTCCAATTTGGTCTCCCTCTTCTCCTCGTTCCCTCCACCTCCGACACATATATCCTCTTGGTCAATCTTTCCTCACTCATTCTCTCCATGTGACCAAACCATTTCAAAACACCCTCTTCTGCTCTCTCAACCACACTCTTTTTATTTCCACACATCTCTCTTACCCTTACGTTACTTACTCGATCAAACCACCTCACACCACACATTGCCCTCAAACATCTCATTTCCAGCACATCCATCCTCCTGCGCACAACTCTATCCATAGTCCACGCCTCGCAACCATACAACATTGTTGGAACCACTATTCCTTCAAACATACCCATTTTTGCTTTCCGAGATAATGTTCTCGACTTCCACACATTCTTCAAGGCTCCCAGAACTTTCGCCCCCTCCCCCACCCTATGATCCACTTCCGCTTCCATGGTTCCATCCGCTGCCAGATCCACTCCCAGATATCTAAAACACTTCACTTCCTCCAGTTTTTCTCCATTCAAACTCACCTCCCAATTGACTTGACCCTCAACCCTACTATACCTAATAACCTTGCTCTTATTCACATTTACTCTTAACTTTCTTCTTTCACACACTTTACCAAACTCAGTCACCAGCTTCTGCAGTTTCTCACATGAATCAGCCACCAGCGCTGTATCATCAGCGAACAACAACTGACTCACTTCCCAAGCTCTCTCATCCCCAACAGACTTCATCCTTGCCCCTCTTTCCAAAACTCTTGCATTCACCTCCCTAACAACCCCATCCATAAACAAATTAAACAACCATGGAGACATCACACACCCCTGCCGCAAACCTACATTCACTGAGAACCAATCACTTTCCTCTCTTTCTACACGTACACATGCCTTACATCCTCGATAAAATTTTTTCACTGCTTCTAACAACTTGCCTCCCACACCATATATCAGCAGAGCATCTCTATCAACTCTATCATATGCCTTCTCCAGATCCATAAATGCTACATACAAATCCATTCTAAGTATTTGTCACATACATTCTTCAAAGCAAACACCTGATCCACACATCCTCTACCACTTCTGAAACCACACTGCTCTTCCCCAGTCTGATATATATATATATATATTTCTCAATACATGAGTTTCTATAAAAAATGTCTGTAGTTATGTTTATGTTTTTAAGAGCACTACGGATATGTGATCCCATAGGCTTGGTAGACGAATGTAGTCATATGATACGTATCTTTAGGCAGTTATATTATACCAATTGGTTTATGAACAAAACTTACTGGAAAGCTAAGAAGGAATATTATGCTTTTTTTAACAAAATTTTTTGACAAGGTCTGAATGTTTAATGTTGCTATTTTCTCCCAATTAATTGATCTAAGACATGTTCTAAAAACAGTGCATGTAATGTTGCTTTCCAGTGCAATAACACTATCAGTACGACCTTAATAGGTAGTATTCCATGCAACAATTAGGAGTGTTTACGCCGCCAAATGCAAGGCACACATATATATATATATATATATATATATATATATATATATATATATATATATATATATATATATATATATATATATATATTTATATATATATATAGATGCTCTGTGGAAGGTATTAATATATGGCGTGGGAGGCAAGTTGTTAGAATTAGTGAAAAGTTTTTATCGAGGATGTAAGGCATGTGTACGTGTAGGAAGAGAGGAAAGTGATTGGTTCTCAGTGAATGTAGGTTTGCGGCAGGGGTGTGTGATGTCTCCATGGTTGTTTAATTTGTTTATGGATGGGGTTGTTAAGGAGGTGAATGCAAGAGTTTTGGAAAGAGGGGCAAGTATGAAGTCTGTTGGGGATGAGAGAGCTTGGGAAGTGAGTCAGTTGTTGTTCGCTGATGATACAGCGCTGGTGGCTGATTCATGTGAGAAACTGCAGAAGCTGGTGACTGAGTTTGGTAAAGTGTGTGAAAGAAGAAAGTTAAGAGTAAAATGTGAATAAGAGCAAGGTTATTAGGTACAGTAGGGTTGAGGGTCAAGTCAGTTGGGAGGTAAGTTTGAATGGAGAAAAACTGGAGGAAGTAAAGTGTTTTAGATATCTGAGAGTGGGTCTGGCAGCGGATGGAACCATGGAAGCGGAAGTGGATCATAGGGTGGGGGAGGGAGCGAAAATCCTGGGAGCCTTGAAGAATGTGTGGAAGTCGAGAACATTATCTCGGAAAGCAAAAGCAAAAGTATGTTTGAAGGAATAGTGGTTCCAACAATGTTGTATGGTTGCGAGGCGTGGGCTATGGATAGAGTTGTGCGCAGGAGGATGGATATGCTGGAAATGAGATGTTTGAGGAGAATGTGTGGTGTGAGGTGGTTTGATCGAATAAGTAACGTAAGGGTAAGAGAGATGTGTGGAAATAAAAAGAGCGTGGTTGAGAGAGCAGAAGAGGGTGTTTTGAAATGGTTTGGGCACATGGAGAGAATGAGTGAGGAAAGATTGACCAAGAGGATATATGTGTCGGAGGTGGAGGGAACGAGGAGAAGTGGGAGACCAAATTGGAGGTGGAAAGATGAAGTGAAAAAGATTTTGTGTGATCGGGGCCTGAACATGCAGGAGTGTGAAAGGAGGGCAAGGAATTGAGTGAATTGAATCGATATGGTATACCGGGGTTGACGTGCTGTCAGTGGATTGAATCAGGGCATGTGAAGCGTCTGGGGTAAACCATGGAAAGTTGTGTGGGGCCTGGATGTGGAAAGGGAGCTGTGGTTTCGGGCATTATTGCGTGACAGCTGGAGCCTGAGTGTGAACGAATGGGGCCTTTGTTGTCTTTTCCTAGTGCTACCTCGCACACATGAGGGGGGAGGGGGATGGTATTCCATGTGTGGCGAGGTGGCGATGGGAATGAATAGGGGCAGACAGTGTGAACTGTGTGCATGGGTATATATGTATGTGTCTGTGTGTGTATATATATGTGTACATTGAGATGTATAGGTATGTATATTTGCGTGTGTGGGCGTGTGTGTGTGTACATTGTGTATGGGGGTGGGTTGTGCCATTTCTTTCGTCTGTTTCCTTGCGCTACCTCGCAAACGCGGGAGACAGCGACAAAGCAAAATAAATAGATAAATAAAATATATATATGAATATGTATATTGAAAAGGATCACGATTTTGCGCGTGATCAAGGTATTCCTATGGGTCCACGTTGAAATGAAACACAATAAGTTCCCAAGTGCACTTTTGTGTAATAATTACATCATCAGGGGAGACACAAGAGAGAAGTATAAGTCAGTTGATATACATACAAGAGACGAAGCTAGGATGCTATTTGGTAAACATCCGATTGTCGAAGACATACAACGTGCGTTCATAAACTTTTCATTTTACAAATTTTATCAACAATAAAGTTATCTAATTTGTATAGACCATCACTAATATTAAGATTATAATTCTTTGTGTATCTAATAATAGAAGATTCAATGATATTTCTCGTGGTAATAGTGTTAGAGTTAATAACTGAGATGGCATTACTTCAGTCAATACAATGATCATAGTTTTTAACGTGATTAAACAAAGTATTTGATTCTTATCCCGTTCTTATACTATATTTATGTTGCTTACTTCTAACAGAAAGATTCTTACCAGTCATCCCAACATAGAACTTATCACAATTTCCACATGGCACTTTATAGATGCATCCAAGAGAATTTTCTGGTAAATTCCTGATTAAGATATTCTTTATAGTATTATTGTTGCAGAAGGCAACATTTACATAAAGGATTTAAGCAACATGAGAAGTAAAGTGAAATTATTAGTAAGAGGGAGAACCAAAAGATTCTTGGTGTCAATGGGAGGTTTGGGCTCAACTCTATAAAATGATTTCTTTGCTAACTTAAGGGATTTATCAATGAAAGATCTAGGGTACTTCAAATTAGATCCAATAGAATATATCTTCTCAAACTCATCATCAATGAATTCAGGACTGGAAATACGTAATGCCATAAGGAACACCATTATTTTTATTTTCCACAATAAATTTGATGAAAGGTACTAAATTGTTAAGTAAGGGGAGAAATATTAGTAAATTTTCATTTGTTGGCCAAACAAAAAGAACATCATCTATATACCTAAACCTATTTGCATTGGAAGCGTTGATAAATGTGTGGAAGTCGAGAACGTTATCTTGGAAAGCAAAAATGGGTATGTTTGAAGGAATATATATATATATATATATATATATATATATATATATATATATATATATATATATATATATATATATATATATATATATATATATATATATATATATATATATATATATAGGTATATATAAGGTATATATATATATATATATATATATATATATATATATATTCTTCATTTAATTTGCTTTCTTGCTGTCTCCCGTGTTAGCTAGGCTGCGCAAGGAAACAGACGAAAGAATGGCCCAACCCACCCACATACACATCTATATACATACACGTCCACATACGCAAATATACATACCTATACATCTCAATGTATACATATATATACACACATAGACATATACATATACACACATGTACATAATTCATACTGTCTGCCTTTATTCATTCCCATCGCCACCTCGCCACACATAACAACCCTCTCCACCCTCACGTGTGCGAGGTAGCGCTAGGAAAAGACAACAAAGGCCACATTCGTTCACACTCAGTCACTAGCTGTCATGTAATAATGCATCAAAACCACAGCTCTCTTTCCATATCCAGGCCCCACAGAACTTTCCATGGTTTACCCCAGACGCTTCACATGCCCTGGTTCAATCCATTGACAGCACGTCGACCCCCGTATACCACATCGTTCCAATTCACTCTATTCCTTGTACGCCTTTCACCCTCCTGCATGTTCGGGCCCCGATCACTCAAAATCTTTTTCACTCCATCTTTCCACCTCCAATTTGGCCTCCCACATCTCCTCGTTCCCTCCACCTCTGACACATATATCCTCTTGGTCAATCTTTCCTCACTCATTCTCTCCATGTGACCAAACCATTTCAAAACAGCCTCTTCTGCTCTCTCAACCACACTCTTTTTATTACCACACATCTCTCTTACCTTCTTATTACTTACTCGATCAAACCACCTCACACCACATATTGTCCTCAAACATCTCATTTCAAGCACATCCATCCTCCTGCGCACAACTCTATCCATAGCCCACGCCTCGAAACCATACAACATTGTCGGAACCACTATTCATTCAAACATACCCATTTTTGCTTTCCGAGATAGTACTTTCGACTTCCACACATTCTTCAAGGCTCCCAGAATTTTCGCCCCCTCCCCCTCCCTATGATTCACTTCTGCTTCCATGGTTCCATCCTCTGCCAAATCCATTCCAAGATGTCTAAAACACTTCACTTCCTCCAGTTTTTCTCCATTCAGACTTACCTCCCAATTGACTTGACCCTCAACCCTACTGTACCTAATAACCTTGCTCTTATTCACATTTACTGTCAACTTTTCTTCTTTTACAGTCTTTACCAAACTCAGTCACCAGCTTTTGCAGTTTCTCACATGAATCAGCCACCAGCGCTATATCATCAGCGAACAATAACTGACTCACTTCCCAAGCTCTCTCATCCAAAACAGACTGCATACTTGCCCCTCTTTCCAACACTCTTGCATTCACCTCCCTAACAACCCCATCCATAAACAAATTAAACAACCATGGGGACATCACACACCGCTGCCGCAAACCTACATTCATTAAGAACTAATCACTTTCCTCTCTTCCTACACGTACACATGCCTTACATCCTCGATAAACACTTCACTGCTTCTAACAACTTGCCTCCCACACCATATATTCTTAATACCTTCCACTGAGCATCTCTATCAACTCTATCATATTCCTTCTCCAGATCGATAAATGCTACATACAAATCCATTTCCTTTTCTAAGCACTTCTCACATACATTCTTCAAAACAAACACCTGATCTACACATCCTCCACCACTTCTGAAACCAAACTGTTCTTCCCCCATCTGATGCTATATATATATATATATATATATATATATATATATATTTTTTCAAACTATTCGCCATTTCCCGCGTTAGCGAGGTAGCGTTAAGAGCAGAGGATTGGGCCATTGAGGGAATATCCTCACCTGGCCCCCTTCTCTGTTCCTTCTTTTGGAAAATTAAAAGAAATTGAGAGGGGAGGATTTCCAGCCCCCCGCTCCCTCCCCTTTTAGTCGCCTTCTACGACACGCAGGGAATATGTGGGAAGTATTCTTTCTCCCCTATCCCCAGGGATATATATATATATATATATATATATATATATATATATATATATATATATATATATATATATTTATATATATGCTTGGAAGTCGAGAATATTATCTCGGAAAGCAAAATTGGGTATGTTTGAAGCAATAGTGGTTCCAACAATGTTGTATGGCTGCGAGGCGTGGGCTACGGATAGAGTTGTGCGCAGGAGGGTGGATGTGCTTGAAATGAGATGTTTGAGGACAATATGTGGTGTGAGGTGGTTTGATCGAGTAAGTAATATAAGGGTAAGAGAGATGTGTGGAAATAAAAAGAGTGTGCTTGAGAGAGCACAAGAGGGTGTTTTGAAATGGTTTGGTCACATGGAGAGAATGAGTGAGGAAATATTGACCAAGAGGATATATGTGTCAGAGGTGGAGGGAACGAGGAGAAGTGGGAGACCAAATTGGAGGTGGAAAGATGGGGTAAAAAAGATTTTGAGTGATCGGGGCCTGAACATGCAGGACGGTGAAAGGCGTGCAAGGAATAGAGTAAATTAGAACAATGTGTTATACCGGGGTCGACGTGCTGTCAATACATTGAACCAGGGCATGTGAAGCGTGGAAAGTTCTGTGGGGCCTGGATGTGACAAGGGAGGTGTGGTTTCGGTGCATTATTACATGACAGCTAGAGACTGACTATAAACGAATGGTGCCTTTATTGTCTTTTCCTAGCGCTACCTCGCACACATGAGGGGGGAGGGGGTTGTTATTCCATGTGGGGCGAGGTGGCGATGGGAATGAATAAAGGCAGAAGGTAGGAATTATGTACATGTGTATATATGTGTATGTCTGTCTGTGTATATATATGTGTACATTGAGATGTATAGGTATGTATATTTGCGTATGTGGACGTGTATGTATATACATGTGTATGTGGGTGGGTTGGGCCATTCTTTCGTCTGTTTCCTTGCGCTACCTCGCTAACGCGGGAGACAGCGCCAAAACAAAATATATAAATATATAAATATATATATATATATATATATATATATATATATATATATATATATATATATATTTATATATATATATATATATATATATATATATATATATATATATATATATATATATATATATATATTTTTTTTTTTTTTTTCATACTATTCGCCATTTCCCGCGATAGCGAGGTAGCGTTAAGAACAGAGGACTGGGCCTTTTTTGGAATATCCTCACCTGGCCCCCTCTGTTCCTTCTTTTGGAAAAAAAAAAAAAAAAAAAGAGAGAGGGGAGGATTTCCAGCCCCCCGCTCCCTCCCCTTTTAGTCGCCTTCTACGACACGCAGGGAATACGTGGGATGTATTCTTAATCCCCTATCCCCAGGGATATATATATATATATATATATATTTATATACCCCAGACGCTTCACATGCCATGATTCAATCCAATGACAGCACGTAAACCCCGGTATACCACATCGATCCAATTCACTCTATTCCTTGCCCGCCTTTCACCCTCCTGCATGTTCAGGCCTCGATCACTCAAAATCTTTTTCACTCCATCTTTCCACCTCCGATTTGGTCTCCCACTTCTCCTCGTTCCCTCCACCTCTGACACATATATCCTCTTGGTCAATCTTTCTTCACTCATTCTCTCCAATGGACCAAACCATTTCAAAACACCCTCTTCTGCTCTCTCAACCACACTCTATTTATTAACACACATCTCTCTTACCCTTACATTACTTACTACCGATCAACCACCGCACACCACTTGGTATTTCTCTCAAACATCTATTTCCAGCACATCCATCCTCCGCGCACTAACTTCATCCATAGCCCACGCCCCGCAGCTATACAACCATTGTTGGAACCACTATTCCTTCAAACGTACCCCTTTTGCTTTCCGAAATAATGTTCTTTCTCGACTTCCAAACATTCTT
>NC_092243.1:16934965-16957095 GCF_036320965.1 Panulirus ornatus | reverse complement strand
TTATTCTCCCTGAAATTTAATGATACTCTTTCACCCCAACCCTCATTTGCCCTCTTTTTCGCCTCTTGCACCTTTCTCTTGACCTCCTTCCTCATTCTTTTATACATCTCCAGTTATTTGCATTATTTCCTTGCAAAAATCGTCCCAATGCCTCTCTCTTCTCTTTTACTGATAATCTCACTTATCTATCCCTCACTCACTACCCTCGCTAATCTGCCCACCTCCCACGCTTCCCATGCCACAAGCATCTTTTGCACAAGTCATCACTGCTTCTCTAAGTACATCCCATTCCTCCCCCACTCCCCCTTACGTCCTTTGTTCTCACCTTTTTCCATTCTGTACTCAGTCTCTCCTGGTACGTCCTCACACAAATCTCCTTCCCAAGCTCACTTACTCTCACCACTCTCTTCACCCCAACATTCTCTCTTCTTTTCTGAAAACCTCTATCAATCTTCACCTTCGCCTCCACAAGATTATGATCAGACATCCCTCCAGTTGCTCCTCTCAGCACATTAACATCCAAAAGTCTCTCTTTCGTGCGCCTATCAATTAACACGTTATCAAATAACGCTCTCTCGCCATGTCTCCTACTTACATACGTATACTTATGTATATCTCTCTTTATAAACCAGGTATTCAAATCACCAGTCCATTTTCAGGACATAAATCTACAAGCTCTTCATCATTTCCATTTACAACACTGAACACCCCATGTACACTAATTATTCCCTCAACTGCCACATTACTCACCCTTGCATTCAAATCACTCGTCACTATAACCCGGTCTCGTGCATCAAAACTACCAACACACTCACTCAGCTGCTCCCAAAACACTTGCCTCTCATGATCATTCTTCTCATTCCCAGGTGCATATGCACCAATAATCACCCATGTCTCTTCATCCACTTCCAGTTTTACCCATATCAATCTAGAGTTTACTTTCTTACACTCTATCACATACTCCCACCAATCCTGTTTCAGGAGTAGTGCTGCTCCTTCCCTTGCTCTTGTCCTCTCACTAACCCCTGACTTTACTCCCAAGACATTCCCAAACCACTCTTCCCCTTTACCCTTGCGCTTCGTTTCACTCAGATCCAAAACGTCCAGGTTCCTTTCCTCAAACATACTACCTGTCTCTCCTTTTTTCTCATCTTGTTTACATCCACACACGTTTAGACACCCCAGCCTGAGCCATCGAGGAGGATGAGCGCTCCCCGCGTGACTCCTTCTGTTTCCCCGTTTAGAAAGTTAAGGTACACTGAGGGCAAGGTTTCTAGCACCCCGCTCCCTCCCCTTTAGTCGCCTTCTACGACACGTGAGGAATGCGCGGGAAGTATTCTTTATCCCCTATCCTCTCTCTCTCTCTCTCTCTCTCTCTCTCTCTCTCTCTCTCTCTCTCTCTATATATATATATATATATATATATATATATATATATATATATATATATATATATATATATATATATATATATATATATTTTTTGCTTTGTCGCTGTCTCCCGCGTTTGCGAGGTAGCGCAAGGAAACAGACGAAAGAAATGGCCCAACCCACCCCCATACACGTGTATATACATACGTCCACACACGCAAATATACATACCTACACAGCTTTCCATGGTTTACCCCAGACGCTTCGCATGCCCTGATTCAATCCACTGACAGCACGTCAACCCCGGTGTACCACATCGATCCAATTCACTCTATTCCTTGCCCTCCTTTCACCCTCCTGCATATTCAGGCCCCGATCACAAAAATCCTTTTCACTCCATCTTTCCACCTCCAATTTGGTGTCCCACTTCTCCTCGTTCCCTCCACCTCCGACACATATATCCTCTTGGTCAATCTTTCCTCACTCATTCTCTCCATGTGACCAAACCATTTCAAAACACCCTCTTCTGCTCTCTCAACCATGCTCTTTTTATTTCCACACATCTCTCTTACCCTTACGTTACTTACTCGATCAAACCACCTCACACCACACATTGTCCTCAAACATCTCATTTCCAGCACATCCATCCTCCTGCGCACAACTCTATCCATAGCCCACGCCTCGCAACCATACAACATTGTTGGAACCACTATTCCTTCAAACATACCCATTTTTGCTTTCCGAGATAATGTTCTCGACTTCCACACATTCTTCAAGGCTCCCAGAATTTCCGCCCCCTCCCCCACCCTATGATCCACTTCCACTTCCATGGTTCCATCCGCTGCCAGATCCACTCCCAGATATCTAAAACACTTTACTTCCTCCAGTTTTTTTCCATTCAAACTTACCTCCCAACTGACTTGACCCTCAACCCTACTGTACCTAATAACCTTGCTCTTATTCACATTTAATCTTAACTTTCTTCTTTCACACACTTTACCAAACTCAGTCACCAGCTTCTGCAGTTTCTCACATGAATCAGCCACCAGCGCTGTATCATCAGCGAACAACAACTGACTCACTTCCCAAGCTCTCTCATCCCCAACAGACTTCATACTTGCCCCTCTTTCCAAAACTCTTGCATTCACCTCCCTAACAACCCCATCCATAAACAAATTAAACAACCATGGAGACATCACACGCCCCTGCCGCAAACCTACATTCACTGAGAACCAGTCACTTTCCTCTCTTCCTACACGTACACATGCCTTACATCCTCGATAAAAACTTTTCACTGCTTCTAACAACTTGCCTCCCACAGCATATATTCTTAATACCTTCCACAGAGCATCTCTATCAACTCTATCATATGCCTTCTCCAGATCCATAAATGCTACATACAAATCCATTTGCTTTTCTAAGTATTTCTCACATACATTCTTCATATATATATATATATATATATATATATATATATATATATATATATATATATATATATATATATATATATATATATATATATATGTATGTATTTTCTTTTTCTTTCAAACTATTCGCCATTTCCCGCGTTAGCAAGGTAGCATTAAGAACAGAGGACTGGGTCTCTGAGGGAATGTCCTCACCTGGCCCCTTTCTCTCTTCCTTCTTTTGGAAAGTTAAAAAAAAAACAAGAGGGGAGGATTTCTAGCCCCCGCTCCCTCCCCTTTTAGTCGCCTTCTACGACACGCAGGGAATACGTGGGAAGTATTTTTTCACCCCTATCCCCAGGGATAATATATATATATATATATATATATATATATATATATATATATATATATATACATATATATATATATATATATATATATATATATATATATATATATATATATATATATATATATATATGTATATATATATATATATATATATATATATATATATATATATATATTATCCCTGGGGATGGGGGAGAAAGAATACTTCCCACGCATTCCCTGCGTGTCGTAGAAGGCGACTAAAAGGGAAGGGAGCGGGCGGCTGGAAATCCTCCCCTCTCGTTTTTTTTTTTTTTTTTTTTTTTTTTTTTCCAAAAGAAGGAACAGAGAAGGGGACCAGGTGAGGATATTCCCTCAAAGGTCCAGTCCTCTGTTCTTAACGCTACCTCGCTAACGCGGGAAATGGCGAATAGTATGAAAGAAAGAAAGAATATATATATATATATATATATATATATATATATATATATATATATATATATATATATATATATATATATATATTATCCCTGGGGATAGGGGAGAAAGAATACTTCCCACGTATTCCCTACGTGTCGTAGAAGGTGACTAAAATGGAAGGGAGGGGGGGATGGAAATCTTCCCCTCTCATTTTTTTTTTTTCCAAAGGAAGAAACAGAGAAGGGGGCCGGGTGAGGATGTTTCCTCATAGGCCCAGTCCTCTGTTCTTAACGCTACCTCGTTGAGGCGGGAAATGGCGAATAGTATGAAAGAAAGAAAAAGATATTGGCCAACCATGAGGGAGGACAGACACCTGAGGCGACTGTGGGCAGACTCTTGTGCCCAGGATTCCATCTCATGTTGGCACGGATGGGCGACCCAGGCGGGCCTCGACTGACTCATGGTCAAAACGCTAACCACTACACCAAGGGTGCCCGTGTGTGTGTATGTATGTGTCTGTTTGTGTGTATATATATGTGCAAGTTATTATACACGGATGAAAGATGGAAGTTTAACAAGACAGTCGTCAGCTCCTGTGGACATAATATTAAAGTTAAACAATGTTCAGGCTCCACACGCAGGCTCTGCCGGACAGACTCATTTACATGTTGCATATCAGCAGTTTACTGTCGCTCTCTGGTGGCCAAACCGTCCCCTGGGGTCCATTATGCATACATAATTGTTAACAGATGTTTCGATGCACCATAGCGGCTAGAGAGCAGAGTACGAGGGCCAGACAGACCACAGCAACACTCTCGTCTTGAGTATAAGGAGCGGAGACTCGCCTGGCCTGATTATTGGCCGCCCTGCGCTGAGTCCTGTTGCTGAAGTCGGTAGAACCAAGCATTAGCTTTGGTACCCCACTGGGCAGGCAGCTGTCTCACTCTGTCTCATATTATCATTATTGTCATAATTCGTAGTAGAAGTAGTAGTGTTAGTAGTAGAATATTTCATTAATATTATTATTATTATTATTATTATTATTATTATTATTATTATTATTATTGTTATTATTATTATTATTATTATTATTACCATTATTATTATTATCACGATGATAATTGTTATTAGCATCATCATTATCTTCATTATCATTATCATAACTAATAGTATCTTATATATTAGTATTGCCATTATTTTGTCACTGCATGTGTATGAGTACGTACACATCTACAAGCGCCAACACAAAATTATCAAGAATTATTGTGATTACTAGCGTAATATTACTCAGCAGATTGTTATATTTCTCTCTTGTGTCTCCCCTGATGATGTATATATATATATATATATATATATATATATATATATATATATATATTTATTTTGCTTTGTCGCTGTCTCCCGCGTTTGCGAGGTAGCGCAAGGAAACAGACGGAAAGAAATACATACACGTCCACACACGCAAATATACATACCTATACATCTCAATGTACACATATATATACACACACAGACATATACATATATACACATGTACATAATTCATACTGTCTGCCTTTATTCATTCCCATCGCCACCCCGCCACACATGGAATAACAACCCCCTTCCCCCTCATGTGTGCGAGGTAGCGCTAGGAAAAGACAACAAAGGCCCCATTCGTACACACTCAGTCTCTAGCTGTCATGTAATAATGCACCGAAACCACAGCTCCCTTTCCACAGCCAGGCTCCTCAGAACTTTCCATGGTTTACCCCAGACGCTTCACATCCCCTGGTTCAATCCATTGACAGCACGTCGACCCCGGTATACCACATCGTTCCAATTCACTCTATTCCTTGCACGCCTTTCACACTCCTGCATGTCCAGGCCCCGATCACTCAGAATCTTTTTCACTCCATCTTTCCACCTCCAATTTGGACTCCCACTTCTCCCCGTTCCCTCCACCTCTAACACATATATCCTCTTGGTCAATCTTTCCTCACTCATTCTCTCCATGTGACCAAACCATTTCAAAACACCCTCTTCTGCTCTCTCAACCACGCTCTTTTTATTTTCACACATCTCTCTTACCCTTACATTACTTACTCGTTCAAACCACCTCACACCACATATTGTCCTCAAACATCTCATTTCCGGCACATCCACCCTCCTGCACACAACTCTATCCATAGCCCACGCCTCGCAGCCATACAACATTGTTGGAACCACTACTCCTTCAAACATACCCATTTTTGCTTTCCGAGATAATGTTCTCGATAACAAATGTTGGTGAAGTGAGGATATGGAGTGAGTATTTTGAATGTGTTTGATGATATAGTGGCAGATATAGAGTGTTTTGGTCGAGGTAGTGTGAGAAGTGAGGGGGTCAGGGAGAATGGTTTGATAAACAGAGAAGAGGCAGTGAAAGTTTTGCGGAAAATGAAAGCCCGCAAGGCGGCAGGTTTGGATGGTATTGCAGTGGTATTTATTAAAAAAGGAGGTGACTGTGCTGTGACTGGCTAATAAGGATATTCAATATATGTATGGTTCATGGTGAAGTGCCTGAGGATTGGCGGAATGCATTCATAGTGCCATTGTACAAAGGCAAAGGGGATAAACACCCACATACACGTGTATATTTAGAAACGCCCACACACGCACATATACATACATAAATTTCAACGTATACATACATATGCATACACAGACGTACACATATATACACATGTACATATTCATACTTGCTGCCTTCATCCATTCTCGTTGCCACCCCGCCACACACGAAATAGAATCCCACCCCTCCAGTGAGGCAGCGATAGGAACAGACAAAAAGTCGCTAGCTGTCATGTGTAATACACCGAAACCACAGCTCCCTTTCCATATCCAGGCTCCACAGAACTTTCCATGGTTTACCCCAGACCCTTCACCTGCCATGGTTCAATCCACTGACAGCACGTCGACCCCGGTATAACACATCGTTCCAATTCACTCTATTCCTTGCTCGCCATTCACCCACCTGTATGTTCAGGCCCCGGTCGCTCAAAATCTTTTCCACTCCATCCTTCCACCTTCAGTTTGGTCTCCCACTTCTCCTTCCTTCCACCTCTTACACACATATGCTCTTTGTCAATCTTTCCTCATTCATTCTCTTCATGTGTCCAAACCCTTTCAACACAGCCTCTTCTGCTCTCTTCACCACAGTTTTTTTTTATTACATCTCTTACATCATCTTACCCTTTAATTACTTACCTGATAAAACAGCCTCACACCACATATTGTACTTAAACATTTCAACACGCCCACCCTCCTCCACACAGCCTTATCTACAGCCCATACCTTACATTCATACAGTATTGCTGGAACTACTATTCCTTCAAACATACCTATTTATGCCCTCCCAAATAACATTTTCCCTTCCCACACATTCTTCAGCTGTCCTAAACCTTCGGCCCCTCACCCGCCCTATGACGCTCTTACGCTTCCATGGTTTCATTCGCTGCCATGTCTACTCCTAGGTATCTAAAACACTTAACTTCCTCCAAGTTTTCTCCATTCAAACTCACACCCCTACTAACCTTTCTCCTCACTCGTGCTAAACCTAATAACAAGGATTTCATCAATATTTACTCTTAACTTTCTCTTTTCACACTCACTCATCCGAACTCAGTCACCAAGTTTTCAAGTTTCTCACTCGAATCAGCTAAAAGTGCTGCATCATCAGCAAACAACAACTGAAGGCCCTTTCATCCCTCACAGATTGCATACTCGCCCCTCTAACACTCACGCATTTACCTCCCTCACCACCCCATCCATAAACAAACTGAACAACCATGCTGACATCACACACCCCTGCCGCAGACTAACCTTTAAATGCATCATTTCACTCGCCTTTCTTCCTACTCATACACTTGCCTTTACACCCTTGTCATGACTGGTCATGCTTTCCTCTCACACCGTATATTCTGAAAACCTTATATAAGGAATCTCTATCAGTCTTATCGTATGCTTTCTCCAGATCTATAAATGCCACAAACAAATCCATTTGTTACTCTAAATATTTCTCACACATATTTCTTTGAACAAACACGTGCGCCACACATCCTCCACCATTTTTTAAACTAAGCTACTCCTCCTCAATCTGACGCTCTGTGCATACCTTCATCCTTTCAATCACTATCCTTCCATACAAATTATCAGGTAAGACAAACAAAAAACTTTTACATATGTAGTTTGGATACTCATCTTTATCCCACTTGCCTTATACAGTGGCACTATACATGCATTCCGACATTCCTCAGGCACTTGACCATGATCCATACATACAGTGAATATCCTTATCAACCAATCAGAAACACAGTCACCCACTTTCTCAGTAAATTAAAGTGCAATTCCATCTAATACAGACGCCTTGCCCTTTTTCATATCATGTAAGGCTTTCACCACCTCATCCATCTTCACCAAACCACTCTCTATGGCTCTCTCACTTCACATAGCACCCTGACCCAAACACCCTACATCACCCATCTTTTCACCAAACACATTCAATAGTTCTTGAAAATACTCAGTCCGTCTCCTCTTCACTTCCCCTTTTGTCTCATTCACCGATGTTACCATTTGTTCTCTTATTTTTCGCACATTATTCACCTTCAGAAACATTTTATTCTTCTTAGAGTTTAGTAATACTCTCTCACCCAACTCTTATTTTCCCTCGTTTTCAATCCCTGCACCTTCCTCTTGACCTCCTACCGCTTTCTCTTATATATCTCCCAATCATTTGCACTTCTTGCCTGTAAGTACAACCCAAAAGCCTCTCCCTTCTCTTTCACTAGCAACGTTATTTATTCATCCCACCACTCACTACCCTTTCTAATCTGCCCATCTCTCACCTTTCGCATGCAACATGCATCTTTCGCATATGCCAGCACTGCTTCCTTGAATATTTCTTATTCCTCACCCATTCCACTTGCTTCATTGCCTCATCTACTCTCATCTTCTGCCATCCTACATTCAGTCTCCCCTGGTATTTCTTTACACCAGTCTCTTTTCTAAGCTCATTTACTCTCACCACTCTTTTCTCACCGACATTTCTTCTTTTCCGAAAACCTCTACAAATCTTCAGATCGCCTCCACAAGATAGTGATCATACATCCCACTAACTGCCCCTCTCCGCACATTAACATCGAAAACTCTCTCTAACACGCCTGTCAATGAATATGTAATCTAATGATGCGATCTGACCATCTTTCCTATACACATACGTATACTTGTGTACGTCCCTCTTCTTAAATCAGGTATTCCCAATCACCAGTCCACTCAGCAAACAACTCCACACACTGTTTCACTATTTCCATCATAATACTAAATACCCTCATGCTCCCTAATTACAACCTCAACTGCCACATTACTTATCTTCGTATTCAAATCACCTATCACTAAGCTAACACACACACACACACACACACACACACACACACATATATATATATATATATATATATATATATATATATATATATATATATATATATATATATATATATATATATATATATATATATATATGTATATATATATATTTGATATCTATTTATTATACTTTGCCGCTGTCTCCCGCGTTAGCGAGGTAGCCCAGGGAAACAGACGAAAGAATGGCCCAACCCACACACATACACATGTATATACATACACGTCCACACACAACACATATACATACCTAAACATCTCAACGTACACATATATATATACACACAGACATATACATATATACACATGTACATAATTCATGCTGTCTGCCCTTATTCATACCTGTCGCCACCCCACCACACATGAAATGACAACCCCCTCCCGCCGTATGTGGGCGAGGTACCGCCAGAAAAAGAACAAAGGCCACATTCGTTCACACTCAGTCTCTAGCTGTCATGTATAATGCACCGAAACCACAGCTCCCTTTCCACATCCAGGCCCACAAAACTTTCCATGGTCAACCCCAGACGCTTCACATGCCCTGGTTCAATCCATTGGCTGCAAGTCGAACCCAGTATGCCAAATCGTTCCAATTCACTCTATTCCTTGCCCTCCTTTCACCCTCCTGCATGTCCAGGCCCCGATTACTCAAAATCTTTTTCACTCCATCTTTCCACCTCCAATTTGGTCTCCCACTTCTCCTCGTTCCCTCCACCTTTGACACATATATCCTCTTTGTCAGTCTTTCCTCACTCATTCTCTCCATGTGACCAAACCATTTCAAAAACACCCACGTCTACTCTCTCAACTACACTCTTTTTATTTCCACACATCTCTCTCACCCTTTCATTACTTACTCGATCAAACCACCTCACACCACACATTGTCCTCAAACATCTCATTTCCAACACATCCACCCTCCTCAGCAAAACTCTATCTATAGCCCACGCCTCGCAAGCATATAACATTGTTGGAACCACTATTCCTTCAAACATACCCAATTTTGCTTTCCAAGATAATGTTCTCGACTTCCACACATTTTTCAACGCTCCCAGAACTTTCGCCCCCTCCCCCACCCTACGATTCACTTCCGCTTCCATGGTTCCATCCGCCACCGGATCCACTCCCAGATATCTAAAACACTTCACTTCCTCCAGTTTTTCTCCATTCAAACTTACCTCCCAATTGACTTGTCCCTCAGCCCTACTCTACCTAATAACCTTGCTATTATTCACATTTACTCTCAGGTTTCTTCTTTTACACACTTTACTAGACTCAAATTACCAGCTTCTGCAGTTTCTCACCCGAATCAGCCACCAGCGCTGTATCATCAGCGAACAGCAACTGACTTACTTCCCAAGCTCTCTCATCCTCAACAGACTGCATATTTATCCCTCTTTCCAAAACTTTCGAATTCACCTCCTTAACAACCCCATCGATAAACGAATTAAACAACCATGGAGACATCACGCACCCCTGTCGCAAACCAACATTCACTGAGAACCAATCACTTTCCTCTCTTCCTACACGTACACATGCCTTACATCCCCGATAAAAACTTTTCACTGCTTCTAACAACTTACCTCCCACACCATATATTCTTAATACCTTCCACAGATCATCTCTGTCCACTCTATCATATGCTTTCTCCAGATCCACAAATGCTACATACAAATCCATTTGCTTTTCTAAGTATTTCTCACATACATTCTTCAAATTAAAAACCGGATCTACACATCCTCTTCCATTTCTGAAACCACACTGCTCTTCCCCAATCTGATGCTCTGTACATGCCTTCACCCTCTCAGTCAATACCCTCCCATATAATTTCCCAGGAATGCTCAACAAACTTATACCTCTGTAATTTGAGCTCTCACTCTTATCCCCTTTGCCTTTGTACAATGGCACTATGCACGGATTCCGCCAGTCCTCAGGCACCTCACCATGAGTCATACATACATTGAATAACCTTACCAACCAGTCAACAATACAGTCACCCCCTTTTTTAATGAATTCCACTGCAATACCATCCAAACCCGCTGCCTTGTCGGCTTTCATCTTTCGCAAAGCTTTTACTACCTCTTCTCTGTTTGCCAAATCATTCTCCCTAACCCTTTCACTCTGCGCACCACCTCGACCAAAACACCCTACATCTGCCACTCTATCATCAAACACATTCATCAAACCTTCAAAATACTCACTCCATCTCCTTCTCACATCACCACTACTTGATATCACCTCCCCATTAGCCCCCTTCACTGATGTTCCCATTTTTTCCCTTGTCTTACGAACTTTATTTACCTCCCTCCAAAACATCTTTATTTCTCCCTAAAATTCAATGATACTCTCTCGCCCCAACTCTCATTTGCCCTCTTTTTCGCCTCTTGCACCTTTCTCTTGACCTCCTGCCTCTTTCTTTTATACATCTCCCGGTCATTTCCATTATGACAGATATATACATATATACACATGTACATAATTCATGACTGCGGCCTTTAATCATTCCCGTCATCACCCCGCCACAAATGAAATGACAAACCCCTCCCCCCGCATGTGCGCGAGGTAAGGCTAAGAAAAGACAACAAAGGCCACATTCATTCACACTCAGTCTCTAGCTGTCATGTATAATGCACCGAAACCACATCTCCCTTTCCATATCCTGGCCCGACAAAACTTTCCATGGTCTACCCCAGACGCTTCACATGCCCTGGTTCAATCCATTGACAGCACGTCAACCCCGGATTATCACATCGTTCTAATTCGCTTTATTCCTTGCACGCCTTTCACCCTCCTGCATATTCAGGCCCCGATCGCGCAAAATCTTTTTCACTCCATCTTTCCACCTCCAATTTGGTCTCCCACTTCTCCTGGTTCCCTCCACCTCTGACACATATATTCTCATTCTCAATCTTTCCTCACTCATTCTCTCCATGTGACCAAACCATTTCCACACACCCTCTTCTCCTCTCTCAACCACACTCTTCTTATTACCACACATCTCTCTTACCCCTTCATTACTTAGTCGATCAAACGACCTCAAACCACATATTGTCCTCAAACATCTCATTTCCAGCACATCCACCCTCCTCTGCACAACTCTATCTATAGCGCACTTCTCGCAACGATAATTCATTGTTGGAACCACTATTCCTTCAAACATACCCATTTTTGCTTTCCGAGATAATGTTCTCGCCTTCCACACATTTTTCAACGCTCCCAGAACTTTCGCCCCCTCCCCCACCCTGTGACTCACTTCCGCTTCCATCGTTCCATCTGCTGCCAAATCAACTCTCAGATAAGTAAAAAACTTCACTTCCTCCAGTTTTTCTCCTTTCACACTTACCTCCCAATTGACCAGTCCCTCAACCCTACTGTACCTGATAACCTTGCTCTTCTTCACATTTACTCTCAGCTTCTTCTTTCACACACTTTACCAAACTCAGTCACCAGCTTCTGCAGTTTCTCGCCCGAATCAATCACCAGCGCTGTATCATCAGCCAAAAACACTGACTCACTTCCCAAGCCCTCTCATTCACAACAGACAGCATACTTGCCCCTCTCTCCATGACTTGCATTTACCTCCCTAACAACCCAACCATAAAAGAATTACACAGCCATGGAGACATCACGCACCCCTGCCGCAAACCAACATTCACTGAGAACCAATCACTTTCCTCTCTTCCTACTCTTACACATGCCTTACATCCTCGATAAAAACTTTTCACTTCTTCTAGCAACTTGCCTCCGACACCATATATTCTTAATACTATCCACAGAGTATCAATATCAACTCTATCATATGCCTTCTCCAGATCCATAAATGCTACAATACAAATCCATTTGCTTTTCTAAGTATTTCTCCCATACATTCTTCAAAGCAAATACCTGATCCACACGTCTTGTACCACTTCTGAAACCACACTGCTCTTCCCCAATCTGGTAACATCAATAACCTCCCATATGATTTCCCAGGAATATTCAACAAACTTATACCTCTGTAATTTGAACACTCACCTTTATCCCCTTTTCCTTTGTACAATGTCACTATGCATGCATTCCGCCAATCGTCAAGCACCTCACCATGAGTTATACATACATTAAATATCCTTGCCAACCAGTTAACAACATAGTCAACCACTTTTTTATAAATTCCACTGCAAAACCATCCAAACCCGTGCCTTGCCAGCTTTCAACTTCTGCAAAGCTTTTACTACCTCTTCTCTGTTTGTCAAATGATTCTCCCTAACCCTCTCACTTCGTACACCACCTCGACCAAAAAACACCTTATATCTGCCACTCTAGTATCTAACACATTCAACAAACCTTCAAAATATTCACTCCCTCTCCTTTTCACATCACCATTACTTGTTATCACCTCCCCGTTAACCACATTCACCGATGTTCCCATTTGTTCTCTTGTCTTACGCACTGTATTTACCTCCTTTCAAAACATATTTTTATTCTCCCTTAAATTTAATGACACTCTCTCACCCCAACTCTCATTTGCCCTCCTTTTCACCTCTTGTACCTTTTTCTTGACCTCCTGCCTCTTATTTTATACATCACCCAGTCATTTGCACTAGTTCCCTGCAAAACTCGTCCAAATGCCTCTCTCTTCTCTTTCACTAATAATCTTACTTCTTCATCCCACCACTCAATACACTTTCTAATCTGTCCATCTCCCACGCTTCATATGCTACAAGCATCTTTTACGCAAGCCACAGATTCCTTAAATATCTCCCATTTCTCCCCAACTCCCCTTACGTCCTCTGTTTTCACCTTTTTCCATTCTGCATTCAGTCTCTCCTGGTACTTCCTCACACAAGTCTCTTTCCCAAGCTTACTTACTCTCGCCACTCTCTTCACCCCACCATTCTCTCTGCCTTTCTGAAAACCTCTATCTTCACCTTCGCCTCCACAAGATAATGATCATACATCCATCCAGTTGCACCTCTCAGCACATTAACATCCAAAAGTCTCTCTTTCACGCGCTTATCAATTAACACATAATCCAATAACGCTCTCTGGCCATCTCTCCTACCTACATACGTATACTTATACATATATCTCTTCTTAAACCACGTATTCCCAATCACCAGTCCTTTTTCAGCACAAAAATCTACAAGCTCTTCACCCTTTCCATTTACAACACTGAACACCACATTTAACCAATTGTTCCCTCAACTGCTACACTACTCACTTTTGCATTCAAGTCACCCATCACTATAACCCGTTTCCGTGCATCAAAACTTCTAACACACTCACTCAGCTGCTCCCAAAACAGTTGCCTCTCATGATCTTTCTTCCCATGCCCAGGTGCAGAGCCACCAATAATCACCCATTTCTCTCAATCCACTTTCACTTTTACCCATATCAATCTAGAGTTTACTTTCTTACACTCTATCACATACTCCCACCACCCTTGTTTCAGGAGTAGTGCTACTCCTTCCCTTGCTCTTGTCCTCTCACCATCCCCTGACTTTACTCCCAAGATATTCCCAATCCACTCTTCCCCTTCCCCCTTGAGCTTCGTTTCACTCAGAGCCAAAACATCCAGGTTCCTTTCCTCAAACATACTACCCATCTCTCCTTTTTCTTATCTTGGTTACATCAACACGCATTTAGACACCCCGATCTGAGCCTTCGAGGAGGATGAGTACTCCCTACGTGACTCCTTATTCTGTTTCCCCTTTAAAATGTTAAAATACATGGAGGGGAGGGTCTTTAGTCCCCCCCCCCTCCCATCCCCTTTAGTCGCCTTCTACTACACGTGAGGAATCCGTGGGAAGTATTCTTTCTCCCCTTTCCCCAGGGACAGAGGATATATATATATATATATATATATATATATATATATATATATATATATATATATATATATATATATATATATATGTATACACTCTTATTATACTTAATCGCCGTCTCCCGCGTTAGCGAGGTAGCTCAAGGAAACAGACGAAAGAATGGCCCAACCCACCCACATACACACGTATGTACATGAATGCCCACACACGTACATATACATACCTATACATTTCATCGTATGCATACATAAACATACACAGACATATACATATATACGCATGTACATATCAATACTTGCTGAATTCATCCTTTCTCGTCGCTACCCCGCCACACATGAAGTAGCATCCCCCTTCCTACCACCAGCAGCGAGGTAGGGCTAGGAAAAGACAAAAAAAGGCCACACTCGTTCACGTTCAGTCTCATACATCACATGTGATGTATGGCATATGCACATGCCATACATCCTTGGTAAAAACTATTCACTGCCTCTAGCAACTTACCTCCCACGCCACATACTCTTAAAACCTTCCAGAAAGTATCTCTATCAACTTTACATATCATATGTCTTCTCCAAATCAATACAAATCCATATACTTTTTTATTATCATACTTAGTCGCTGTTCCCGCGTTAGCGAGGTGGCTTAAGGAAGCAGACGAAAGAATGGCCCAACCTACCCAAATGCTCATGTATATACGTAAACGCCCACACACGCACATATACATACCTATACATTTCAACGTATACATACATATACATACACAGACATATACAAATATACACATGTACATATCCGTACTTCCTCCCTTCATTCATTCACGTCGCCACCCCGCCACACATGAAATGGCACCCCCCTACCCCCGTGCGCGCGTGAGGTAGCGCTAAGAAAAGACAACAAAGGCCACATTCGTTCACAGTCAGTTTCTAAATGTCATGTGTAATGCACCGAAACCGCAACTCCCTTTCCACATCCAGGCCCCACAAAACTTTCACCCCTCTGTATGTTCAGGGCCCAATCGCTCAAAATCTTTTTACTCCATCCTTCCACCTCCAATTTGGTGTCCCACTTCTCCTCGTTCCCTCCACCTCTGACACATATATCCTCTTTGTCAATCTCTCCTCACTCATTCTCTCCATGTGACCAAACCATTTCAATACACCTTCTTCTGCTCTCTCAACCACAGTCTTTTTATTACCACACATCTCTCTTATCCTTTCATTACTTACTCGATCAAATCACCTCACACCACATATTGTCCTCAGACATTTCATCTCCAAGACATCCACCCTCCTCCGCACAACCCTATCTATATCCCATGCTTCGCAACCATATAACATTGCTGGAACCCCTATTCCTTCAAACATAACCGTTTTTGCTCTCCGAGATAACGTTCTCGCCTTCCACACATTCTTCAACGTTCCCAGAACCCTCGCCCCCTCCCCTACCCTGTGTCTCACTTCCGCTTCCATGGTTGCATTCGCTGCTAAATCCACTCCCAGATATATAAAACACATCACTTCCTCCAGGTTTTCTCAGTTCATACTTACTTCCCATTCAACTTGTCCGTCCCCAACTGAACCTAATAGCCTTGTTCTTATTCACTTTTACTCTCAGTTTTCTTCTTTCACACACTTTACCAAACTGTCACCAACTTCTGCAGTTTCTCACCCGAATCAGTTACCAGCGCTGTATCATCAGCGAACAACAACTCACTCACTTTCCAAGCCCCTAACCCATAGCACAACATGCCTTCTCCAGATCCATAAATGCTACATACAAATCCATTTGCTTTTCTAAATATTTCTCACATACATTCTTCAAAGTAAACACCTGATCCACACATCCTCTACCACTTCTGAAACCACACTGCTCTTCCCCAATCTGATGCTCTGTACATGCCTTCACCCTCTCAATCGATACCCTCCCATATAATTTAACAGGAATACTCAACAAACTTATACCTCTATAATTTGAGCACTCAATCTTATCCCCTTTGCCTTTGTACAATGGCACTATGCAAGCATTCCGCCAATCCTCAGGCATCTCACCATGAATCATACATACATTAAATAACCTTACCAACCAGTCAACAATACAGTCACCCCCTTTTTTAATAGATTCCACTGCAATACCATCCAAACCTGCTGCCTTGCCGGCTTTCATCTTCCGCAAAGCTTTTACTACCTCTTCTCTGTTTACCAAATCATTTTCCCTAACCCTCTCACTTTGCACACCACCTCGACCAAAACACTCTATATCTGCCACTCTATCATCAAACACATTCAACAAGCCTTCAAAATACTCACTCCATCTTCTTCTCACATCACCACTACTTGTTATCACCTTCGCATTAGCGCCCTTCACTGAAGTCCCCATTTGCTCCCTTGTCTTACGCACTTTATTTACCTTCTTCCAGAACATCTTTTTATTCTCCCTAAAATTTAATGATACTCTCTCACCCCAACTCTCATTTGCCCTCTTTTTCACCTCTTGCACCTTTCTCTTGACCTCCTGTCTCTTTCTTTTATACATCTCCCACTCAATTGCAATATTCCCTGCAAAAATCGTCCAAATGCCTCTCTCTTCTCTTTCATTAATAATCTTCCTTCTTCATCCCACCACTCACTACCCTTTCTAATCAACCCACCTCCCACGCTTCTCATGCCACAAGCATCTTTTGCGCAATCCATCACTGATTCCCTAAATACATCCCATTCCTCCCCCACTCCCCTTACTTCCATTGTTCTCACCTTTTTCCATTCTGTACTCAGTCTCTCCTGGTACTTCCCCACACAAGTCTCCTTCCCAAGCTCACTTACTCTCACCACCCTCTTCACCCCAACATTCACTCTTCTTTTCTGAAAACCCACACAAATCTTCACCTTAGCCTCAACAAGATAATGATCAGACATCTCTCCAGTTGCACCTCTCAGCACATTAACATCCAAAAGTCTCTCTTTCGCGCGCCTGTCAATTAACACGTAATCCAGTAACGCTCTCTAGCCATCTCTCCTACTTACATACGTATACTTATGTATATCTCGCTTTTTAAACCAAGTATTTCCAATCACCAGTCCTTTTCAGCACATAAATCTACAAGCTCTTCACCATTTCCATTTACAACACTGAACACCCCATGTACACCAATTATTCCCTCAACTGCCACATTACTCGCCTTTGCATTCAAATCACCCATCATTATAACCCGGTCTTGTGCATCAAAACTACTAGCACACTCATTCAGTTGCTCCCAAAACACTTGTCTCTCATGATCCTTCTTCTCATGCCCAGGTGCATATGCACCAACAATCACCCATCTCTCTCCATCAACTTTCAGTTTTACCCATATCAATTGAGAATTTACTTTCTTACATTCTATCACATACTCCCACAACTCCTGTTTCAGGAGTACTGCTACTCCTTCCCTTGCTCTTGCCCTCTCACTAACCCCTGACTTTACTCCCAAGACATTCCCAAACCACTCTTCCCCTTTACCCTTGAGCTTCGTTTCACTCAGAGCCAAAACATCCATGTTCCTTTCCTCAAACAAACTACCTTCTCTTCTTTTTTCACATCTTGGTTACATCCACACACATTTAGACACCCCAATCTGAGTCTACGAGGAGGATGAGCACTCCCCGCGTGACTCCTTCTGTTTCCCATTTTTAGGAAGTTAAAATACAAGGAGGGGAGTATTTGACATATATATATATATATATATATATATATATATATATATATATATATATATATATATATATATATATATATATATATATATATATATATATATCCCGCGCTACCTCGCTAACGAGGATAAGGCGAATATGTAAAAGAAAAAGAAAAATATGAATTATCCCTGGGGATAGGGGAGAAAGAATACCTCCCACGTATTCCCTGCGTGTCGTAGAAGGCTACTAAAAGTGGAGAGAGTTGTGGGCTGGAAATCCTCCCCTCCCGTTTATGATTTTCCAAAAGAAGGAATTGAAAGGTGGGCCAAGTGAGGATGTACCCTCTAAGGTTCACTCCTCTGTTCTTGGCGCTACCTCGCTAACGCGGTATAAGGCGAATATGTATGAAAAAAAAAGGAAAGTGAAAATATATATATATATATATATATATATATATATATATATATATATATGTATATATATATATATATATATATATATATATATATATATATATATATATATATATATATATATATACATATATATATATACATATATATATATATATATATATATATATATATATATAACAGGGAGGACCGAGAGTGTAGCAGCAAAGTCTTTCATTTATCACATTCCTCATGCAAACTGACAGAAAGATGAGATAACAAGGGGTAAATATAGAAGAAACTCAGGTGAGTGTGGGGATAATTAAGCAAAACTGACAAGCCAGGTCGTAAGAAGGATCCTGCCCCGTCGACCTGTTATGATCTGGCTTGTCAGTTGATGACGACGTGAGGATACGAATAGTTATGGACGTGAGGAAACAGTCCCAGACAGTTTGGGGTCATCATTGGCGAAGCAGGACGTGGAGAAATGGTGAAGCAGATAAGACAGGATTATGAGGAGAAATGAGAGGAGGACCCAGCGTAAGGGATATAAAGAAAAAAAAGAACTACGTTTGTGAAGTCGTTAATAAAATGTAAAGAAAATTATGAGACTGGAGTAATGACACTACAAGAAGGAAACCAAACTACCGAGGGAAGGTACCGGACGAGTGGAGACCAGAAAGCCTTGTTAAAGAAGTGAGGAAGCAAAACGAGGCTGGTGGCGAGGAAAGTGAGAAGGGTGGTGGACATTCCAGCATGCGTCTGGCTCGAGCGGGCGAGTGCATGGCGGCGCATGCCGGGCTGAAGCAGGGCCGGTCATGCACATACAAGGCGTTGATGGTGTCACACTTGTGGCGGCGGCCGCCCCGGCAGACCTATGACGCAACTCCTTTTACTTCTCTCCACCGAGTGAGAGCGAGTGTGTGTTCTCTCTCTCTCTCTCTCTCTCTCTCTCTCTCTCTCTCTCTCTCTCTCTCTCTCTCTCTCTCTCTCTCTCTCTTTTCCTCTCTCTCTCTCTTCCTCTCTCTCTTTTTTCTTTTTTACTCTCTCTCAAACACAGCTTTGTCTTCTTCTTTCTCTCTACACATTCTTTTCCTTTCTTTTTTCTATCTCTGCTTGTGTGTGAGAGCGTACATCACTATAAAGAATTCGTGACATGAGGCAGCGCTAGGGCGTAGAGTTAGAGAGAGAGTTAGAGAGAGAGAGAGAGAGAGAGAGAGAGAGAGAGAGAGAGAGAGAGAGAGAGAGAGAGAGAGAGAGCGTAGGTTGAGCGGCACCATGTCATCAGTAGGGCTGGTGCGACCCACTGTAGGAGTCCCCCCCCCCCAGCTCCTCGCCTCTAAACAGTTGGAACAAGTGTCAGTCATACAGAGAGGAAGGGACGTCTCCAGCAGCCCTACCCACCCACCCACTTGTTACCCTCCTCACGTAACATTCTCATCCATCACAGTCGACATTATGGCTACTGTTACGGGAAACTGTCTCAACGTCTTCTCTTCGGTGAACAACAGAGAGGGAAAATAGGGGTCACGTCATGTCTGAGACACTGTACGACTTGGGAGAATGACTACCTGTATACCACAGACGTCGTTTAGTAATGATGTTTATTTGTGCAAGTATACATAGAGAAAATATTTTTTGTGACAGTGTGATTGAAGGGCACTAAGTTGGAGGGAGTAGGTGGATGCAAGCAGAGACCATATACCTTAGGTACAGCAGTGCCTCACCACAGGAGGGTGACACGCTGGCCCAAGCGGTTAGCGCACCGCACCAACACCTGCTGATGAAGCCATGTGCATAACGCTGCCAGGCTCACTGGCCTTCACACCACAACACCAGACACAGAAGATCATTGTAACACTTCCTTAATCAATGAACCACAGTGGTTAAATAACCGGCTTAGTACGATGAATGAAATTATGATGATATGAATGATTTATGAAAGAGACGCAAGGAAAACCTAGAAAGAACAGACGGGACAATCATGTTAAAGGTAAAATTGTTAAAGAAGAACAATGTTTTCATTGTAAAGAAAAAAACTGTATCACGCATCAGGATGAAACTAGAATTTCATAAAAAATAATATCTCACGAAGATGTATAACAAATGCTATACAGATGATTTTGAGCAAAATGATTATTACCAATATATATATATATATATATATATATATATATATATATATATATATATATATATATATATATATATATATATATATATATATATATATTTTTTTTTTTTTATACTTTGTCGCTGTCTCCCGCATTTGCGAGGTAGCGCAAGGAAACAGACGAAAGAAATGGCCCAACCCCCCCCCCCCATACACATGTATATACATACGTCCACACACGCAAATATACATACCTACACAGCTTTCCATGGTTTACCCCAGACGCTTCACATGCCTTGATTCAATCCACTGACAGCACGTCAGCCCCGGTATACCACATCGCTCCAATTCACTCTGTTCCTTGCCCTCCTTTCACCCTCCTGCATGTTCATGCCCCGATCACACAAAATCTTTTTCACTCCATCTTTCCACCTCCAATTTGGTCTCCCTCTTCTCCTTGTTCCCTCCACCTCCGACATATATATCCTCTTGGTCAATCTTTCCTCACCCATCCTCTCCATGTGCCCAAACCACTTCAAAACACCCTCTTCTGCTCTCTCAACCACGCTCTTTTTATTTCCACACATCTCTCTTACCCTTACGTTACTCACTCGATCAAACCACCTCACACCACACATTGTCCTCAAACATCTCATTTCCAGCACATCCATCCTCCTGCGCACAACTCTATCCATAGCCCACGCCTCGCAACCATACAACATTGTTGGAACCACTATTCTTTCAAACATACCCATTTTTGCTTTCCGAGATAATGTTCTCGACTTCCACACATTCTTCAAGGCCCCCAGAATTTTCGCCCCCTCCCCCACCCTATGATCCACTTCCGCTTCCATGGTTCCATCCGCTGCCAGATCCACTCCCAGATATCTAAAACACTTCACTTCCTCCAGCTTTTCTCCATTCAAACTCACCTCCCAATATATATATATACATATATATGTATGTATGAATATTGGAAAGGATCACAATTTTGCGCGTGATCAAGTATATTTTTAAGAGTCCTCGGGGATACATTGTGTCCTAGCTATGTCTCTTCGTCGTATATCAACTGACTTTTATTTCCCTCTTGTGTCTCCCCTGATGATGTGATTATTACACGAAAGTGCACTTGGGAACTTATCGTGTTTCATTTTCTCCGTGAACTCTTAAGA
>NC_092243.1:16519965-16592465 GCF_036320965.1 Panulirus ornatus | reverse complement strand
GCACACGCATTATCTGCAAGCACGGACGCATTATCTCCAAGCACACAATACACCCCCAGGCTCGATTTCCCTTTAACATCCGCTTTGTGGAGCGTGTGTGCCTGGCCAGAGGCCGCACAGATCTCCCGCTACACACAACTCAGCCTCCCCGCGCGCCGCTCTGTTTACACTCTCCTGGTCGTGTTTGTCGCCATCCAGCACACATGGTTGACTTCCGTGTGTTCCACTGCCTCCCTAACATACCTGGCTTGTTCTTCATTCTTATCATGTTTGGTATACAGCTTTATTTTTTTCTGCTGTACTGAGTAATGTACTTACTGAGATGAGTAATGTGCTCAGTGAGATGAGAAATGTACTCATTGAAATGAATAATGTACTCACGGAGATGAGTAATGTACTCACTGAGATAAGTATGGACTCACTGAGATGAGTAATTCATACTCTTTAAGTGATGTACTCACTGAAATGAGTAATGTACTCACTGACATGACTCACAGATGAGTAATGTACTCACTGAAATGGGTAATGTACTCACTGAGGTAAGTGGTGTACTCGCTGAGGTGAATAATGTATATTCACTGAGATGAGTAATGTGATCCCGGAGATGAGTAATGTATTGACATTATGGCTGAGTCATGAGTAACAGCTGGTGACGATGATATTTACTTGCCTTACTTGACGTGGTTGATGTAGATGACGTGGGTATAGTTCGCGTGGTTGGTGTGGCGATGCACTTGACGTGGGTGATGTAAATGACATATGGTGTTGTAGTCTCGGGTTGTGTGGCATATCTGGGTGTTGTAACGAGTTCTGATGACGTGGCTGATGTGTTCTTGAAACTGATAGGTTGCTGAAGCTGAAGAGCGGTTGAAGATGACGTGTTGTTGAAGCCGACGTGATGCTGCAGTTGATGTGGTGTTGAAGCTGACGTGATGCTGCAGTTGACGTGGTGTTGAAGCTGACGTGATGCTGCACTTGACGTGTTGCTGAAGTCAACTTTGATGCTGTAGTTGACGTGTTGTTGAAGTCAACGTGTCTTTGTTGGTGTGCTGTTGAAACTGACGTGTTGTTGAAGTACAACAAGTCGTTGAAGCTGATGTCTTGTTGGAACTGTCGTGTTGTTGAGACTTACGTGCTACTGAAACTGACGTGTTGTTGTAGCAAACGTGTAGTTGAAACTGACGTGTTGTTGTAGCAAACGTGTTATTGAAACTGATGTGTTGTTCAGCTGACGAGTGGTCAAAATTCACATGTCGTCGACCTTGACGTGTACAGGTTGACGTCGATGTGTTGTTGATGTTGTACTGAAGGTGAAGTGCGGTTGAAACTGATAAATGGTTGTAGCTGACGTGTTTTTTAAGTCAACACTTTGCTGAAAATGACGTGTTGTTAAAAGAGACGTGTTGCTCAAGCTTTTGTATTGCTGAAGCAGACGTGTTGCTGAATTCTACTTGTTGTTGAACCTGAGGTGTTGTTAAAGCCAATGTGTTGTTGAAGCTGGGATGTTGTGCTGAGGCCAATATGCCTCTGAAGCTGAAATGTTAATTAGCTGATAATTTAGCTTGAGTGAAGTGGGTGATGTGGTGATGTAGCAGTCTTGAACGATATGCCTAACTTGGTGTGGGTGATGTGAGTTCCGTAATTATAAAGTGTAGCTGATGTGGTGATGTTGGTGAGTTGGATGATGTAGCTGCCTTGCTCTCTCCTATGTGGTGATGTTGTTGAAGTGGGTGATGTGGCTGATATGCTGTAGCCTATGTGGTGATGTAGAGTGAAGTGAATAATGCAACTGACATGGTAATAATCGTTGAGAGGTTGATATGGATGATATAATGATGTAGGGAACTTGGGTGCTGTATATGAAGCAGGCATGATACCTGACACTGGTTAAGCTGATCACCTGAACTGTGGAGCTGGAGGTGTGTGTGTGTGTGTGTGTGTGTGTGTGTGTGTGTGTGTGTGTGTGTGTGTGTGATGATTGATGCCTCAGTGTGTGTACGAGATACACTTCATCCAGCGACCCTCCAGCTTGGCCCTTGCCAACGACACACATTAATAACGTTCAACAGTTCCCTGCCATGCGCCTTACATCTTGCACTCCAGCCACATGACCTGGAAATGCATGGATCGATCGCGCGTTCCTTTTTTTTTGGTCCCTCCAGCATAAGATTACGTCTTAAAGTTACGAGAGAACCTGATGAGCCAGGCGAGGACGTGAGAAGTAGGCCATGCGAGGCGGTGGGTTTACCTGTATGCTGCTGTCACTGGCGCACGTCTCCACGGGTGGGTGTCCTCCTCACCCATCACATTCTGATGTGATCACAGGAGTCGGGCAGGAGGGAATGGTCAGGACGGAAGGCAACCTGGTTGGTGTGGTGCCTGAGGACACATTTCTTTTATTTTTCCACGAGTTCTAATGCTGAAATGTATCTATAGAGAGAGTTATATGCTTGATGCATAAGTATACATCTGTTCTGTTTAATGTGATCAAGAAAGCCATTGTTATTTGCAAGCATAACCTTCAGAGGTTCAGTATTGTGGCAATGTCATCAGTCCAAGTTTATTTTTGGTCGCGTCAGTTTGCTGGTTTGTTAATTTCTTTGTGGCTGTCATTTTTCGTAAATGTTGCCAACGGAAAACGTGTTGAGGGAGGCGTGCGCTCTTCCCATGACCACTTCTGGTGTGGCCGACCTGCTGGAAACTAAATTAAACTTGGGGCCTGGCAACGATGACGTCAGAGACTATGACGTCACTACGCTTCACGTTACTTGTCAGTAGGGAACTTCATTAACAGCTACATCAGTCAAGGTTCTTTAAAGGTAAAAACGTGAAAAATCATTTTTGATACGAAACGTCAAATCTGACGATTTGAACATATGTAAATATAAACTAGTTATGTCAAGGTTTTAAGTTATACAGATTTTTTTCCCTCTCTCTGTTCAGTACATGTTGTAGTGGCTGGTTAAGATTAGACTTGTGATTAATACAGATACATATAAGACGCATCAGTTGCCTTGCTATAGTATGAGAGTTATCAAAATGTACTGATTTTCACCACTGACTGTACCACGTCTCTCAGCGAACAAGGAAGGTAAAAAATGCTGGAAAAAAAGGAAAGAAATTCACAGTTCCGAGAAGGCACTCGGGACTCCAGTCACCGTGACTTAGAGGTTCTTCAGCATCTGAATCATTTGTGTGTGTGTGTGTGTGTGTGTGTGTGTGTGTGAGGCACGTAGGTGTTGCTGGAGGAGTGGATGGTTATCATGTGGTGTAAGAGAGGCTGCTTTATATCCAGTTATGGGAACGCTCAAATAACCTGACTCACAAGATATGAAACAAAAAGACAATGACCTTTTTTCAATATAATCTCCAGTAACCTTCCGGGCACTTGATCCACTTGTCCTTCAGCCCTTTGATGCCAGTCTTGTGAGTCTTTCGATTGCAGGTCAAAGCAGACCTTAATAGCCACTTGTATATCCTCGTCATCCTGAAAGCGGTGACTACACAGGTAGGACTCCAAGTTTCGAGATAGATATTTGTCACTGTGAGTCCAGTCTGGGGTATAGCGAGGGTGGTTGCGAAACCACAGGTTAGAGTAGCAGCTAGTGCGGTACGGCCCTTGTGGTCAGGCGCATTGCCATGAAGAAGGGAGAAAATTTGGTCATCACTTACCATGCTGAATCACTGATAGCGTTGAGCAATTTTCTAAGGAAGTCATCATCATAGTCACCTATGATCATTGTTCCATGCCGTATATAGTCAACATATAGTTGACGTAACAGAAGATTACAGACATGATCTTGTAGTCAGAGGGGGAGAGAGCGCCAATGTTTCCTCTGTGAGAAACCCAGGTACGAATACCATTGATGTGATTCATTCCATGTAACCAGACGGGTAAAGAAAGCTCGCTAAATCTGCTCATACACTTCAAGCAGCTCTTGTCTTAGGGCAACCCTCTGGTGTCGATGTTGACCACTTGGGTGTCTGACGACCCATCTAACTATAAATCTTAGACGTATTCAATTGCGAGATTCATTGTTGATTATCATAATAATCATGGATGAAAAAGTAATCAGGATTCTACTTTCAGTGCTTCTAAAGAGCCGATTCGCCATTATCAAGTTCTTGACGAAGGCCATGGTTGCTCCATCACTGGCACATAGAGGCCGTGCTGACCTACGTTCAATTTCAAGATTCTCAGAGTCGCGCACAGATTCACTGGCTCATCATGTTACCTGTGGTACATGAAGCGGCAATATCACTGTACTCGACCAGCATACGCTAATGGATATCCATTACACAGACACTTTCCTGGGATAAAAACTTTATGATAATCGATGCGCAACTTTGGGAACATACGTATTGTGTGGATTCATGTCAGTGTGGGGTGTGGGTACATGTTAGTGTGTGGTATTGGACCATATTAGTGTGTGGTGTGGGGTCATGTCAGTGTGTGGTATGGGGTCATATTAGTATGTGGCGTGGGGACATGTCACTATATGTTGTAGGGTTACGGTTGTGTGTGTGGTGTGGGTTCATGCCAATTTCTTGTGTAGAGTCATATCAGTGTGTGGATCGGGGTTATATCAGTGTGTAGTGTGAGGCCGTGTTAGTGAGATGTAGGGTTATATTAGTGTGTCGTGTGGGGTTATATTAGTGTGTGTCGTGGGGTCATAATGATGTGTGGCTTAAGGGTCATGTTACTGTGTGGTGCAAAATCACATCAGTGTTTGGTGTGGGTCATGTCATTGTGTGGAATAGTGTCATATCAGTGTGTGTCATGAGGTCTTGTTAGTGTGTGACATAGAGACATGTTAGAGGGTGACGTGGGGTCATGTCGATGTGTGTAGTGGGATCAAGTTAGTGTATGGTGAAGGTTCACGCCAGTATTTGATGTGGAGTCATGTCAGTGTATGGTATGGTATCATATCAGTGTGTAGGGTGGGGTCACGTTACTGTGTGATGTAGTGTCATTTTCAGTTTGTGGCGTAGGATCACGTTAGTATGTGGTGTAGGGGTATATCAGTATGTGGAGTGGGCTCACATTAGTGTGTGGCGTCGGGTTATGTTAGTGTGTGATGTAGGGTCACTTAGTGTATGGTGTAGGGTCATGTTAGTGTGTGGCTTGGGTTTATGTCAGTGTTATATGGGGTTATGTTAGTATGTGGCGTGGGTTCATGTTGGTGAATGATGCGGGGTCATGTTAGTGTGTGGAGTGGAGTCATGTCAGTGTGGTGTGGGATTATGTCAGAGTGTGGTGTACGGTCGTGTCAGTGTGTAGGGTGGGGTCATTTCAGTATGGGTGGTGTGGGGTCATTACAGGATGTTCCATGGGGTCATACCATTGCATGACGTCATGTCGGTAGGTGACATGGCGTTGTATCAGTGTATGTGTGTGTGTGTGTGTGTGTGTGTGTGTGTGTGTGTGTATGTTTGTGTGTGTGTGTGTGTGTGTGTGTGTGTGTGTGTGTGTGTGTGTAAGTAGTGTAATTTCACGTCAGTGGGTGAAGTAATACCAAGTCAAGTGCCAAGTCAGGTAGTGGTGTAGCGCCACGTCTGTAGGTGGCTTAGTAACACGTTAGTGGATGGTGTAGTACATCAGTGGGTGGTGTTCCGCCTTGTCAGTTGGTAGTATATCGTCAGTGGGAGGTGTAGTGCCAGGTTAGGTGGTGGTGTAGAGATATATCAGGTGGTGGTGTAGTACCACGTCAGTGGGTGGTGAAATACCACGTTAGGTTGCGATGTGGAGCCATACCAGCTGTTGGCGTGGTACCACGTCAGTGGTTGGTGTATTACCACGTCAGGTAGTGGTATAGCACCATATCAGATGGTGGTGTGGCGCCACGTCAAGTGGTCGTGTGTTACCACGTTAGTGGGCGATGTAGTGCCACATCAGGTAGTGGTGTAGTGCCACGTCAGGTAGTGGTGAAGTGTCACGTCAGGTAGTGGTGTAGTGCCACGTCAGGTAGTGGTGAAGTGCCACGTCAGGTAGTGGTGTAGTGCCACATCAGGTAGTGGTGTAGTGCCACATCAGGTAGTGGTGTAGTGCCACGTCAGGTAGTGGTGAGGTGTCACATCAGGTAGTGGTGAAGTGCCACGTCAGGTAGTGGTGTAGTGCCACGTCACGTAGCGGTGAAGTGCCACGCCAGATAGTGGTATAGCACCACGTCAGTGGGTGGTGTATTGCCACGTCAGTGGGTGGTGTGGTACGAATCCAGGGAGTGATGGAGTGCCACATCACTACATGGAGCATTACTAGTCAGTCACTGGTTGTATTTTACACCATGTGTTTAAGTCGTGTATTGTATTATCTAATGGTACACATTTTTCCAGTCTTGATTCTTTATATCTTTTAAAAACCGTATTTGTTACAGTCTTTTGTTTCCTGTTCTTATTCTCATCTGAGTCCTTCCCTGATAATCACAAGAGACTCCCATAGTCTGAGCAAAACAACCAGAAACGGATATTCTGAATGATGGACAAAAAAAAATTGTTTTAACACGGAGGACGGGCAGCGGACGTGGGAAAATAGCCTATTAACGTTTAACGGCGTGAAAGGGAACTTTAAGAGCGCCGTGTTCCCTACCAGGGAGACGAGTCTGATAATGGCGTCGAGCTACGGGGGTTCCTACATAAAGGGGCACTAAGCTCGGATGGGCACATTTTATAGGATGTCCGAGTTTTATAAGAGCTTTAAGTTACAAGTTCTATAGGCATATAGTTTGTTATATGGGGGATCTCTGGATGAAATGGTCATCACTGAGTCACGTGAATATTAGTATCCTTTAGTAATGGGTTTCATTGAACGCTAGGGTTGCTAGGAGATACTTTTCTACATAAGCAGACTCGTAATTTCGCAAATTTTACGACTTTTCGTAATGAGATTTTGCCGATACCAAGGCCCTTCAATTTTTAGGTTTTAAGTAAACACGAAACACCTGCAGGAATCTCTTAATACCAGAACTTCCAGGTAACGAAAATCCATCGTAACGAGCGACCAAACGAGATCCTCACTTACCAGTGATCCTATATTCCGAGGACTTCATTAACGAGGAACCTTAGTTGAAAGTGAACGAACTAGCCAGGAAATATAGTTGCCAGTGACAACATTAGCGAGGAACCTCAGGTTACAAGGCGCTACAGTGACAAGGTGTTCCATTTGTGGGGACCCACACTTGCAAGGAAACCAATTATAGGATTTCTAATCCACGAAGGATCCCAGTTACAAGGTAAACTGTGCGGGAACTTGGTCATGAGGGATCTAAGATATGATTGCTGTTAGGAGCGAGGGGGGTTCAGGCCAGGCAACAGCGGGTGGTTGGACCCGCGGCGCGGCTTAGTCTTTTATTGCCCCCGTTAAATGTTGATTTATGGTCTTTTGTCGTTTGGGCGTCACTACAGAGAGGACTTTAAAGCTTGTGGACTTATTTTGGGATTTGTGGCGCAAAAGAGCTTTGTGAATATAGATGAAAAGAGTATGCAGGGACAGTATTATAGATATGTGGCAAATAGACAATGGAAGAAGGTTACCAATATATACATTTGACAAAGTATATATATATATATATATATATATATATATATATATATATATATATATATATATATATATATATATATCATTTTTTATTATTATTTTCATTATACTTTGTCGCTGTCTCCCGCGTTAGCGACGTAGCTCAAGGAAATATATGAAAGAATGGCCCAACCCACCCGCGTACACATGAATATACATACATGTCCACACAGACATATACATATTTACACATGTATGTAATTCATACTTCCTGCCTTTATTCAATCCTGTCGACACCCCGCCACCCCCCCCCCCCCCCCACACACACACACACACATGAAATGACACCCCACGCACGCGCACGAGTTATCGCTAGGAAAAGACAACAAAGGCCACATTCGTTCACACTCAGTCTCTAGCTGTCATGTATAATGTGCCGAAACCACAGTTCCGTTTCCACATCCACTCTCCATGGTTTACTGCAGACGCTTCATATGCCCTGGTTCAATCCATTCACGGCACGTCGACCCTGATATACCACATCGTTCCAGTTCACTCTATTCCTTGCACGCCTTTCACCTTCCTGCATGTTCAGGCCCTTAACACTCAAAATCTTTTTATCACTCCAGCCTTCCACCTCCAATATGGTCTCCCACTTCTCCTCGTTCCCTTCACCTCTAACACATATATCCTCTTTGACACTCTTTCCTCACTCATTCTCACCATGTGACCAAACCATTTCAATACACCATCTTCTGCTCTCTCAGCCACACTCTTTCTATTACCAGACATCTCTCTTACCCTTTCATTACTTATTCGATCAAACCACCTCACACCACATATTGCCTCAATCTCATTTCCAATACATCCACCCTCCTCCGCACAACCCTATCTATAGCCCACGCCTCGCAGCCATATAACATTATAGGAATCACTATTCCTTCAAACATACCCATTTTTGCTTTCCGAGATAATGTTCTCGCCTTCCACACATTCATCAACGTTCCCGGAACTTTCGCCCCCTCCCCCACCCTGTGACTCACTTCCGCTTCCATGGTTCCATCCACTGCCAAATCCACTCCCAGATATCTAGAACACTTCACTTCCTCCAGTTTTTCTCCATTCAAACTTATCTCCCAAATGACTTGTCCCTCAACCCTACTGTACCCAATAACCTTGCTCTTATTCACATTTACTCTCAGCTTTCTTCTTTCACCCACTTTACCAAACTCAATCACGAGCTTTTGCAGTTTCTCACCCGAATCAGCCACCAGCGCTGTATCATCAGCGTACAACAACTGACTCACGTTCCAAGCCCTCTCATCCACAACAGACTGCATACTTGCCTCTCTCTCCAAAACTCTTGCATTCACCTCCCTAACAACCCCATCCATAAGCAAATTAATCAACCGTGGAGATATTACACACCCCTGCCGTAAACCGACATTCACTGAAAACCAATCACTTTCTTGTCTTCCTACTCGTAGAGACAGACTTAGCTATTTCTACGATATGGAGTTTACAAGAACGAGTGGATGTTACAGTAATATCAAGTATGTTCAGTGAGACATGAGGTGGAATTACAGAACCGTCAAAGGTGAGAGGAAAGTTGTAAGGAATATTAGTTAGAGAGGTGGGTAGGAACTAGGTATTGGAGGCATTGAACTTAACTAGATTTTGTCTAGCACACTGAGATGCCCTGTCCAAGTCTGAGTGTATCGATGCAGATCGAGTGAGAGAAGGAGTAGAATTAAAGGATGGAGAGGAATGAAATGTTGAGTCATCAGCGTATGAGTGCACTTGGTCATTTGTATAAGAGAGGAAATAGTTGACAGAAATGAGAAAAAATGTAGGGGACAGCACAGAACCTTGAGGGACACCGCTGTTGATGGAGAAAGAGTGGAAGAGGGAGAGAAGGCTGATCCATCAACAAACCTAGAGATAGATCAGCCAGACAAGAACAAAGTGAGGGAAAGAAGCCAAAAGAAGGGAACTAAGAGATGAGTCCCCTGGTACCACACTCTACCAAACATTTGGATATGTCAAGAGCAATTGCCTAGGACGCCCCAAAATCTTTCATGGATGATGACCAGACATTAGTATGAGAGAAAGAATTTCACCAGTGGATTGCGCCTTGCTGAAGCCATACTGGTGATCAGAGAGAAGATTGTGAGATTCATGATGTCTGAGTATCCTGGAGCTGAGGAGGGATTCAAAGGTTTTGGAAATGGTAGATGTATCAACGTATATTTCAGGAGGGGAAAGTTCTGGTTTTGAACAGAAACGGAACAGACGAGCAAGCACAGGTGCAAGTTCAGATGCATGCACTTTCAGCGCTCAAGTTGTTCGCGATTGTCCTCAGCTGGAGACCTGAGTAATCTAGCAGTGGATGACGAGGATAGGTTACTGCACTTGCTTTGAATAAAGGAACGCTTCGACTCACGGATAACGTGCTTGTAGTGATCAGAGGCAGTGATAAATGATGAGAGGGTGTCGGAGAAACGAGAGTTTTTCCTGGCTCGATATGCCTGATCCCTTGCCTGAATGGCGTTGGAACAGCAACTGTTGAACCTTGGACTGGAAGAAGAGGTCATCTTGGAGGAAGAGGGGATAAATGTTTCTATTCCCTGCAACAATAACCTCTGATATGCGTTTGAGGGAGATCGAAGGATCACCACATACGAGACGGTTATTTACCAAAGGAAACTCAGAAAAGAATTTTTCATAAGTTATTCCAGTCAGTTTTGTTGAGGTGCCAACATTAATGCTAAGAAGGGCTGCTGAAGGATTAGCTGTCGTTAGAATAGGCACATTCATGAGAGTGTGATCAGATGAACCAACTGAGGGCGAGACTGTACTTACAGTAAGATGGATTAGAGGTGAAAAAGGTCCTGAATATCAGGAGAGTGGTCACAACAGTCAGGAATACGGGTAGGCTCGGAGATAACTTGTTCTAGATCACTGAGAATGGAGAACGTGAGGGCTTCAGTACCCCACCATCCGTATGGGAGGAATTCAACCATTCCCTATGGTGAACGTTGAAATCCCCAAAGTCGAGGATCTCGGCTTGCTGATGAGAGTATATTGTGGTCTCGTGGCAGTAGTTTAGAATAGTCGAGGAAAATACAGAATTTTGTTTTCATACCTTGAGCCAAGTAACATCAAAGTCTGGGGACTCAAGGACCTTGAGGCGTGCAACAGATGTGTTTGTAAAGAAATAAGCATCGTCCCACTTTTGAACTGGAATCATGAGTGGAGATTATAGTTGGATATGTAAAAGCGATAGAGAAAACATCACTGGACACCTAGGTCCTAGAAAGAGGTAAAGATATTTGGAAATGTACTAAATAGATGGCGGTCAACAGAAGAGAGGTTACTAGAGAGACCACGAATGTTGGTATAGTGAATAGAAAAAGAGGAAGGTCTATCAGAAAGTGAAAGTCATAGGAGGAGCCGGTACTACCACTACTGTCTAAGGTCTTCCTTTCATTGGTAGTAGAGTCAGGCGGAACTCGAAGATACTTAGCACCCCAAGATGCCAGGGACTAAGGGCCGTACATTTGCTGGCCTCATATTCAAAAACGATTGTGCAGACAAGAGGTGGCAGGAGAACTTATGGAGGAAAAGTAAGTGAGGTTTGAGTAGGTGTTTGTATGGGGAAGATAACAGGACAAGCCCGGTAGTCCTGTTTGATGAGCCAGAGAGTAGAACCAGTGGTCCTAACCACTTTAACATTCCTTAATCAGGACAGTTGTACCACACCCTGAGCGGCTGCTGTCAACACCCTACTAACTATTGATCTTAGGGATACTGAACTTGTGGGGACAAGTCTTCTACCGTAGGATATTGAATATTAATGTAAGTGTTCTGAGATCAGTGAATGCTTTGGGTGATTTCTCAAAAACACAGCACATTCGGGTTGGAATTCTAAGTGGCAAAAGACAGATTAGTAAAAATCATTAGAGATACCTGATAGTTTGTTAAGAATCCTGAAGGACACTGCAAAGTTAGGCAGAAATACTTAGGGATGACGAACCTTTAGAAAAATATTTTAAAGGAAATTTATCATTTTGACAGTCCTGAGGTGTACTGAACATTTTGAGAAATGTCCTAATGGTTGCTGAGCATTTCATTTAGAATTATGAGGTGATATAGGTTGGAAATATGTTTGCTGTTAATACAAACTAGGTTCCATCTTGAATGACCCTCATCATTATAGTGTGGTGTTCAGAGACATTACAAGAAACCTTTACTTTTTTGCCTGAGAATCAAAATCAGATGTTGATCAACGACTGTTGCATGTTATCCTGATGACATCTGTGATGGAATGACTACACTCATAGCGTGTGGTAAGTGTAGAGTAAAAGCCTTCCACTGGTTTGGGAACTTCCTTCATACTCCAATTAGCAAAATCCTCACGTTCTTTATTTTTTACCAAGGAGGAGCGATTGACATAAAGACAGTCCCTTATTTTTCACTAGAATTAACTGGGACACTATTATTTGCAGCTAGATAACTCTTTCTCATATGTTTCCCCAAGATGAACAGTGACTTTTAATCACCTAGGATGAACCACAAATTATTCTGTCCCAGGATGGACAGGGAAACGCAGCATGAATCAGCCGAAATGAATTGTGTCGTGTATAATGAAGACCTAACTTGACCTTGCTTTCGAAAGTTTTAGTTGGTTTTTCAACTTTTAGTCCTTGGGAAGTAGACGAATCTTGCGAGGCCTCCTTAGGATGATGACAGCATCTGTGTGCCTGGAACTAGAGTGTGAGGTATGGTGCACACTGGATCAATATCCACTGCGACGACTCCAGATCATTGGTTATCAAATTAGCCGTGAAAGAAGCAACACAAATGTCAAATATAATTTGTTCTCTTCTGCCACATTGCCTGTGGTTTAGATATTTTCCTGGGTGAGAATGGAGACCCGAGGCCACTCTGCTGGCCCTACTCCAACTCTGGCCGCAGCATAATATTCCTGACTTGTATTCTTGCAACGAATAATCCTCAGTTGGACCAGTTGGTGCTGGTCCCGGCGGCCGAGCCGTCTCGTCTCGTCTCCCTCAGTTCAGGTTTTCCTGCAAGTTGTCGCTAATGAGTCGCCTCCATTTTTCATCGCTGGCGGCAAGATTTTCGTTGAATAATTCATTAGTATTCGTATTTAAGAGTCTTGACAGAGACTGCCCAGAGTCTTGACTTTCTTAAAGCAGGCGAACTCAGGGTCTGGTCGATGGATCCGTGCTAGTAAGACTCCGCCTTCTGCAAATTTTCATCATACGGAGTTGGTATCTTCTGGAAGTATTTCTTATCGTATATATATATATATATATATATATATATATATATATATATATATATTAACCAAGAGTAACAGTGGTTACGTGGGTGTAAATGTTGAGTTTCGATCAGGTTCTTTCCTTCCTCCGGTTAATCTACTTGTGGACCTGACCCCGAGTGCTTCCCTTCCTCTGTGTGCGGGAAGGTATCATTTTGACCTGACTCTGTCCTCTGATTACAAGTGTTTATTCTTAGGTTTGTTCTTGTCCTCAGGGTAAAGCCCCCTTGCTGTGTTTACAACCAGCGCCATGTCTAATAACCTGTCTGTGTTGTTTGACTCAAGTGTAATCCTTGACCCATGCCACCTTTAGCACTTAGTGCTACCGAAATGTAAACGTTAGCCCAACCATTTCACATTTCATTCACCCATTACTTCTGCGACCCGGCTTCATTAGAGTGTATTAATCATATTTACGACAAAGTTGCGTCCAATCATGATTTTTCACCAGAATAATCGGTATGAACAGGATTACTAAGCTTCGAAATATGTGACCCAGCTGCAACACTTGACCCAGGTACAACATTTGACCCGAGTGTAACATTTGCCCTAGTGTGACACTTGAAGTAGGTGTAACACTTAGCCCAGGTGTAACGTTTGCCTTGGATATATCACTTGACCTGGGTATAACATTTGGTCCGGGTGTAACACTTGACCCAAGTATGGCGCTTGATTTAGGTCCAATACTTGGCCAAAGTTTAACACTTGACCCAGATGTAACACTTGACCCAGATGTAACACTTGACCCAGATGTAACACTTGACCCAGGTTTTGCTTAACCGGAATGAAACCTGTACCATTGTCGTGCTTGACTTGAGTGTTCAGCTTGACCTAAGCTTAGCGTATGACCTCAGCGGAACACATATCCTCAGTAGAGCACGTGACCTCTATGTAACATATGGTCTCAATGTAGCACATTACGTCAGTGTAGCACATGGCCTCGGTGAAGTACATGACTTCAGTGTAATATTTGACCTCAGCGTAACACAGGACGGCCAGACAGCACAAGACTAATGTAGCACATTACCATTGTAACACATGACCACTGTAGCACATGACCACTGTAACACATGACCAGAATATAGCACATGATCTTGGTGAAGCATATCAACCCAGTGTAGCACATGACGTCACTGTAGAACATGACCAGTACAGTACACGATCTCGATATATCGCATAATATTGTAGTATATGACCTCATTGTAGCACAAGACCCCAATATAACCATGAATGTTTAGCACAACATGTCAATGTAATACATCACAAGGTTAGCAAATCAATTTACTGTAAGATATGATCAGTGTAGCACATCAATATATGTAACATATGACCACTGTTGAGCACATAAAGTCAGTGTAACATATGACGAGTGTAGCGCAAGTCATAGTAAAATATGACCAGTGTAACACATCAGTTCAGTGTTATATATGACTAGTGTAACACATCAAGTCAATCGAACATATTAACAGTGTATCATATCTATTCAGTGTAACATGTGACCAGGGCAGCATATTGAGCCAGAAATATACGACCAGTGTAGCATATCAAGTCATTATAATATATGAAAAGTATATCACATCAGGTCAGAGTAACATATGACCAGTGTAAAACATTGTCATTGTAAAAAAATGACCAGTGTAACACATCAAATCAGTATAACATATGACCAGCGTACCATATCAAGTCAATGTAACATGTCACTAGTGTATTACTTCAGGTCAGTGTAGCATATGACCAGTGTAACACCTCAAGTCAGTACAACATATGACCAGTGTAGCACGTCAATCAGTGTAATATATGACCAGTGTAACACATCAAGGCAGTATAACATATTACCAGTGTAGCACATCAAGTCAGTGTATCCTACCACCCGTGCAGCACATCAAATCAGTGTAGTATGTGATCAGCGTAGCATATCAAGTCAGTGCACCATATGACCAGTGTAGCACATCAAGTGAATGTATCGTATGACCAATGTAACGCATCAAGTCAGTATAACATATATGACCAATGTAACACATCAAGTCAGTATAACATATGACCAATGCAACACACCAAGTCAGTAAAACATATAACCAGTGTAACACATCAAGTCAGTATAACATATGACCAATATATCACATCAAGTCAGTATAACATATGACCAATATAGCACATCAAGTCAGTATAACATATAACCAGTGTAACACACCAAGTTAGTATAACTTATGACCAGTGTAACACCTCAAGTCATTATAACATATGACTAACATATGACCAATGTAGGACATCAAGTCAATATAACATATGACCAATGTAACACACTAAGTCAGTGTAACATATGACCAATGTAACAACATATCAAGTCAGTATAACTTATGACCAGTGTAGCACTTACAAGTAGTTTAGTGCCTGACCTGAGTGAGCCACATATCATGAGCCCGACTTTTGCCTTCAATATAGCTTTCGTCACGATTGTACAGGCGACACTACACTCACCATTTTAGAGAATCTAGTAATCGTCCTAAGATTTGTCTAATATTTTGTGATGCTTACTTGGCACCAATCACTAACCTTCCGTCGGTTATTCTAACGAATTATCATGATTTAACGTCACTTTTTTGTGTAAGTGATTAATTCAATCTACAGTTTTGTTTTGAAAGTGAATGATTCAGTCGAATGAAGCTGTTGCTCAGGCGTAATGAGTGAGTGAAAAGCAACATACAACAATTGGAGTAATTAGATATAGACGTCTGCGATGCAAAAAGCTATTCTCTTTTACGAGTTTCTTAAGATATTGCTGAGACATTTTCTTTACTAATATTCTTCTGCTTTTCATAGTTAGATACATCTTCACTGCGTTAAGCAACTAGCGACAAGAGAGATCTGCATTTTCCTTTTTTGTATAGTAACTAAATGAGACGGGCTAAACATGCCTTGGCCAGATGGCGTCTAGAGTGAAAGTTTGACGGATAATCCCTCTGTGTGTTTGTGTGTGTGTAACTTATCAAAGAATGATCACAGTCACATGGAGATTAATGTCTTGGAGAAGAAGCAATGGTTCAGGACTACCAATTTTTGGGATGGGACGGCAAATTCAGTCGGCGACAATATTGAGCTGCCAATCTAGTTTGGCACGAAGGTTAATGTTCTCATTATAGATAATCAGGTGAAACGCTGCTGCCACTTGTAGTGTTCATTTAAGGGGAATTGTATAAAGGTTCCAACAGAAACATTCTTGACTTAAAACCCATTAGATTGTCTGTAAGAGGTGCATGCACTATCATTTTGTCTTGGAAGGGGCGCTGGGTTGACGAACGTAGGGGACCACTGTTATATTGACCAGAGCAGGACACAAATGAGGCATATTCAGATATTACAGATATTACAAACGGTTCACCTTACACATACCTGGCCCCTGGGTATACCCTGGAGCTCACCAACATCTGGTACGACTCTACATCTTCCTATGACTGCAAAATACACACAGGAGGCAAAGGATGAGTGGGATGAAGTTATGTAGATCGAGAATAAGCTGGGGTTGAAAAATGACAAAAACCATGAGATATGAGGGTGACCACAAGATGTAATGTACATAGAAATGAAATAACTACTTACTCATCTTAAGGCGTTAGAATAGCAAATATACATCTCAATGATTTGGTAACTTTCGTAAAAGTATCACTAGTAAATCACACCATAAACCTGACAGAAATTACACAGATATATAATTCCAAACAATTTCCCTTCACATCGTGACAATGACTATGTAAACATATGTTGCTTTACTAAATCAAATAACAAAACTCAAGGTCACAACAGTTCAACCATAAACTAAAGCCTCTGACTTCGGAAGAAAACTAAGAAGTACAATAATGCAAAAAGACTTCAACACAAAACAAAAGAAAGGAAATTGTTTACACTTAGCAGGCAATACTCAATGCTCAGATAATGTAGTGCAAAAATAGAGATATCTCTTGGCATAAAGATAGATCAGGAGTCTCATATCGTGGAAAATACACAGCACCACGACCAGGGCACCTGCTCGCACATTATCATCCTCTTTTATATGTATTTCATCTGTATATCACAGGGTTGTAGTAGCAAGCTCCACCGCATAATGTGTTGATTCTTGTCCCTCATTCTTACAACGAATATAAGTGGGTTATGGTCTGTGTACATTTGTGTGGGATGAAAGGCTCGCTCTGATATCGACTTCAAAAAACTGGAAGACAAAAATACGCGCGCGAGTGCCGACTTCTCTATCGCAGAATAATTTCGCCGGTATTTGCTACATCTAAAACTATAATAAGAAATAGTAGGCCACATTTTACCCGTGCCCTTCCGCAAAAAGATTGCCTCAGTTCCCAAGTCACCATAGCATTCACCTGCTGCTCAGAATCATGCATCTATAGAAGTAGTACATGACTTGAAGTCCTTCTATGTGCATAAAAGCATCCTTAAAATCCTCTGACTAATATTCTTTTTATTGTTTCTTCAAAAGGTTGAAGGGGAGCAGTAAAGCCAGAAATGGGATCAAACTCTGCGGTCTTAACCAGCCATCTTCAGGAATCTCGTCACTTTCTTTTAGTTTTGAGAGAAGGAAATTGTTAGATGGTCTCAGTCTTCACCCGCACACTTCCATGTACCATTATATATCCTGGAAATGTTACATGAGCCTTACAAAAGTCAAATCTGGTGAGGGTTAACCCTTAATTAGCTTATCGGAGACGACCAGAAAGCATGTTCTTCAACACGTTCTCATGTTTCACAGCGAACTGCATCACCAAAATATGCCTCCGCCTCTTTAACATCATTAGTCAGTTGATGAATCAGACGTTGCAATATGGCAGGAGTATTATCAAATACAAAAGTTATGATAGTGTACTGCCGAGGGCCCATTAGGTGTAACAGACAAAGAAACTTCTGTCGCATGCTCCGTGAAATACATTCGAGAATAACCATTGAATAGGACAATCTTGATTACTACTGAGAAATACCCAGACGATCATAGGATCATCTGTCATTAGTGGTAGGTATGTATCAGTTCCAGCGAGGACACCCCACCTGTGGAACCAGCACAAAGTTGTCAAGTCTAATCTTTTTTTAGGGCCTAACAAACATGGTGACATCGAACCACTCTGACTGGTTCAGTAATCTTTTTCTCTAACACGTAATTAGTTTTTTCCTGAAGGTTTTATCTTTCAATCAGGTTTGCCCTGTGAGGATCTGCTTTTCTGGTAAAAATGTGTGTTGTACATCTGTGTTACGAACATCCCAGTCAACTTGGTTAGGTACATTACCAAAGATTATCATGGTTCCTAGTCAGAATTGCAATTAATTACTCTCTAGTCAAAGTTCATATGTTAAGTTTTAACATGTAGGTTTTGCAGTTCCTCAGTTATTCATATGTAAACACTCACTGGTAACATGGGTTAGATTGTCTCCTTTTTTCAACATTTTCAGTATCTCAAGCAACAGCTACAGTATGTGGCCCTCTATTGATATATTTTCTACCTTTTAAGATGATGCAAACGTTCACTTTTACACCTGTGTGGGGATACTAATCACATAATTCCCAGGCCTCTGCATCCTGAGCCACAAAAGTTTCGAAATATCTTGCATGGAGAGGCTATCCAGGAACGTATAAGAACATAGGTACATTATGACTCTGTCGAAAACTATCCTCTGTAGCCATCTTATCAGATCGACCTTTCATGACACCCTGGAGCAATCTCACGTCTTCTCCAGTCAGTTAGTTCCTAAGCAGCTAACTTCTCAGACCTAAAGTCAATTACATTGTCTGAAAATTACTTGGTATATTAACGTTGTTAGCCAGATTAGTTTTCTTACACCATATCCAAAGACAAGGTCAGATGGACTTAAACCTGACGATTCTGGAGAGAAGTCCTCACCAACGAATAAATTTCTTCACCACATATTTCAAAACTTGTTTCATCTACTGCTCTCCTCATTCTACATATTTTATAACCTTATAACATTCTTCGAGTATCTAAACTCCTGTGATATCCTCTCACCTGCAAACCGGGATCCTCTGCCTAGGAGATTCCAACTTTCACCATAGGGAATGATTAAACTCCTCCAATACAGATGGTGGTGGTGTGTGTGTGTGTGTGTGGGGGGGGGGGGGGGATTAATACCCTCAAGTTCTCCGTTGATATTCTTGAGTAAATCATGACTACTCTACTCATATTCTTGACTGCTGTGATCGCTTCCCTCATGTCTTGGATTTGCGTTTCACCTATATGTAATCCTTCTCGCGGTAGTTATACAATCTCGCCTCCAGTTGGTTCATCTGACCACGCCCTCATAGATGCATCTATTCTAACGGCATCTCCCCGTGCAGCAACCCTAAGTAAAGGCAAATATTGACAACTCAACAAACTCGTTGGAAGAGCTTTCGAAAAACAATTTCTGACTCTCCTTGGGTATATTACCATCTCTTGTGCTGTTATGCGTCTGTCTCCGCCAGACACATAGCAGAGGTTATTGTCGTGGGAATGGAAGCATTTATCCCCTCTTCCTCCAAGACCACTTCTTCCAATCCATGGTACAACGGTTTCTGTTCTGAGGCCATACAGGCAAAGGGAAAAATTCTCCTACCTCCGACTCCCGTTCAACATCTGTCATAGCTCGTAATCATTGCAAGTACGTTATCTGTGAGGCAAAGCGTTCCTTCATTCAAAGAAAATGCGATAACATCCGCTCTTCATCCACTTGTAGATCTTTCTGATCTTTAGTCAGGAACATCGCTAACAACTTCTGTCGCTCTACCTTTCCTTCACTTGTCCGCTCTAACTTTACTATAGCTTCTCCTCTATAGTTTCTCCTCTAACTCTGCCTCGGATGACTCTAACGTTCTCTCACACCCTGATGCTTCTCTTACCAATCCTATTCCCCTTCCTATAATCACTTTTCGAACCGTCAGAAAAGCGCATCTCTATGGACACAAGTAAGGCTTATGGACCTGATGGCGTCCATCATCGTGTGTTGATAAAGTGTGCCTCCGAACATGCACCTGTGCTTGTTCGTCTGCTCCATATCTGTTTAAGAACCAGAACTTTATCTTCTTCCTGGAAACATGCGTTGGTGTATCCCATCTCTAAGAACTATTCCCAAAGTCTTCTAATCCCTCAACTCTCATATCCTCAGATATCTTGAATCTCGCGGTCTTCTCTCTATTCACCAGTATGGCTTCCGTAAGGCGATAATCCATTGGTGATATTCTTTCTTATCTTTCCAATGTCCGATCATACTCCCTTAGAGATTCTATGGAAACTTGTGTAGTTGCCCTTCATATATTCAAGAAAAACTTTGACAGGGTATGGCACCGGGGTCTCATTTGTAAGTTCCCCTTTTTTGGATTCCCACCTTCACTTTACTCCTTCATATCTAGCTTCCTCTCTGGCTGATCTATGTCAGTTGTTGTTGATGGATCTGCCTTTCTTCTTTTCTTGATATAGACTTTTGTCTGTGACTGAAAACCTCCAACGCAGAAAATAGTTGAGATAAACTTTCATGGTACACCACATAGATTTTTTAGAATAATCCCAACGTAAAGCTTGACACCTGATCTGTCTGCACAGTTTCAGGTCGCTGTACCGCAGTGAAAAATGCCAGCAAAACACACACAGCTGCCCTGACCAATATATGGCGCGAGGGAATTGTTTCATTGACCACGTGGATGCTCATATGAATATAGTAAAATACTGGTTACCAGCCTTTGTCTTTGGCAACAGACCATCACATTCAGTCATAACCTTGCTAAATGACTCATCCAGGTCAGGAACTGGGATCAAAGGTGCAGATAAAATTCTCTTGATTGGCTCATGGTAATTAGCTCCAGCGCCTCAGTTTTAATATTAGGCTAGAGAGAAGTGTCCAGCTTTTTATAGCAAACCTTCCTGACTACGGAAGGACTTGTTAGAGCTGTACCTTGTGGCATCTCCAGCACCTCTCCCCGAAATCATTGAGGCAAACAAGCTAACGTAAGTATACAGTTCTTCATTCCTCACTGGCATGTCCAGTAAGTGGCTGCCAAATACGTATCAGCATTCCAGACTTGTAGTAATGAAAGGGAGGAAGATCGCGGGCATCTACCTCATTAACAGCTTGATCACTTCCTTCCTGAAGCTACGGATCCTCAACTTGTCCTTCAAATGACTCGTGATGTGTAGCACCAACAACAACAAGATCAGGCAAATTAGACTCAGAGCTCCAGATATCCTCAGAAGAGCACAGTGAACTAGCCAGTGGATCGTCAGAAACATAGGAAGGCAGAGACTGACTGATTCATGCTCCTCTTCGACCTTGGAGTCTAAACCAAAATCATCGTCCACAGCGATCTCTCTCCCTGACTAGCCTCAGAGATATGGAACCAACATGTATTGGTATATGAGTATACCCACTCTAAGGCAGGTGCCCATTTTCGACCAATTCATATGGGTGTATGAACATCTGTACTAAGAGGGAGTTTTACACTCGTGGTGGACTCACCCCCACCCCATCCCCCATCTCTTGAACACTTTATATCATACAGTTTTTTAACTTCCGTATCTTGGCCGCATTTCCTGTATTCTAATTCAGTTTATCCATTACTTCACAACTCTTATATTATAAAAGTACTTATATAATCCTTTCTGACAAGCTGTTCCTTTAATTTCATGTAATGGCCACTAGTTCCTCTATCCCAGCATCTTTCAAAGAACTGCAGTATTTATAATTGTACTTCATCAACCTGATTTAGAATTTCTAAGGTCATCAGGTCACCCCTTACTCTTCTGTCTTCCGTGGCTGGTAAATGTTCGGCCTTTATCCTTTCTTGCTCCGTTCTCTTGATTCTAGTACCATCTTTGTTACCCTCCTCTAGACCTTCTTTCTATATGTATTTCTTTTGGTTCAGTGATCACACTTCAGAACCTTATTCTAATTTCGACCGTATGTATGATGTGATCATGAACTGAAATTCAATTCTGATATCTGATGACAGACAGATGGTCGTCTTGACTATTATCCTAAGATGGGACTCCGGCGTCTTCCAAGTCTCTCTCACACTCAGATTCCTGCAGCTTACATCCTGCTACATGATATTCATAACAAGGTCTTCTGCTGTTACCCATCCTCATTGCTTTACATTTACTCGGGTTGAGCTTCATTAAACATGCATCAGACCAACTTTGGAGTGTGTTTAGGTTCCCTTGTAAGCTGATGCAATCCTTCTCGCTTCTCACTTCCCTTATGACCTTTGCGTTATCTGCAAACGTATCCCTGATAGGGGTCTATACCTTCTGGCAAGTCATTCGTATAGACCAAGAAGGGCAGTGGTCCCAAAACAAAACCCTGCGGCACTCCACTAGTGAAGTCAACCCTTTTTTAGATGGATCCTGAGACCTGCGTCCTTTGTTCCATTCCACCAAGATAATCACCTGTTCATCGAAGGCGTCTCCCCATTATTCTTGCCCTGTGATCCAGCTCCTTCATCAGTCTCCCATGCGGGAGATTGATGAAGAAGTTAGGCACCAGTGTCAAGATCCTTGATACTAGTGTCATCCCAGATGAGTGGCTCATTGGCACTATAATGCCACTGTATAAGAACAAGAGTGATACTCATGACCCTAACAATTACAGGAAGATCACACTCCGCAGTTGTATGGGGATACTCTCTACTCCTATAACAAATGAACGTCTAAATGAGCAATTTAGATGCAGTGCATAACATTAATGAAACACAAGCTGGCTTTCGACAAGAATACTCCACATCAGATCACATATTTCTGCTTAAATGTATAACCGATCTGTTTTGCTGGAAAAAGAGGAAACTTTTGTTTGTTATTAAACTACAAGAAAGCATTTGATTTCGTGTGGCGAGAAAGCTCATGGTATAAGTCAGTGAAGGAGAACGTAAATGGTAACATACTGAATGTAATTAGAAATACGTATGGTAATATTAGATCCTGTGTATGGTTGAATCAACAGATGTCTGATACACTTATACCTAACATGAGGGTGTGGCAGGGTGAAAACCTGTCGCCCTTACTCTTTGCATGTTATGTGAATGATATTGAGGAGAAACGAAATGATTACAATTGTAATCATATAGGTTTTAGTAATGATTTGATTAATTCTCACTTGAATTTACTTGTGTTAATTCATGCAGATGATAAGATTATATTCTCTGACAGTGAGCAATGGATGAATCAAGTATTGACAGTTTTGTATACTTATTGTAGTGACTAGAAATTAAAAGTTAACTGTAGCAAAACGAAAATTGTAGTGTTCAGTTGGGGCAGAGTTCAAACTCATGATCATAATTCTAAATTTGGTGGGGAGAATACTGAAGTAGTAGGGGAATACAAGTACCTCGGTATATTATTCAATCACAATGACAGGTTTCGTAAAGGGGAACTGCAGTTGGAGGAACAGGCAATGTGGGGTATGTATTTACTAATTACTATGTCGTAAGTTTGATTTGCCAGTTGATATACAGAGTGAACTGTTTAATACTATGGTGTTATCACTTATGATTTACGCATCAGAAATATTGGGGTCACTATGTTGTAAGGGAGATGGAATTGTTGCAAATGAAATTTCTAAAGCATGTGTTATGTGTTCACAAGACCAAATGCGCTGATACTGATATAGAGTTTGGAGAACTAGGTGTTTGAACACTCAAAATGTATATCAACTGTACTATGACTGGCCATCAGTCCCAATTGATCTCAGGTAAAAACACTAACGAGTTATTTAATGTATAAATGTCTGTTGCAATTAGACCCGCTCATTGTTTACACCGCACCATGTATGGATAGCTTGTATTAAGAGCGTATGTAATGACTGTGGTATGTCTGGGGTGTGAGAATCGCAAAATATCAGCAATCCAACTTAGCTCAGAAAGGTAAATGAATTAAGGTTAAGAGATCAGTGGATTACTTCTTGAAATAACAACTTGTTAACCAAATCAATTTGACGTAACCACAGAATGTATAAACGGGTATATGATATGGTGGATAATATTGTACAGTTATCGTGAAGTAACCGTATTCTTGTGAGCAAACTACGAGCTTGTATCAATGAATTACCAACATGTGGACAGATATCGAGATGAGAGTTGGGAAGAGCGTATATGCAGTAAATGTGATGCTAGTGCTGTGGATGATGAATATCATGTGTTAATTCATTGTGAAAATGATGATATTGTTAGGTTGCGAAATATGAATATTCTAAATTATTATAATTCTAGGTCAACTTAATTCAATAATATTTTGTTATGCAAACTGCTACTGTAACTTTTCTTAACAAACTATCGCTTTCTCTCTCTGCGGTCAGTGTTTAGTATATGTGGATGAATTAATGTAATGACAGGTAAATGTAGCTATTGCTGACAAGTCGTATTCTTTTTTTATTTAAATGTAAATCATAAATTACATTTTACGGTAGTTGCTAATGTTAGTAAGGAGATGTACTCCATACTTTCTGTAAAAGTCTAAGCAAATAAGCTATTCTATCTAATTCTGTGCACACACACACACACACACACACACACACACATACACACACACACACACACAAACACACACACACAGTAACAAACACAGGAAGCCACAGACAATAAACTGTCAGTACTGGAACCTGGAAACCTTAAACAGAGCATCTATTTGCTGACAATATTTTCAGGACGAGCCAGCAGAGGGAGGCAGGTGTTCCACACCTGTCACACTAGGCGTCGTAGTATCTTATAACCGATATCTCTTGATGATAATCATTTGTGTTTCTCAGGCAGTGGGCAGTGTGATGGTACTCCCGACCTGTTGTATGTGTGTGTGTGTGTGTGTGTGTGTTGGCTGGCGTTAGCATATCTCGGCCACATAAATCACCAGGAATTATTTGCGAGCCTCTTCCCCAGCTGCGTCAAGGGCCTTACCCACCACGTATTGACCATCCCGATCCCTCGTCTTGCCAGTGTGGGCAGGGAGGCCTGGCGTTGGGTGTACAAGGCTACGTGGGCATAGGCTTGCCGGTGGGTGTGGGAGTGCGTGCATTAGGCATTGTAAACATGGACCCCTACCAGTGGGTGAACGTAATGGCATATTGAGCTTGAGTACCGTGGTGTATGTATGGCTGAGGGCATGTGGTGGACATGTGGTGAGGGCATGCGGTGATCATGTGGTATGTGTAGTGTGGAGGTATATTGAGCTTGAGTATCGTGGTGTATGTATGGCTGAGGGCATGTGGTGGACATGTGGTGAGCATTGGATTGACATGTCGTGGGCATGTGGCGGACCTGTGGAGGGCATGCGGTGATCATGTGGTATGTGTAGTGTGGAGGTACGTGGTGAGAGTGGGATGGTGGCAGGTGGTGTTGCACTCCTGAGGCAACATGTGGTCCCTCTTACCATGTTATCCTGTGATATACACAGTGTAGTCCGCCCCTCACATGACACGCTGTCACTCAGACCTCTAACGTTACTGTGATAATCTTATGTATATTAGCTCTACCGTGTGGCACTGGAGGTGGTGATGTGGTGCGAGCTTCAGATTGGCACCCTTAGTGGTGGTGTTTTGACTTGCATTATGTCGCAGTTTGTCCGGTGATTTGTATAATTATATGTGGGGGACGCCCCAGACTGTGGCATGATTACAGCCTGGGTGGCAGTGTGGCTGTCGACTGTTTGGCTGTGGTTCCCAGTCTTGCCACACCTCCAGGGAACGAATCTAAGGTCGTGTTGTGCTCAGATATGGTGTTTATGTCCATGATGACCCTCGGAAGAGCCCAGGGAAGAAGGAATTCGAGATTATGGCAACGCTCTTTACTTATATTTACTTATATAGATAAACCCACCACTGGTTATCATAAGGGTTCAACCTGTTCATCTTTTGTCCATCGCAGGCCTAGTAATAACTGCTTATACTGGACAGTGTGTATTTACTTTTACAGTGTTGGACGTTTCATTTGATACCTCTTGTTCAGTTATTTCTGAAATGTTTTTTTTTTATCCTTTGTTTTAAATCTCATCATTCCATCCCCTCAACCCTGACCCTCTACACAAAAAATGTAAAAAGACTCTACTAAATCTATGTCTTCTCCTTTAATGTCCTCTCACAAGTTTTGAATTCTCCCTCAACTGCAGGTGTGTTGAGCGCATAGGTCTTATCTAAGATGAGTGCGTTTATAAGACGGTTTTCATCCCGGTTCGCGTGTCTCGTATCAGTCTAACAAACCAAAAACTCTCCCTTCTTTTTTTTTTGGCAGCATCCCTGAGTCCAGCCCATCTCTGAAAAAGGAGACCGTTCTAAGCTTTCTGTTCCATTGTTTGCTCTTATGGTTCATCCTTCGTGACGACCCTCGACAGCTGTAAAGCATTTGATGAAGTACGGCGTAACTTCTGACTCACTAACCTACCTTCCTCTCGCCTCTCTGCTTCTCACTGCTCTTTGAAGCCGAGTAACTTTTTTTTTCCATTTCTTTCATTGTGGTATCCTCAACAGAGTGACTTATCATCATTTCAAGATTTCTGTCCTTTAGGATTTTGATTAACTGCCTGTTTTTTTATTATTATTTTCATAAAGGATCTATGTTTTTAAGCTACGATATCACTCTACATTCTTCGGCTAGCTTTCCTCCCATACATAACTCTTGATTTTCAACCTCTTTCTCACGCTGAACATGTTTCTTCTCTCACCTCAGACCTGTGGAGAGAGACCGAATAGGGAAACAGTAATGTAGTTAAGTTGAACAGTGCATAAACACTGTTTCCTTCGACATGTATATGTAAATCTCACTTCTTCCCTCCATCAGAACGACACATTTTCACCTATGCAATAACATATACAATTTAGTCATAATCATATTCTCTATTGATCTGATTTGTGTCGGTATGCTCGGCAAATCTATTATACAACCCATGTCCATCCTGTGAGCGATGCCGCAAAAGGATTACAGATGTCATAAAAGGTCTTTGTCAGACCCGAGTGGGCTTTTATAATGGTTACAAAATTGGTTCATTACATAAGCTTCATTACATACATTACATAGTCTTTCATATGATAGGTTTTGCCGATTCGTTGCCAAATGCGAATAGCCTTAAGATATAAGGGATCTTCTTATCAAAAAGGAGTTGTGACACTTCTTGCCAGGTTTGCCTAGACCTATCCTTTAAAAGGTTCTATTTTCTCACATTCTAAGACGCAGTGTTTCAATTTGTGTTCAGATATTTGGCCCAAGAGCCAATAGTACCTATAGCCTAGCGTTAATTTGACAATTGCAGCATCGAATAATCTGCTGATCTTATTACTTTCTCTATATACATGTTTTACTTTAACACATTATACTGTGATGGAAAATGTTTCTACTCGTGCTTATCTGAACTCGTCAACTTGCTTCAAAGAGGTCTGTTAGCCGTTTTCTGAATAATCTTGAGTCTCCTGATTGACAACCTGGTGTTCTTTTTAACATCTTTGATTAGTGCAAGTCTGGCTAAATCATCAGCTTTCTCATGCTGACGGAAGTCTTTATAAGAGAAGATCCATAACATTTTGGTTTAGATCACCTAACCAATACAGTATGAATAAATATTTGTATCTGGCTTCAGTGACAAATATGTTACATTTTGATCTTCGTGTGTTAAGGGCAAGTAGTGAAGATAAAGATTCAGTGATGGCTAAACTGTCTGCGGCAGCGATTTCTACCATGTCAAGAGCGATAAGTGTGACGAACAGTTCAATTTGTAGGGTTGATACCCTATTGTTTATTCTAACATTTATATTTTGTTTTTTACCACTGAGCTGGATCACAATGACAGCACTACCTGTAGTTAATGTAGATGCACTGGGCTACGTTATTTTCAGTCTGGAGTTTCTATATATGATCATGAGCACTGGTTTTGGCTAAGTGTGAAGATTGTAATTAGTTTATTGAGTGAATTCGTGGATGTAGTGTTGTCAAAGGGAGTTATTTGCTGGAAAGACAGGTAATGCTGCTGTATCCTAATTTCATACAAATTATGTACTTCAAGCACTGTGATTGGCTGTTAACTGGATCCATTTAGATTCACTTGTGCGATGACATTTATGGTTTAATTTGATTTACATTATCTGAGTCACGGTTCAGAAGTTTCACTCTTATCATAAGTCTGATTCAAGTATTCTGTCGTCAACTCTGGATCTTTCCGCATGTTAAGTGCTTTAGTGGTCTTTAGTTAACTAACTTCATTTAGCAATTTTTTTCTCGAGTCGATTAATACCTTTGCTGTTATATACGACTAAAGCTGGTACGTGGTAATCTGTTAGAGACCTAATATAAGCCAAGTTAGTCATTTAAACGGTTCTGATATTTACACCACAACTTGGACTGAAGCCTGCAACACCTCCATGGGTTCTACATTGTCGATTTAGTTCCTGCACGTCAGTTGCAGTACATGGGAAAGAGACACCAAGGTATTTAGAAAGATATCTAAATCAATGTATGCTTCATCAATTTTCAATTTCGATGGTCCGTTCCAGCCATTGCCATCTAGTTTATTGAACGCCTTGGTTATCTTTGCAGAAATGATACATGCGAGGCTTTCACAGGCTGTGTGTGTGTGTAAGCAGTTAAGAACAGCTTGCACTTCAAGATATGTTTTGCTGTGTACAAGAATATAAGCAGCATAGATAACAGCGATATTCCTGGGACTTTCTGGAATCGATTCTAGTAATATATTAATTAGTACATCGAACAAAGTAGAGCCAAGTGCGCCACCTTGAGGAGTGCCAAGCAGTATGTCTTTAACTTCACTTTTGTAGCCATGAAACAACACAGCTGACCTTCTGTTTAGAGAGATAAACGAGTATCCAGTGCAGGAGCCGTCCACTTATATCCATTTTTGCTAACTCTTATAAGATAACTTGCCTACGGGCAATATCAAATGCAGCTTTTAGGTCAAGAAAAGTGATGTACTTATGCCGTCTGTCCTCAGGAACTGTTGGGGAAACAGTGATGCAGTTGTGTTCACATAATTATGAAAACCCCTCGAAATGAATATTACGATATTCACTTGCTCAAAATTGGGAATATTATATAAGATCTGAAATATTTCTTTTATTTTCATATGAGCAATCATCCCATACCTACAAGAGTGCCATTTGCCCCAGTACGTAGCACAGCGCCCATATCACACCCATGTCACTGATGCCTGTCCTTCCACCTCTTTTTTAACGAGTGCAATCAAAAGCCTACTGTCATAATAGGTTATCTTGCTATCATCTCCGTGCAGTCATTCCTTTCCATGCATCTTGGTGTTCTCTCTCTCTCTCTCTCTCTCTCTCTCTCTCTCTCTCTCTCTCTCTCTCTCTCTCTCTCTCTCTCTCTCTCTCTCTCTCTCTCTCAATCATACAGGTATCATTGTGGCCTCAGCTCCCGTGAGCTGACTGCGTGTGTCACGGTCCACAAGATCTGGACCCTCGGCACGCGAGCGGCTGCTGCTTCTGAGCATGATGCGAGGGGGTCATCCAAACCCTCGTGCCACAAGGGGCAAATGCACGTGGCAGACAGATGTACCAATGTGTGGAGGAGCAGGAAGTGACACACTTCGTGCCAAACAGATAACACATCTGAGTAATATGTCTCTGGCAAAAGGGTAGTAGGAGGCCTCTGTCGTTACTCGTCAACATTAAATAGACAAAATAAATGTTTAAATCAGTTGCAATCAAAGTGACGCATCCCCCAGAGTTCTTTTAACATTTATTTCATATATTTTTGCCTTCGTTTTACAGTCACTTGCCAAAGTCGAAGGCTCATGAGAGATATGATGTCAGTGGAGCGTACATGTACTGGGACACTAAACATGAAGTAACAAGTAGAAATAGGTTGTTTAGAGTCACATTACACTAACACTGTGGGTCTCGTAAACAGAGAAGCAACAGTACTTCAGGCCGGGACATCAAAGCTTCTGTTAATACCGTTTCTGTGTCGGACGTCGAAACACAAGCATAACCTCAGTCAGGCTCCAACACGACACGAAAATTCATTTAACACGAACAATAGAACCAGAGATCCCCATCGTTGACGAGTATTTTGGGAGGCACGGCCGTGCAGCAGGCTAAACCCGCTGTGAATCAAAGCACAAGAACGATACATCAACACTCACTTGTTACAGCCATAAACCAGTTTATAAACCGTGGCGGTACAGATATGAAACAGTAGTAACCACTCGAAGCCTCAACCATGGAACAACATAAAACCGCTTGAGTTAAAGCTTTCAGACGTCGAGCGTTGAAGATAAAGTAAATGTATTTTTGCCATTATTTGCCCAGCCATTGTTTTTATGGGTCCTGAGCTGAACGAAGAGGGATGGAAAGAGGTATTAAATGAATGTGTTGATACTCAGGGAAGTGGATGTGAGTGTTGATACTCAGGGATGAGGATGTGAGTGTTGATACTCAGGGATGAGGATGTGAGTGTTGATACTCAGGGATGAGGATGTGAGTGTTGATACTCAGGGATGAGGATGTGAGTGTTGATGAGGGAAACTCAAGATTAGTGACGGCGGGATGAGTAAGGTTGTTACGCCTTGAATCTTTTTTCAGAAAAATTGTGGTGAGCGAAAGTTGATTTCGCTCACCAGAATTTTTCTGCTTTATGAGTAATATCCCTGTTAGCATTTTTTTTTCTCTCTTTTTCCCTTCTCATGTATACATTAACCAGCATGGCTCAGAATCGTTGATGATAGAATGGTAGGGTGTGCCCATATTAATGAAATCAATCATAGCTTCTTAGGTGTATATAGACCTGCTTCTTACAGATATAAAGGTCGCAGGAAGTTGTAAAAACGTCTGAAGAAAGAAAGATCCAAATTTTTGCTTCTTTAAGGCAATTAATTAGTATCACGATGGTGTGTCCTCGAGTGGCTGGTCTCCAGACAGATTTCATTCGAAGCTGCAGCCACGCGCGTGCCACGGATCCAAGCCTTAATGGTAGGGACACACGCAAACAACTCACAAAACCATAGGTCAAAATAGTAGCCGTAGAACAAGGGCAGAGAAGCAACATGTCGGTGCACTGAAGAAATGGTTAAAGGAAGGTGATACCTGGAGAAGTGAGTAGGCAGAAGGTCTTTGATTCCATTCTGACTAAGAGGGAGGTGAAGAATGATCTATAATCCCAGTTATAGGAACAATATATAGAATAAAAGCTCTAGTAGATAGAGAGATAGCTACAGCAGAGAGAGATAGAGAGATAGCTACAGCACCAATAAAACTCTTCCGGCTTTTAGGAAGCAGATTCCACAATGTTCATGGTAGGGCCACCAGGAGAGTGGAGGACGTGTTTATGTCAGAACAACTGTAGAATTCTCATGAAAGGTTTGAGACTAATCAAGATGCGGACTGGATGGACGAACTCTTGGCTTGCTAGTGGTGATATCTGGCAATACTGCACGGAGCCTGGGTAATGAAGAGGGACAGTATGGTTATGCGTGTCTCCTTTGGAAACATATAGTGATGTAGTCGTGAGCAATGAATCACGTACAGGAGATCCATGAATATGTCTTTAGATCAATGGTATTGATTCTGTTAATTTCAATTGTCAAATACTCTTATTTTCTCCATACTATGTGCAGAGGCGTGAGATTAGAACCTGAACCATTCTTACCATACAGCTGCAAAACTATTACACACAGTAAGGACAAAATTAGAGTTTGATAAGTATAGGAAAGTCCAGGCTGACATCTGCACCAGCTCTCGAACTTCAGACAAATTTTCCGTAAACGTAAAGTAAACTTATCAAGTTTATATACAAGTGAAGTGACACTTCCATAAGAATGATGAGGGAAGATTGGTCGCTCTTAACGATTTCTCAGTTTCTTGTTCTTTTATCGTGAGCTACATGGCACAAGGAGAATGTGCCCCAGCCATGGTCGGCTCGGGTGTGAGGGAAATACGATATAGAAAAACAATACAGAAATCATTCAGAGCTTTTCAGATGTTTGTAGACCTGACTATAGAAAGTAGTAGCGTATAAGAAAAGGGTAAGATGCCCTAAAATCATAATCCTCTCCTCTCTTTAAGAGTGGCATACCATGAAATATAATCCTAAACATTTTTTTAGCAGTAGCATTTTAGAAAGCACTCATCTATTCTTGAAACTTTCTTTTTGTATTTGGGTCAACATCTAATCAACGTGTCTACCTAGTGGCCTTTAGCCAAGTTTGCTAAGAACATGATAATATGATTATTTCTTAGATGGTTGCCTCAAATGTTACCCTGTGTGCTGAGAGCGACGGTTCGTGGGATGTCTGATCATTACTTGGTGGAGGCAAACGTGAAGAATTGCACAGGTTTTGGGAAAAGAGAGAACGTTATGGATGATAGGAGCGCAAAGAAAGTACGTGAGCTGGTAAACTGACTTGTGTGGAGAAATACCGCGAGAGAGTAAGTGTAGGATGGCAAAGGTGAGAGTAAATGAAGCCAGAAGAGTGGGTGAGGAATGGGAGGTATTTAGGGAAGTAGTGCTGGCATGTGAGAGAGAAGCATGTGGTGGCATGCGTGCGGTGGGTTGTGGGCAAGCAAGAATAAGTGGTGAGTGGTGGGATGCCGAAATAAGTTGCTAGTGAAAGAGAAAAGAGAAGTACACACTCGGAAGGAATGCAGATTTTTTGGGAGATGTATAAAGAGAATGAAGGAGTTGAAAAAGAAATCAAAAGAGAGTTAGGATGAGCGAGTATTAGTAAACTTTAGGGAAAATAAAAGAATGTTTTGGAAGGAGGATGATAACGCGCGAAAAATGTGAGAACAAATGAAGACATTAGTGAAAGAGGCAATTGGGAGAGAAGCAACATATATTGATGAGGTGAGGAGGAGATGGAGTGAGCATTCTGAAGGATTGTTGAATGTATCTGATGATAGGGGGATAGTAGTACGTGTTTTGTTTGTGAAGGTATGCGATGTGAGAGAGTCAGGGAAAGTGTCTTGGTGAAGAGAAAAAAGTACTGAAGGCATTTTTTAAGAGGAAATGTAGCAAGGTGGCTGGAGTGAATCGTATTACAGTTGAGTTTCTTAAGAAAATCTGTGATTATATTGTAAATAGGTAAGTTAGTATTTTCAGTGTACGTATGAATCACAGTGATATTGCCTGAGTATTGGTGAAATGCATAGTGCTACTATGTAATTGCAAGGAGGACAAAGTTGAGTGCTCAAACTACAGAGGTATAAGTTTGTTGAGTATGCATGGTAAGTTGTATAGGAGAGTCGTGATTAAGAGGGTGAAGGCACGAAGAGATCACAGACCGAGGAGAAACAATGTGGTTTTAGAAGTGGAGGATGTGTGAATCAGGTGCTTGCTTTAAAGCTTGTGTGAGAAATACTTAGAGAAACAGAAGGATATGTATGTGGCATTTATGGATGTGGGAAAAGCATATGATAAGGTTGATAGGGATGCCTTGTGGAAGATCTTAAGAAAATATGGTGTGGAAGGAAAGCTACAAGGTGCAACGAGATCTTTTGCGGGTATAAGAGTAGGAAGAGAGGAGAATGAGTAGTTCCAGGTGAAGGTTGGTGTGCGGCAAGGGAGTGTGATGTTACCTAACTTTTTAGTTTCCTACGATTGGATTGGTGAGGGACATAAACGTAAGAGTCTTTGAGAGAGGGGCGAGTATGCAGTATGTAAGGTGTGAGGGGGACCTGGGAAATGAGTCAACCACTGTTTGCTGATGACACAGGACTAGTGGTTGATTCGAGTGAGAAACTGTAGAAGTTGGGGACTGAGTTAGAAAGAGATTGTGAATATTGAAATTGAGAGTAAATTTGAATAAGAGTAAAGTTGATAAGGTTAGGAGGGTTAAGGGACATGTTACTTAGGGTACGAATTTAAATGGAGAAATTTAGTGGAAGTGAAGCGGATGGAACCGTGGAAACGGAAGTGAGTCACAAGGTGGGTGATGACAAAGGTTCTAGGAGCACGGAGAAATGTCTGGAAAGAGAAGTCGTTATCTGGGAGAGAGACAAAATGGGTAGATTTGAAGGTAAAGTAGTCTCAACGATGTTGTATGGTTACATAGTAAGGGCTGCATATGAGGATGTGCAGAGAGGGGTGGCTGTGTTGAAAATGGAATGTCTGAGTGTGATTGACAGAGCTGAAGAAATGGTTTGCACATATCGAGAGAATGAGTGAGAAGTTGACAGAGAGGATATATGTATCAGAAGTGAAGAGAACTAGGAGAAAGAGGAGACCAAACTGGAGATGGAAGGATGGCGTGAAAGAGATTTTGAGCGATTCGGGCATGAGCTTCCATGAGGGTGAAAGCTGTGCAGGGGATAGAGCGGATGGGAATAGTGTGGTATGTAAGGGTATATGTTGTCAATGGACTGAACCAGGGCCTGTGAAGCAGGCCGAGGGGAAACCATGGAAAGGACTGTGGGGCCTGGATGTGGATAGGGAGCTGGGGTTTCGGCTCATGGCAAATGACAGCAAGAGGACTGTGAGTGCATGTGTCTCTTCTTAGTCTGTTCTTGGCATTACTTACTTTACGTGGGAAGCGGCAGAGGAGTTTGATATATATATATATATATATATATATATATATATATATATATATATATATATATATATATATATATATATATGTATATTCTTTTTTCTTTTAAACTATCCGCCATTTCCCGCATTAGCGAGGTAGCGCCAAGAACAGAGGACTGGGCCTTTGTGGAATATCCACACCTGGCCCCCCTCTGTTCCTTCTTTTGGAAAATTAAAAAAAAAAAAAAAAAAAAAAAAACGAGAGGGGAGGATTTCCAGCCTCCCGCTCCCTTCCCTTTTAGTCGCCTTTTACGACACGCAGGGAATACGTGGGAAGTATTCTTCATCCCCTATCCCCAGGGATAATATATATATATATATATATATATATATATATATATATATATATATATATATATATATATATATATATATATATATATATATATATAATATATATATATATATATATATATATATATATATATATATATATATATATATATATATATTATCCCTGGGGATAGGGGATTAAGAATACTTCCCACGTATTCCCTGCGTGTCGTAGAAGGCGACTGAAAGGGGAGAGAGCGGGGGGCTGGAAATCCTCCCCGCTCGTTTTTTTTTTTTTTCTAATTTTCCAAAAGAAGGAACAGAGGGGGCAAGATGAGGATATTCCAAAAAAGGCCCAGTCCTCTGTTCTTAACGCTACCTCGCTAACGCGGGAAATGGCGAATAGTTTAAAAGAAAAGAAATATATATATATATATATATATATATATATATATATATATATATATATATATATATATATATATATATATATATATATTTCATTTTTTTCTTTTAAACTATTCGCCATTTCCCGCGTTAGCGAGGTAGCGTTAGGAACAGAGGACTGGGCCTTTTTTGGAATATCCTCACCTGGCCCCCTCTGTTCCTTCTTTTGGAAAATTAAAAAAAAAAACGAGAGGGGAGGATTTCCAGCCCCCCGCTCCCTCCCCTTTTAGTCGCCTTATACGACACGCAGGGAATACGTGGGAAGTATTCTTAATCCCCTATCCCTAGGGATAATATATATATATATATATATATATATATATATATATATATATATATATATATATGGGTATGTTTGAATGAATAGCGGTTCCAACAATGTTATATGGTTGCGAGGCATAGGCTATAGATAGGGTTGTGCAGAGAAGGGTGGATGTGTTGAAAATTAAATGTTTGAGGACACTATGTTGTATGAGGTGTTTTGATCGTGTAAGTAATGAAAGGGTAACAGAGATGTGTGGAATAAAAAGAGTGTGGTTGAGAGAGCAGAAGAGGGTGTTTTGAAATGGTCTGGTCACATGGAGAGAATGAGTGAGGAAAGATTGACCAAGAGGATATATGTGTCAGAGGTGGAGGGAACGAGGAGAAGTGGGAGACCAAATTGGAGGTGGAAAGATAGAGTGAAAAAGATTTTGAGTGATCTGGGCCTGAACATGCAGGAGGGTGAAAGGCGTGCAAGGAATAGAGTAAATTGGAACGATGTGGTATACCGGGGTCGACGTGTTGTCGATGGATTGAACCAGGGCATGTGAAACGTCTGGGGTAAACCATGGAAAGTTTTGTGGGGCCTGGATGTGGAAAGGGAGCTGTGGTTTCGGTGCATTATACATGACCGCTAGAGACTGAGTGTAAACGAATGTGGCCTTTGTTGTCTTTTCCTAGCGCTACCTCGCGCACATGCGGGGGAAGGGGATTGTTATTTCATGTGTGGCGGGGTGGCGACGAGAATGAATAAGGGCAGACAGTATGAATTATGTACATGTGTATATATGTATATGTCTGTGTGTGTAGATATATGTATACGTTGAGATGTATAGGTATGAATATGTGCCTGTGTTGACGTGTATGTATATACATGTGTATGTGGGTGGGTTGGGCCATTCTTTCGTCTGTTTCCTTGCGCTACCTCGCTAACGCGGGAGACAGTGACAAAGTATAATAAAATAAAATGAATATATATATATATATATATATATATATATATATATATATATAGAATGAGTGAGGAAAGATTGACCAAGAGGATATATGTGTCGGAGGTGGAGGGAACGAGGAGAAGAGGGAGACCAAATTGGAGGTGGAAAGATGGAGTGAAAAAGATTTTGTGTGATCGGGGCCTGAACATGCAGGAGGGTGAAAGGAGGGCAAGGAATAGAGTGAATTGGAGCGATGTGGTATACCGGGGTTGACGTGCTGTCAGTGGATTGAATCAAGGCATGTGAAGCGTCTGGGGTAAACCATGGAAAGCTGTGTAGGTATGTATATTTGCGTGTGTGGACGTATGTATATACATGTGTATGGGGGGGGGGGCATTGCCTTCGTCTGTTTCCTTGCGCTACCTCGCAAACGCGGGAGACAGCGACAAAGTAAAAAAAAAAAAAAAAAAAGTTTATTGAGTATTCCTGGTAAATTATATGGGAGGGTATTGATTGAGAGGGTGAAGGCATGTACAGAGCATCAGATTGGGGAAGAGCAGTGTGGTTTCAGGAGTGGTAGAGGATGTGTGGATCAGGTGTTTGCTTTGAAGAATGTATGTGAGAAATACTTAGAAAAGCAAATGGATTTGTATGTAGCATGTATGGATCTGGAGAAGGCATATGATAGAGTTGATAGAGATGCTCTGTGGAAGGTATTAAGAATATATGGTGTGGGAGGAAAGTTGTTAGAAGCAGTGAAAAGTTTTTATCGAGGATGTAAGGCATGTGTACGTGTAGGAAGAGAGGAAAGTGATTGGTTCTCAGTGAATGTAGGTTTGCGGCAGGGGTGTGTGATGTCTCCATGGTTGTTTAATTTGTTTATGGATGGGGTTGTTAGGGAGGTGAATGCAAGAGTTTTGGAAAGAGGGGCAAGTATGAAGTCTGTTGGGGATGAGAGAGCTTGGGAAGTGAGTCAGTTGTTGTTCGCTGATGATACAGCGCTGGTGGCTGATTCATGTGAGAAACTGCAGAAGCTGGTGACTGAGTTTGGTAAAGTGTGTGGAAGAAGAAAGTTGAGAGTAAATGTGAATAAGAGCAAGGTTATTAGGTACAGTAGGGTTGAGGGTCAAGTCAATTGGGAGGTGAGTTTGAATGGAGAAAAACTGAAGGAAGTGAAGTGTTTTAGATATCTGGGAGTGGATCTGGCAGCGGATGGAACCATGGAAGCGGAAGTGGATCATAGGGTGGGGGAGGGGGCGAAAATTCTGGGGGCCTTGAAGAATGTGTGGAAGTCGAGAACATTATCTCGGAAAGCAAAAATGGGTATGTTTGAAGGAATAGTGGTTCCAACAATGTTGTGTGGTTGCGAGGCGTGGGCTATGGATAGAGTTGTGCGCAGGAGGATGGATGTGCTGGAAATGAGATGTTTGAGGACAATGTGTGGTGTGAGGTGGTTTGATCGAGTGAGTAACGTAAGGGTAAGAGAGATGTGTGGAAATAAAAAGAGCGTGGTTGAGAGAGCAGAAGAGGGTGTTTTGAAGTGGTTTGGGCACATGGAGAGGATGAGTGAGGAAAGATTGACCAAGAGGATATATGTGTCGGAGGTGGAGGGAGCAAGGAGAAGAGGGAGACCAAATTGGAGGTGGAAAGATGGAGTGAAAAAGATTTTGTGTGATCGGGGCCTGAACATGCAGGAGGGTGAAAGGAGGGCAAGGAATAGAGTGAATTGGAGCGATGTGGTATACCGGGGTTGACGTGCTGTCAGTGGATTGAATCAAGGCATGTGAAGCGTCTGGGGTAAACCATGGAAAGCTGTGTAGGTATGTATATTTGCGTGTGTGGACGTATGCATATACATGTGTATGGGGGGGGGGGGGGGCCATTTCTTTCGTCTGTTTCCTTGCGCTACCTCGCAAACGCGGGAGACAGCGACAAAGTATAAAAAAAAAAAAAAATATATATATATGATACAGCGCTGGTGGCTGATTCAGGTGAGAAACTGCAGAAGCTGGTGAGTGAGTTTGGTAAAGTGTGTGGAAGAAGAAAGTTAAGAGTAAATGTGAATAAGGGCAAGGTTATTAGGTACAGTAGGGTTGAGGGTCAAGTCAATTGGGAGGTGAGTTTGAATGGAGAAAAACTGGAGGAAGTGAAGTGTTTTAGATATCTGGGAGTGGATCTGGCAGCGGATGGAACCATGGAAGCGGAAGTGGATCATAGGGTGGGGGAGGGGGCGAAAATTCTGGGGGCCTTGAAGAATGTGTGGAAGTCGAGAACATTATCTCGGAAAGCAAAAATGGATATGTTTGAAGGAATAGTGGTTCCAACAATGTTGTATGGTTGCGAGGCGTGGGCTATGGATAGAGTTGTGCGCAGGAGGATGGATGTGCTGGAAATGAGATGTTTGAGGACAATGTGTGGTGTGAGGTGGTTTTGATCGAGTAAGTAACTAAGGGTAAGAGAGATGTGTGGAAATAAAAAGAGCGTGGTTGAGAGAGCAGAAGAGAGTGTTTTGAAGTGGTTGGGCACATGGAGAGAATGAGTGAGGAAAGATTGACCAAGAGGATATATGTGTCGAGGTGGAGGGAACGAGGAGAAGAGGGAGACCAAATTGGAGGTGGAAAGATGGAGTGAAAAAGATTTTGTGTGATCGGGCCTGAACATGCAGGAGGGTGAAAGGCGTGCAAGGAATAGAGTAAATTGGAACGATGTGGTATACCGGGGTCGACGTGTTGTCGATGGATTGAACCAGGGCATGTGAAACGTCTGGGGTAAAACATGGAAAGTTTTGTGGGGCCTGGATGTGGAAAGGGAGCTGTGGTTTCGGTGCATTATACATGACCGCTAGAGACTGAGTGTAAACGAATGTGGCCTTTGTTGTCTTTTCCTAGCGCTACCTCGCGCACATGCGGGGGAAGGGGATTGTTATTTCATGTGTGGCGGGGTGGCGACGAGAATGAATAAGGGCAGACAGTATGAATTATGTACATGTGTATATATGTATATGTCTGTGTGTGTAGATATATGTATAAGTTGAGATGTATAGGTATGAATATGTGCCTGTGTTGACGTGTATGTATATACATGTGTATGTAGGTGGGTTGGGCCATTCTTTCGTCTGTTTCCTTGCGCTACCTCGCTAACGCGGGAGACAGTAACAAAGTATAATAAAATAAAATGAATATATATATATATATATATATATATATATATATATATATATATATATATATATATAGAATGAGTGAGGAAAGATTGACCAAGAGGATATATGTGTCGGAGGTGGAGGGAACGAGGAGAAGAGGGAGACCAAAGTGGAGGTGGAAAGATGGAGTGAAAAAGATTTTGTGTGATCGGGGCCTGAACATGCAGGAGGGTGAAAGGAGGGCAAGGAATAGAGTGAATTGGAGCGATGTGGTATACCGGGGTTGACGTGCTGTCAGTGGATTGAATCAAGGCATGTGAAGCGTCTGGGGTAAACCATGGAAAGCTGTGTAGGTATGTATATTTGCGTGTGTGGACGTATGTATATACATGTGTATGGGGGGGGGGCATTGCCTTCGTCTGTTTCCTTGCGCTACCTCGCAAACGCGGGAGACAGCGACAAAGCAAAAAAAAAAAAAAAAAAAGTTTATTGAGTATTCCTGGTAAATTATATGGGAGGGTATTGATTGAGAGGGTGAAGGCATGTACAGAGCATCAGATTGGGGAAGAGCAGTGTGGTTTCAGGAGTGGTAGAGGATGTGTGGATCAGGTGTTTGCTTTGAAGAATGTATGTGAGAAATACTTAGAAAAGCAAATGGATTTGTATGTAGCATTTATGGATCTGGAGAAGGCATATGATAGAGTTGATAGAGATGCTCTGTGGAAGGTATTAAGAATATATGGTGTGGGAGGAAAGTTGTTAGAAGCAGTGAAAAGTTTTTATCGAGGATGTAAGGCATGTGTACGTGTAGGAAGAGAGGAAAGTGATTGGTTCTCAGTGAATGTAGGTTTGCGGCAGGGGTGTGTGATGTCTCCATGGTTGTTTAATTTGTTTATGGATGGGGTTGTTAGGGAGGTGAATGCAAGAGTTTTGGAAAGAGGGGCAAGTATGAAGTCTGTTAGGGGATGAGAGAGCTTGGGAAGTGAGTCAGTTGTTGTTCGCTGATGATACAGCGCTGGTGGCTGATTCATGTGAGAAACTGCAGAAGCTGGTGACTGAGTTTGGTAAAGTGTGTGGAAGAAGAAAGTTGAGAGTAAATGTGAATAAGAGCAAGGTTATTAGGTACAGTAGGGTTGAGGGTCAAGTCAATTGGGAGGTGAGTTTGAATGGAGAAAAACTGAAGGAAGTGAAGTGTTTTAGATATCTGGGAGTGGATCTGGCAGCGGATGGAACCATGGAAGCGGAAGTGGATCATAGGGTGGGGGAGGGGGCGAAAATTCTGGGGGCCTTGAAGAATGTGTGGAAGTCGAGAACATTATCTCGGAAAGCAAAAATGGGTATGTTTGAAGGAATAGTGGTTCCAACAATGTTGTATGGTTGCGAGGCGTGGGCTATGGATAGAGTTGTGCGCAGGAGGATGGATGTGCTGGAAATGAGATGTTTGAGGACAATGTGTGGTGTGAGGTGGTTTGATCGAGTGAGTAACGTAAGGGTAAGAGAGATGTGTGGAAATAAAAAGAGCGTGGTTGAGAGAGCAGAAGAGGGTGTTTTGAAGTGGTTTGGGCACATGGAGAGGATGAGTGAGGAAAGATTGACCAAGAGGATATATGTGTCGGAGGTGGAGGGAGCAAGGAGAAGAGGGAGACCAAATTGGAGGTGGAAAGATGGAGTGAAAAAGATTTTGTGTGATCGGGGCCTGAACATGCAGGAGGGTGAAAGGAGGGCAAGGAATAGAGTGAATTGGAGCGATGTGGTATACCGGGGTTGACGTGCTGTCAGTGGATTGAATCAAGGCATGTGAAGCGTCTGGGGTAAACCATGGAAAGCTGTGTAGGTATGTATATTTGCGTGTGTGGACGTATGTATATACATGTGTATGGGGGGGGTTGGGCCATTTCTTTCGTCTGTTTCCTTGCGCTACCTCGCAAACGCGGGAGACAGCGACAAAGTATAAAAAAAAAAAAAAAATATATATATATGATACAGCGCTGGTGGCTGATTCAGGTGAGAAACTGCAGAAGCTGGTGACTGAGTTTCGTAAAGTGTGTGGAAAAAGAAAGTTAAGAGTAAATGTGAATAAGAGCAAGGTTATTAGGTACAGTAGGGTTGAGGGTCAAGTCAATTGAGAGGTGAGTTTGAATGGAGAAAAACTGGAGGAAGTGAAGTGTTTTAGATATCTGGGAGTGGATCTGGCAGCGGATGGAACCATGGAAGCGGAAGTGGATCATAGGGTGGGGGAGGGGGCGAAAATTCTGGGGGCCTTGAAGAATGTGTGGAAGTCGAGAACATTATCTCGGAAAGCAAAAATGGGTATGTTTGAAGGAATAGTGGTTCCAACAATGTTGTATGGTTGCGAGGCGTGGGCTATGGATAGAGTTGTGCGCAGGAGGATGGATGTGCTGGAAATGAGATGTTTGAGGACAATGTGTGGTGTGAGGTGGTTTGATCGAGTGAGTAACGTAAGGGTAAGAGAGATGTGTGGAAATAAAAAGAGCGTGGTTGAGAGAGCAGAAGAGAGTGTTTTGAAGTGGTTTGGGCACATGGAGAGAATGAGTGAGGAAAGATTGACCAAGAGGATATATGTGTCGGAGGTGGAGGGAACGAGGAGAAGAGGGAGACCAAATTGGAGGTGGAAAGATGGAGTGAAAAAGATTTTGTGTGATCGGGGCCTGAACATGCAGGAGGGTGAAAGGAGGGCAAGGAATAGAGTGAATTGGAGCGATGTGGTATACCGGGGTTGACGTGCTGTCAGTGGATTGAATCAAGGCATGTGAAGCGTCTGGGGTAAACCATGGAAAGCTGTGTAGGTATGTATATTTGCGTGTGTGGACGTATGTATATACATGTGTATTGGGGGGGGGGGGCCATTTCTTTCGTCTGTTTCCTTGCGCTACCTCGCAAACGCGGGAGACAGCGACAAAGTATAATAAAAAAAAAAATAATATATATATATATGTGAATTGTGTGCATGGGTATATATGTATGTGTCTGTGTGTGTATATATTATATGTGTACATTGAGATGTATAGGTATGTATATTTGCGTGTGTGGACGTGTGTGTATATACATGTGTATGGGGGTGGGTTGGGCCATTTCTTTCGTCTGTTTCCTTGCGCTACCTTGCAAACGTGGGAGACAGCGACAAAGCAAAATTATAATAATAAGAAATATATATATATATATATATATATATATATATATATATATATATATATATATATATATATTTCTGGGAGTGGATCTGGCAGCGGATGGAACCATGGAAGCGGAAGTGGATCATAGGGTGGGGGAGGGGGCGAAAATCCTGGGAGCCTTGAAGAATGTGTGGAAGTCGAGAACATTATCTTGGAAAGCAAAAATGGGTATGTTTGAAGGAATAGTGGTTCCAACAATGTTGTATGGTTGCGAGGCGTGGGCTATGGATAGAGTTGTGCGCAGGAGGATGGATGTGCTGGAAATGAGATGTTTGAGGACAATGTGTGGTGTGTGGTGGTTTGATCGAGTAAGTAACGTAAGGGTAAGAGAGATGTGTGGAAATAAAAAGAGCATGGTTCAGAGAGCAGAAGAGGGTGTTTTGAAATGGTTTGGGCACATGGAGAGAATGGGTGAGGAAAGATTGACCAAGAGGATATATGTGTCGGAGGTGGAGGGAACAAGGAGAAGTGGGAGACCAAATTGGAGGTGGAAAGATGGAGTGAAAAAGATTTTGTGTGACCGGGGCCTGAACATGCAGGAGGGTGAAAGGAGGGCAAGGAATAGAGTGAATTGGATCGATGTGGTATACCAGGGTTGACGTGCTGTCAGTGGATTGAATCAGGGCATGTGAAGCGTCTGGGGTAAACCATGGAAAGCTGTGTAGGTATGTATATTTGCGTGTGTGGACGTATGTATATACATGTGTATGGGGGTGGGTTGGGCCATTTCTTTCGTCTGTTTCCTTGCGCTACCTCGCAAACGCGGGAGACAGCAACAAAGCAAAAAAAAAAAAAAAAAATATATATATATATATATATATATATATATATATATATATATATATATATATATTCCTATCAGACATAAACACCCACACACTCACATATACATACCTATGCATTTCAACGTATACATGCATATACATGCACAGACATATACATATACACACATGTACATATTCATACTTGCTGCCTTCATCCATTCTCGTCGCCACCCCGCCACACATGAAATAGCATTACCCTCCCCCCCCCCCCCCCACACACACACAAACACACACCCCTCCAGCGGGGCAGTGCCAAGAACAGACCAAAAATGCCACATACGTTCACACTCAGTCTCTAGCAGTCATGTGTAATGCACCGAAACCACAGCTCCCTTTCCACATCCAGGCCCCACAGACCTTTCCATGGCCCCACAAAACTCTCCATGGTTTACCCCCAGACGCTTCACATGCCCTGGTTCAATCCATTGACAGCACGTCCACCCCGGTATACCACATCGTTCCAATTCACTCTATTCCTTGCGCGTCTTTCACCCTTCTGTATGTTCAGGCCCCGATCGCTCAAGTTCTTTTTCACCCTATGCTTCCACCTCCAGTTTGGTCTCCCACTTCTCGTTCCCTCCACCTTTGACACATATATTCTTTGTCAATCTTTCCTCACTCATTCTCTCCATGTGACCAAACCATCCAACACACCCTCTTCTGCTCTCTCAACCACACTCTTTTTATTACCACACATCTCACTTATCCTTTCCTTACTTACTCGATCAAACCACCTCACACCACATATTGTCCTTAAACATTTCCTTTCCAACACATCCACCCTCCTCCGCACATCCCTATCTATCGCCCACGCCTCACAACCGTATAACATTGTTGGAACCACTATTCCTTCAAACACCCATTTTTGTTTTCCAGATAACGTTCTCGCCTTCCACACATTCTTCAACACTTCCAGAACCTTCGCCCCCTCCCCCACCGTGTGACTTACTTCAGCTCTCATGGTTCCATCCGCTGCCAAATCCACTCCCAAATATCTAAAGCACTCCACTTCCTCCAGTTTTTCTCCATTCAAACTTACCTTCCAATTAACTTGTCCCTCAATCCAACTGAACCTAATAACCTTGCTCTTATTTACACTCACTCTCAGCTTTCTTTCACACACTTTACCAAATTCAGCCACCAACATCTGCAGTTCCTAACCCGAATCAGCCACCAGCGCTGTATCATTAGCGAACAACAACTGAACACTTCCTAAGCCCTCTCATCCACAACAGACTGCATACTTGCCCCTCTCCAAAACTATCGCATTTACCTCCCCAATCACCCCGTCCATAAACAAATCAAAACAACCATGGAGACATCACACACCCCTGCCGCAAGACGAAATTGATTGGGAACCAATCACTTTCCTTTCTTCCTACTTGTACACATGCCTTACATTCTTGGTAAAAACTTCTCACTACTTCTAGCAGCTTACCTCCCACACCATATAGTCTTAATACATTCCACAAAGCATCTCTGTCAACCCTCTCATATGCCTTCCCCATATCCATAAATGCCACATAAAAAATCCATTTGTTTATCTAAGTATTTCTCACATACATTCTTCAAAGCAAACACCTGATCCACACATCCTCTACCACTTCTGAAACCACACTGCTCTTCCCCAGTCTTATGCTCTGTACATGCCTTTACCCTCTTAATCATTACCCTCCCATATAATTTACCAGGAATACTCAACAAACTTATACCTCTGTAATATATATATATATATATATATATATATATATATATATATATATATATATATATATATATATAAAGAATCGCCCGGGCCTAGATAAACATCCTTGCTTTTATTGGTTAAGTTTCGATGATTACACATATCATCATCAGGGCCTATAAAGAAAGAATTATGTGCATGCAGTATATACGTTATGAGTTTCTGAAGAAATCTTATAGTCTAATGAAGTTTAAAATGTTACTTGAATAATATATATCACAAAAGCCCAAAGTGAAATGAAGAAGAGAGAAAGAAAAAAAACAGTTAAGAGAAATTAATAATGACCAGCAATCCTACTCTAAAATACATTAAAATGTGACTAATGTAGATTCGCCGGAGCCAAATATCCAAGTTAAGATTAAAATTGTACATTCATAATTAAATATCCACAAATTAAAACACATATTTGAGTAGCTAGACAGTCCTGTTCTAGTTCTTATTAAACATATATATAAACACAATAATTCTTTGGCTTCCTCCCTAGTTACTTGTAGTGGGTGTTGTGTCCTGTAGGACAGGTGGGACTACAGTATTACCTGATCGGTGTCTGATGAGCATCTGGCCAGTGTAGAGAAACAGAGAAATGATACTGAGAAATGTGCAGAGTTTCTGTGTTTTCAGATAAGTTTTATTACATCAAGAATAGGACTGACTAGTTGTTATGAATATATGTTTTACTGCTTGGATATCTAATTGTTAATTACAGAACTCTAATCTTGTTTGAGAAATATTGCCATCATTGAATTAATATGTCACGTTTTAATGTTTAAAATAATGCTAAGTCGGTTATTATTTTCCTTAACTCTCTTTATACTCTAGTATTCATTTTACGTTCGGCTTTTATGGTATGTGTTATTCAAGTACCGTTTTAGTCTTATGCATTGTGGGGAAACCCATAACGTATATATTACATGCGTCGTATCCTTTCTTTATAGGCTCTCATGATGGTATATGTCATTGCCAGTAAAACAAATGATGCACATCCAAGCCTTGGTGATTTTCTTCCTATTAAAACTGCGTTTTCCAAACAACAGATCCAGTGCTGATGTATATATTATAAAGTGCATTGACTATTCTATTTTGTCTTCTCAAGACGATCAAATGAAAGGCAGTATTAGATTCAAGGCAAGAGTAAGTACGAATATCGAAGCGAAATCTTTCACTTAGTAGACCATTTTACGCCGTCGGAATTTAATTTTAAGTTTAACAGTTCTTTAACTTTCCTAAGGTGGAAAGGGCTTTGAAGGCGAGGTAAAACGTGGTCTTTTTCCTGGTAGCCGAGATGACATGAGCAACTGAGTGCCTTAATCATTACCTTCTCATATATATATATATATATATATATATATATATATATATATATATATATATATATATATATATATATATTTTTTTTTTTTTTTTTTATACTTTGTCGCTGTCTCCCGCGTTTGCGAGGTAGCGCAAGGAAACAGACGAAAGAAATGGCCCCCCCCCCCCCCATACACATGTACATACACACGTCCACACACGCAAATATACATACCTACACAGCTTTCCATGGTTTACCCCAGACGCTTCACATGCCTTGATTCAATCCACTGACAGCACGTCAAACCCTGTATACCACATCGCTCCAATTCACTCTATTCCTTGCCCTCCTTTCACCCTCCTGCATGTTCAGGCCCCGATCACACAAAATCTTTTTCACTCCATCTTTCCACCTCCAATTTGGTCTCCCTCTTCTCCTCGTTCCCTCCACCTCCGACACATATATCCTCTTGGTCAATCTTTCCTCACTCATTCTCTCCATGTGCCCAAACCATTTCAAAACACCCTCTTCTGCTCTCTCAACCACGCTCTTTTTATTTCCACACATCTCTCTTACCCTTACGTTACTTACTCGATCAAACCACCTCACACCACACATTGTCCTCAAACATCTCATTTCCAGCACATCCATCCTCCTGCGCACAACTCTATCCATAGCCCACGCCTCGCAACCATACAACATTGTTGGAACCACTATTCCTTCAAACATACCCATTTTTGCTTTCCGAGATAATGTTCTCGACTTCCACACATTTTTCAAGGCTCCCAAAATTTTCGCCCCCTCCCCCACCCTATGATCCACTTCCGCTTCCATGGTTCCATCCGCTGACAGATCCACTCCCAGATATCTAAAACACTTCACTTCCTCCAGTTTTTCTCCATTCAAACTCACCTCCTAATTGACTTGACCCTCAACCCTACTGTACCTAATAACCTTGCTCTTATTCACATTTACTCTTAACTTTCTTCTTCCACACACTTTACCAAACTCAGTCACCAGCTTCTGCAGTTTCTCACATGAATATATATATATATATATAAATTATATGGAAGGGTATTGATTGAGAGGGTGAAGGCATGTACAGAGCATCAGATTGGGGAAGAGCAGTGTGGTTTCAGAAGTGGTAGAGGATGTGTGGATCAGGTGTTTGCTTTGAAGAATGTATGTGAGAAATACTTAAAAAGCAAATGGATTTGTATGTAGCATTTATGGATCTGGAGAAGGCATATGATAGAGTTGATAGAGATGCTCTGTGGAAGGTATTAAGAATATATGGTGTGGGAGGCAAGTTGTTAGAAGCAGTGAAAAGTTTTTATCGAGGATGTAAGGCATGTGTACGTGTAGGAAGAGAGGAAAGTGATTGGTTCTCAGTGAATGTAGGTTTGCGGCAGGGGTGTGTGATGTCTCCATGGTTATTTAATTTGTTTATGGATGGGGTTGTTAGGGAGGTGAATGCAAGAGTTTTGGAAAGAGGGGCAAGTATGAAGTCTGTTGGGATGAGAGAGCTTGGGAAGTGAGTCAGTTGTTGTTCGCTGATGATACAGCGCTGGTGGCTGATTCATGTGAGAATCTGCAGAAGCTTGTGACTGAGTTTGGTAAAGTGTGTGAAAGAAGAAAGTTAAGAGTAAATGTGAATAAGAGCAAGGTTATTAGGTACAGTAGGGTTGAGGGTCAAGTCAACTGGGAGGTAAGTTTGAATGGAGAAAAACTGGAGGAAGTAAAGTGTTTTAGATATCTGGGAGTGGATCTGGCAGCGGATGGAACCATGGAAGCGGAAGTGGATCATAGTGTGGGGGAGGGGGCGAAAATCCTGGGAGCCTTGAAGAATGTGTGGAAGTCGAGAACATTACCTCGGAAAGCTAAAATGGGTATGTTTGAAGGAATAGTGGTTCCAACAATGTTGTATGGTTGCGAGGCGTGGGCTATGGATAGAGTTGTGCGCAGGAGAATGGATGTGCTGGAGATGAGATGTTTGAGGACAATGTGTGGTGTGAGGTGGTTTGATCGAGTAAGTAACGTAAGGGTAAGAGAGATGTGTGGAAATAAAAAGAGCGTGGTTGAGAGAGCAGAAGAGGGTGTTTTGAAATGGTTTGGGCACATGGAGAGAATGAGTGAGGAAAGATTGACCAAGAGGATATATGTGTGGGAGGTGGAGGGAACGAGAAGAAGTGGGAGACCAAATTGGACGTGGAAGGATGGAGTGAAAAAGATTTTGTGTGATCGGGGCCTGAACATGCAGGAGGGTGAAAGGAGGGCAAGGAATAGAGTAAATTGGATCGATGTGGTATACCGGGGTTGACGTGCTGTCAGTGGATTGAATCAGGGCATGTGAAGCGTCTGGGGTAAACCATGGAAAGCTGTGTAGGTATGTATATTTGCGTGTGTGGACGTATGTATATACATGTGTATGGGGGTGGGTTGGGCCATTTCTTTCGTCTGTTTCCTTGCGCTACCTCGCAAACGCGGGAGACAGCGACAAAGTATTAGAAAAAAAAAAAAAATATATATAGTGATGGGTGATTTGAATGCAAAGGTGAGTAATGTGGCAGTTGAGGGAATAATTGGTATACATGTGGTGTTCAGTGTTGTAAATGAAAAATGGTGAAGAGCTTGTAGATTTATGTGCTGAAAAAGGACTGGTGATTGGGAATACCTGGTTTAAAAAGCGAGATATACATAAGTATACGTATGTAAGTAGGAGAGATGGCCAGAGAGCGTTATTGGATTACGTGTTAATTGACAGGCGCGCGAAAGAGAGAATTTTGGATGTTAATGTGCTGAGAGGTGCAACTGGAGGGATGTCTGATCATTATCTTTTGGAGGCTAAGGCGAAGATTTGTATGGGTTTTCAGAAAAGAAGAGTGAATGTTGGGGTGAAGAGGGTGGTGAGAGTAAGTGAGCTTGGGAAGGAGACTTGTGTGAGGAAGTACCAGGAGAGACTGAGTACACAATGGAAAAAGGTGAGAACAATGGAAGTAAGGGGAGTGGGGGAGGAATGGGATGTATTCAGGGAATCAGTGATGGATTGCGCAAAAGATGCTTGTGGCATGAGAAGAGTGGGAGGTGGGTTGATTAGAAAGGGTAGTGAGTGGTGGGATGAAGAAGTAAGATTATTAGTGAAAGAGAAGAGAGAGGCATTTGGACGAATTTTGCAGGGAAAAAATGCAATTGAGTGGGAGATGTATAAAGGAAAGAGACAGGAGGTCGAGAGAAAGGTGCAAGAGGTGAAAAAGAGGGCAAATGAGAGTTGGGGTGAGAGAGTATCATTGAATTTTGGGGAGAGTGGAGAGATGTTCTGGAGGGAGGTAAATAAAGTGCGTGGGACAGGGGAGCAAATGGGAACTTCAGTGAAGGGTGCAAATGGGGAGGTGATAACAAGTAGTGGTGGTATGAGAGGGATATGGAGTGGGTGTTTTGAGGGTTTGTTGAGTGTGTTTGATGATAGAGTGGCAGAGGTAGGGTGTTTTGGTCGAGGTGGTGTGCAAAGTGAGAGGGTTAGGGTAAATGATTTGGTAAACAGAGAAGAGGTAGTAAAAGCTTTGCGGAAGATGAAAGCCGGCAAGGCAGCAGGCTTGGATGGTATTGCAGTGGAATTTATTAAAAAAGGGGGTGACTGTATTATTGACTGGTTGGTAAGGTTATTTAATGTATGTATGACTCATGGTGAGGTGCCTGAGGATTGGCGGAATGCGTGCATAGTGCCATTGTACAAAGGCAAAGGGGATAAGAGCGAGTGCTCAGATTACAGAGGTATAAGTTTGTTGAGTATTCCTGGTAAATTATATGGGAGGGTATTGATTGAGAGGGTGAAGGCATGTACAGAGCATCAGACTGGGGAAGAGCGGTGTGGTTTCAGAAGTGGTAGAGGATGTGTGGATCAGGTGTTTGCTTTCAAGAATGTATGTGAGAAGTGCTTAGAAAAGCAAATGGATTTGTATGTAGCATTTATGGATCTGGAGAAGGCATATGATAGAGTTGATAGAGATGCTCTGTGGAAGGTATTAAGAATATATGGTGTGGGAGGCAAGTTGGTAGAAGCAGTGAAAAGTTTTTATCAAGGATGTAAGGCATGTGTACGTGTAGGAAGAGAGGAAAGTGATTGGTTCTCAGTGAATGTAGGTTTGCGGCAGGGGTGTGTGATGTCTCCATGGTTGTTTAATTTGTTTATGGATGGGGTTGTTAGGGAGGTGAATGCAAGAGTTTTGGAAAGAGGGGCAAGTATGAAGTCTGTTGTGGATGAGAGAGCTTGGGAAGTGAGTCAGTTGTTGTTCGCTGATGATACAGCGCTGGTGGCTGATTCATGTGAGAATCTGCAGAAGCTTGTGACTGAGTTTGGTAAAGTGTGTGAAAGAAGAAAGTTAAGAGTAAATGTGAATAAGAGCAAGGTTATTAGGTACAGTAGGGTTGAGGGTCAAGTCAATTGGGAGGTAAGTTTGAATGGAGAAAAACTGGAGGAAGTAAAGTGTTTTAGATATCTGGGAGTGGATCTGGCAGCGGATGGAATCATGGAAGCGGAAGTGGATCATAGTGTGGGGGAGGGGGCGAAAATCCTGGGAGCCTTGAAGAATGTGTGGAAGTCGAGAACATTATCTCGGAAAGCAAAAATGGGTATGTTTGAAGGAATAGTGGTTCCAACAATGTTGTATGGTTGCGAGGCGTGGGCTATGGATAGAGTTGTGCGCAGGAGAATGGATGTGCTGGAGATGAGATGTTTGAGGACAATGTGTTCTGTGAGGTGGTTTGATCGAGTAAGTAACGTAAGGGTAAGAGAGATGTGTGGAAATAAAAAGAGCGTGGTTGAGAGAGCAGAAGAGGGTGTTTTGAAATGGTTTGGGCACATGGAGAGAATGAGTGAGGAAAGATTGACCAAGAGGATATATGTGTGGGAGGTGGAGGGAACGAGAAGAAGTGGGAGACCAAATTGGACGTGGAAGGATGGAGTGAAAAAGATTTTGTGTGATCGGAGCCTGAACATGCAGGAGGGTGAAAGGAGGGCAAGGAATAGAGTGAATTGGATCGATGTGGTATACCGGGGTTGACGTGCTGTCAGTGGATTGAATCAGGGCATGTGAAGCGTCTGGGGTAAACCATGGAAAGCTGTGTAGGTATGTATATTTGCGTGTGTGGACGTATGTATATACATGTGTATGGGGGTGGGTTGGGCCATTTCTTTCGTCTGTTTCCTTGCGCTACCTCGCAAACGCGGGAGACAGCGACAAAGCAAAAAAAAAAAAAAAATATATACATTGGCGGAATGCTTGCATAGTGCCATTGTACAAAGGCAAAGGGGATAAGAGTGAGTGCTCAAATTACAGAGGTATAAGTTTGTTGAGTATTCCTGGTAAATTATATGGAAGGGTATTGATTGAGAGGGTGAAGGCATGTACCGAGCATCAGATTGGGGAAGAGCAGTGTGGTTTCAGAAGTGGTAGAGGATGTGTGGATCAGGTGTTTGCTTTGAAGAATGTATGTGAGAAATACTTAGAAAAGCAAATGGATTTGTATGTAGCATTTATGGATCTGGAGAAGGCATATGATAGAGTTGATAGAGATGCTCTGTGGAAGGTTTTAAGAATATATGGTGTGGGAGGCAAGTTGTTAGAAGCAGTGAAAAGTTTTTATCGAGGATGTAAGGCATGTGTACGTGTAGGAAGAGAGGAAAGTGATTGGTTCTCAGTGAATGTAGGTTTGCGGCAGGGGTGTGTGATGTCTCCATGGTTGTTTAATTTGTTTATGGATGGGGTTGTTAGGGAGGTGAATGCAAGAGTTTTGGAAAGAGGGGCAAGTATGTAGTATGTTGTGGATGAGAGAGCTTGGTAAGTGAGTCAGTTGTTGTTCGCTGATGATACACCGCTGGTGGCTGATTCATGTGAGAAACTGCAGAAGCTTGTGACTGAGTTTAGTAAAGTGTGTGAAAGAAGAAAGTTAAGAGTAAATGTGAATAAGAGCAAGGTTATTAGGTACAGTAGGGTTGAGGGTCAAGTCAATTGGGAGGTAAGTTTGAATGGAGAAAAACTGGAGGAAGTAAAGTGTTTTAGATATCTGGGAGTGGATCTGGCAGCGGATGGAACCATGGAAGCGGAAGTGGATCATAGGGTGGGGGAGGGGGCAAAAATTCTGGGAGCCTTGAAGAATGTTTGGAAGTCGAGAACATTATCTCGGAAAGCAAAAATGAGTATGTCTGAAGGAATAGTGGTTCCAACAATGTTGTATGGTTGCGAGGCGTGGGCTGTGGATAGAGGGTGGATGTGCTAGAAATGAGATGTTTGAGGACAATATGTGGTGTGAGGTGGTTTGATCGAATAAGTAATGTAAGGGTAAGAGAGATGTGTGGAAATAAAAAGAGTGTGGTTGAGATAGCAGAAGAGGGTGTTTTGAAATGGTTTGGTCACATGGAGAGAATGAGTGAGGAAAGATTGACAAAGAGGATATATGTGTCAGAGGTCGAGGGACCGAGGAGAAGTGGGAGACCAAATTGGAGGTGGAAAGATGGAGTGAAAAAGATTTTGAGTGATCGGGGCCTGAACATGCATGAGGGTGAAAGGCGTGCAAGGAATAGAGTGAATTGGAACGATGTGGTATACCGGGGTCGACGTGCTGTCAATGGATTGAACCAGGGCATGTGAAACGTCTGGGGTAAACCATGGAAAGTTGTGTGGGGCCTGGATGTTGAAAGGGAGCTGTGGTTTCGGTGCATTATTACATGACATCTAGAGACTGAGTGTGAACAAATGGGGCCTTTGGTGTCTTTTCCTGGCGCTACCTCGCACACGAGGGGGGAGGGGGTTGTTATTCCATGTGTGGCGAGGTGGCGATGGGAACACATAAAGGCAGACAGTATGAATTATGTACATATGTATAAATGTATATGTCTGTGTGTGTATTTATATGTGTACATTGAGATGTATAGGTATGTATATTTGCATGTGTGGACGTGTATGTATATGCATGTGTATGTGGGCAGGTTGGGCAATTCTTTCGTCTGTTTCCTTGCGCTACCTCGCTAACGCGGGAGACAGCGACAAAGCAAAATAAATAAATAAATATATATATATATATATATATATATATATATATATATATATATATATATATATATATATATATATATATATATATATATTCCTATGAGTTCACGGGGAAAATGAAACACGATAAGTTTCATTTTTCCCTTGGACTCATAGGAATATCTTAATCACGCGCAAAATTGTGATCCTTTCCAATATATATGTGTATATATATATATATATATATATATATATATATATATATATATATATATATATATATATATATATATATATATATACTGTCTGCCCTTATTCGTTCCAATCGCAACCCCGCCACACATGAAATAACAACCCCCTCCCCCGCATGTGTGCGAGGTAGCGCTAGAAAAAGACAACAAAGGCCACATTCGTTCACACTCAGTCTCTAGCTGTCATGTGTAATACACCGGAACCACAGCTCCCTTTCCACATCCAGGCCCCACAGAACTTTCCATGCTTTACCCCAGACGCTTCACATACCCTGGTTCAGTCCATTGACAGCACGTCGACCCAGGTATACCACATCGTTCCTAATCACTCTATTCCTTGCACGCCTTTCACCCTCCTGCATGTTCAGGCCCCGATCACTCAACATCTTTTTCACTCCATATTTCCACCTCCAATTTGGTCTCCCACTTCTCCTCGTTCCCTCCACCTCTGACACATATATCCTCTTGGTCAATCTTTCCGCACTCATTCTGTCCTTGTGACCAAACCATTTCAAAACACCATCTTCTGCTCCCTCAACCACACTCTTTTTATTACCACACATCTCTCATACCCTTTCATTACTTACTCGATCAAACCACCTCACACCACATATTGTCCTCAAACATCTCATTTCCAGCACATCCACCCTCCTCCGCACAACTCTATCTATAGCCCACGCCTCGCAACCATATATTATTGTTGGAACCACTATTCCTTCAAAATACCCATTTTAGCTTTCTAAGATAATGTTCTCGACTTCCACACATTTTTTTAATGCTCCCAGAACTTTCGCCTCTTCCCCCACCCTAAGATTCACTTTCGCTTCCGTATATGAATACACTGGTAATAACACTGCATCATACTGTTTGTGCAATGAATATTGTACAATATTTTAAGGTAATGAGCGATAAGGATGATGAACAAGAGTTAACACTATGCCTGTAGTTTGCGTTATGTTTTATAATAAGGAAAGAACTGATAAATCAGTATTATGTTAATGTTTCGCTCTTACCTCTGAACTTTTAACCCTGTTAGGACAACAGCACAACTCATGAGCTCGACGGTACAGCTCTTTGGTACATAGCCTTGGATAAGCCTATACCTGATCCTTCAGGGTCATGTCATAATTCACACCATCCTACCCAAGGACTGTAATCATCGTACCCAAGGGTCGGTGTAGCGTACTCGAGATCGTACTGTTGTTCTTAGGGTTCGTACCCTTGTGCTCAAGGATCGCACTTTTATACTTAAGGATCATACCGTTGTACTCAAGGATCATACCGTTGTGCTCAAGGATCATACCGTTGTGCTCAAGGATCATACCGTTGTGCTCAAGGATCATACCGTTGTGCTCAAGGATCATACCGTTGTGCTCAAGGATCATACCCTTGTGCTCAAGGATCGCACTTTTATACTTAAGGATCATACCGTTGTGCTCAAGGATCATACCGTTGTGCTCAAGGATCATACCGTTGTGCTCAAGGATCATACCGTTGTGCTCAAGGATCATACCGTTGTGCTCAAGGATCATACCGTTGTACTCAAGGATCATACCGTTGTACTCAAGGATCATACCGTTGTGCTCAAGGATCATACCGTTGTGCTCAAGGATCATACCGTTGTGCTCAAGGATCATACCCTTGTGCTCAAGGATCATACCCTTGTGCTCAAGGATCGCACTGTTGTGTTCAAGGATCGTACTGTTGTGTTCAAGGATCGTACTGTTGTGTTCAAGGATCATACCGTTGTGCTCAAGGATCGCACTGTTGTGTTCAAGGATCGTACTGTTGTGTTCAAGGATCGTACTGTTGTGTTCAAGGATCATACCCTTGTGCTCAAGGATCGCACTGTTGTGTTCAAGGATCGTACTGTTGTGTTCAAGGATCATACCGTTGTGCTCAAGGATCGTACTGTTGTGTTCAAGGATCGTACTGTTGTGTTCAAGGATCGTACTGTTGTGTTCAAGGATCATACCCTTGTGCTCAAGGATCGCACTGTTGTGTTCAAGGATCGTACTGTTGTGTTCAAGGATCATACCGTTGTGCTCAAGGATCATACCGTTGTGCTCAAGGATCATACCGTTGTGCTCAAGGATCGCACTGCTGTGCTCAAGGATCGTACTGTTGTGCTCAAGGATCGTACTGTTGTGTTCAAGGATCGCACTGTTGTGTTCAAGGATCGTACTGTTGTGTTCAAGGATCGTACTGCTGTGCTCAAGGATCGTACTGTTGTGTTCAAGGATCGTACTGTTGTGTTCAAGGATCGTACTGTTGTGCTCAAGGATCGTACTGTTGTGTTCAAGGATCGTACTGTTGTGTTCAAGGATCGTACTGTTGTGCTCAAGGATCGCACTGTTGTGTTCAAGGATCGTACTGTTGTGTTCAAGGATCGTACTGTTGTGTTCAAGGATCGTACTGTTGTGCTCAAGGATCGTACTGTTGTGCTCAAGGATCGTACTGTTGTGCTCAAAGATCGTACCGTTGCGCTCAAGAATCGTACTGTTCCGCTCAAGGATCGTACTGTTGTGCTCAAAGATCGTACCGTTGTGCTCAAAGATCGTACTGTTGCGCTCAAGGATCGTACTGTTGTGCTCAAGGATCGTACTGTTCCGCTCAAAGATCGTACCGTTGTGCTCAAAGATCGTACTGTTGCGCTCAAGGATCGTACTGTTGTGCTCAAGGATCGTACTGTTGCGCTCAAGGATCGTACTGTTGTGCTCAAGAATCGTACTGTTATGCTCAAGGATCGTACCGTTGTGCTCAAAGATCGCACTGTTGTGCTCAAGGATCGTACCGTTGTGCTCAAACAGTTAAACTCGATATTTGCTTTACACATGAATTCTCATCTACTGATTTATCCGTTAACTTCCAAGCGATAACCCACTCAAGTCAGGAGACAAACTTAGGTAAAAAAATTATCCTCATTCCAAGTGATGCACTTGCAGGACGGGAACCGCTTTGGGTCAGGCCCACGAGTAAATTAACCCGAGGGAAAAAGATATGATCCTTGACCCAACACGACCCTAACATTTTCCGCCGTGTAATCATTGTTACCAGAAGTACGAACTCCGCTTGATGAAAAATTAACAGAAGGCGGAGTCCAATTTGCACGGAGACATCGACCAAACCCTGTGTTCGCCTGCTTGCGGAGTGTCAAGACTCGAGGCAGCCTTTGTCAAGGCTCTTATATCTAAATGAAATATTTGGCTAAATTCCTGCCGCCAGTGATGAAAAGAGGAGGCGACTCATTTGCGACAACTTGCAGGTAAACCTGAGCTAAGTGAGGCGCGAGCAGACGGCTCGGCCGCCGGGACCAGCACCAAGTGGTCCAGCTTAAGATTATTTGCTGCAAGAATACAAGTTAGGAATATTATGCTGCGGCCAGAGTTGGAGTAAGGCCAGCAGAGTGGACGATAATGTCCTCTCTTACTCCGGGAAATAGTTAAACCACAAGTAATAAAAGAGAAGAAAACAAAATATATATGATATTTGCGTTGGTTCTTTCATGGTCACTTCACTAACCATTGATTTTATGGTTTCATGGTAAACATTGTTCCAGTATGCACCATGTCTTACACCATAGTTCCGGTAAGGTTCACACCATAGTACCAATGAGACTTATACCATGGTACCAATGAGGATTACGCCATAGCACCAGTGAGACAAGATGCTGCTATCATAGGGAGGAAATCTTCAGGTTTTGTAACTTTCCCAAGGAACAAAGACGTAAAAAAGGAAGGAACCCAGACCTTCGAAAGCAAGACCAAGCTACGTAGGTCTTCATTCTACACAGCCCAGTTTATTTAAGTATGTTCAGATTGTGTCCCTGTTCGTCCTAGAATAATATAACTTGAATTAACTTGTTTGGGATAAATGTCTCTCAGAATTATGCGTCAGCGTCGTCGTTCATCCTGATGGAAATGATAGTGTATGATAGTGTGTCCACAAACACTTGGGAGATATAATGGATTGTGTCCCAGCTCAGGATGTTTAAAGATTACATACGAGGTTATCTTGTTGATCAGAGGATGGAGGAGGAAGTCCTGACATAAGTGGACAGCTGTCATACACTAACATGCGTCGTCATACAGTCACGGGTGACCTGAGAATAGCCTGGCACTCCACCTTTGATCTTGTTCCTCAGACTGAAGTAAAAGTAATGTTGTATACGACGTTCCATAATGATGAGCTTCATTCCACAAGTTAGAAATCTATAATGTATGAACTGTTGAGTTATCATCTGGTCTGACACACGGGTCAATATCTTCCACGTATGCTGATGTCTTCAGTGTCATAGGATTCTTGATAAGATGCTCAGCTGCCTCAGGATTCTTATTGGAATGTTTATCATCCCAGATGATCCTTTACGAAAATATTCTATAGATCTCAAGTCTTTTACCAGTCGAACTCGAAGACCCCGAAGGATTCTTACCCAAGTGCTCAGTGTTCTTGAGGATTCTACCAAGACGCTTGCTATGCCTAAGGTGTTTTACCGATATGTTTGTGATTCCCCAGGAGTCTTGCCTGAAGGATCAGCATCACTGAGGATTCCCACAAAGAATCACACCCGAGCGCCCTCAGACCGCCATGGTCAGCCGAGCCCTCAACAGCCAGCAGACATGAACGATACAGAATCTGCATTATGTTCTTACCACATGGAATCGAAATAATCTGGTTACCATGAAATACCCGGGATCGAACCCAGGATCACTAGAGTGACAAGACCTTGCCAGGTGAGCCAGCGTGTTATTCCTCTGCCCATTGATCATGAGGCAAGTGGCATGGGATCTCAGTGGTCACAGAAAACGTCGTCTGAGATGTGTAACTTTTAGTTAATCGTTGGCGTAATGGTCTTGGTCACTGGTTGTCACTTTGGTGCTCCAGGGTTCGATCCCTGTCATGTAATGGTAAATGGTTTGCATGAACCACTTCAAATCATCGAGATATCACAGCTTGATGTAAACTAACCAACAGTCTTATCATTAAGTAGAATAAACAAATGAATAACATTTTCATAGGTTTTTTTTTCTTCTCTCTCATTTGCATCGACTTACATTCCAATATGCATTTCATCACATGTCTATCACAATTTCTGTGCGATTTACTCTCGATGATCACAAAACTCCTTCCCACCACAACAAAGTAAACCCAATAATTAGTCCACATTCTTTACATTCTTCTCTGTAGTGACGCCCTAACGACACAACCACAACACCGCAAATCGATGTTGCATGAGGCAATACAAGGCTAAGCCGCAACGCGTGTCTAGCCACCGGCTGCATTGCTGCGACCCCCCCCCCCCACACACACACACACGTCACAAAAATGGCAACCTGGATCCCTAAACCAAGTTCCCGTACAACTTAGATACATCACCTCGTAAGTGAGATGCCTTGTGCATCGCAGCTCGTACAACTGGTTTTCTCGTTGTGAGGTTCCTCACAACTGAAGTTCCTTGAAAATGACGTTCGTTGCAACTGAAATCCGTTGCCACTAATGTCCCTTGCAACTTAAGTCCCTTGCAACTGTGATCCATTGCATATAAAGTCCCTCGCAGCTAAAATCCCTAACACGAAGATGAGCATTTTATGGCCATTTTCAGTGGTATTGCCTTTAATCAAAAGTGCATTAAGTTACATTTCTCTTCAATAGAATTCATTTGCCATTCACCAGATAAGTCTGCTAATATATCAAAACCTCTTAGAGTTATCTTACGGTGTTGTTCATTTGTATTTTCGTCCTTCTAGTTTTGTACCATCCGTTAACTCTGAGATCTTAGGCCCAATTCAAGATCGTTTATGTAGTTCTGAAAAAGAACGGGACCAAGGACTGATCCCTGTGGCACCCCACTCACCTAATTCAGCCAGTCACAGGTTGCCTCACAATCTAAAGCTACCTGTCATTGATATATGAACATAGTGATTTTGATATACATAGTAGTCTCTTGTCTGGTACTGCGTCGAATGCCTTCTGAAAATCTGAGTATATTACGTAAGTATGTATTTTTGAATCCCTGTTGTTATGTAAAACATTGAAAAAAGATCTTTTGGATGTGTGAGACAGGACGATATTTTGTTGTGGAAGCCTCGTTGATCGTCCGTCATTACGCGGCGATCATGAAGAAATTCTACAATTTTGTCTCATTATTTCTTCTATTATTCAACCTACAGCTGATATGAAGGTGACTGGACGGTAGTCTAAGGCACATTTCCTATCTCCTTTCTTGTATGTAGAGGTTCAGTTTCCAGTGTTTTGGTGCCTGACCTTCGGTTTGTTGATATGCTGAATACTGTAATTGTATCTTCTGCCAGTCTATAACTTGGCAGATGAATATCGTATTCGTTAACTTCAGATCTTGCATTTATTCTTAACTTTAGTATATTGCTGTCACTGTATGCCAGCAAGGACCTCACCTACCAGGCAGGAGTTTATACAGTCACTGTCGGTGGTGAGAACTAGGTCAAGAATGTTGATGCCCCTAGTAGTGTATCAGACAAAGCTGATTATACTACATCCCTTTTAATACTAAGATTGTTATAGTCGCATGTATATATATGTATATATATATATATATATATATATATATATATATATATATATATATATATATATATATATATATATATATATATATATATATATATATATATTTTCCCTGGGGATAGGGGAGAAAGAATACTTCCCACGTATTCCCTGCGTGTCGTAGAAGGCGACTAAAAGGGGAGGGAGCGGGGGGCTGGAAATCCTCCCCTCTCGTTTTTTTTTTAATTTTCCAAAAGAAGGAACAGAGAATTGGGCCAGGTGAGGGTATTCCCTCAAAGGCCCAGTCCTCTGTTCTTAACGCTAACTCGCTGATGCGGGAAATGGCGAGTGGTTTGAAAGAAAGAAAAAGATATATATATATATATATATATATATATATATATATATATATATATATATATATATATATATATATATATATATATATATATATATATATATATATATATATTCCTATTAGTCCACGGGGAAAATGAAACACGAAAAGTTCCCAAGTGCACTTTCGTGTAATAATCACATCATCAGGGGAGACACAAGAGAGGAATATAACAGTCAGTTGATATACATCGAAGAGACGAAGCTAGGACGCCATTTGGTAAACATGTGATTGTCCAAAACACGTTTTGGACAATCACATGTTTGCACCTTTCTCTTTATATATATATACATATATATTTAACCTTTTGTATACAACTGACTTATCTCACAGTACAGATTTATGTCATATTCTTCCTATCATTATTGATATCTGTAATGACACCACAACATAGATTATTCTTATCTTTACCGGTCGCAAGTATCTATTTTCGTCTTGTTTACTTCACCTGCACCCAAGGGAATTATCGACCTAAATTGAAACACTGTTCCTGCTTTGTGCAAACGGTTCAAGTAAACAATCCATGCCCAGGTATTACTGACTTGGCGTTTTAACTATTTTTTCTCATCTAAACATTTGTCTGAAGGTGCAATACTGCTCGGTTTTTCTTTGAGAATATAATGGTATGATTTTATTCCCTTTTACCATATGGCGTTTATCATTAGTGATTATAGTACAAGCTCTTTCTGAATATCTGGAGCCATTGACATGTCACAGAAGATGGCTGATATAATACCAGTTTTCCAAAGAGATGGTACATCTTTAACCTCGGATTATCAACCAATTAGTCTAATTTTATTTGCTCTTTATGAAGGTCAAGGGAAATAAATGTCTAGGCCGAACGATAAGTTCATGTGCAAAAGGATGGAAAGTTCCTGCCTGCATGGGCTAGATTCATACCCCTCAGGCTGACCCAGTCTGACCCCAACAGGTCTACCTAGACCCGGTCTGTGACATGCACGTCACCTCACATCCTCTGCTGGTTGAGGCCATGTTATCTAGCACGCTAATACTCTAATGTCCTTCGTCTGTTTTCGTTTGTATTTGGTTCCTAGTTAATCTGTAGTTATCTTTATCCAATATATACCAGATACTTTCATCTAAAAGACGGCTATTCTCTGTTTTCTTCAGTAGAGGCTGTCCCTACCATACAGGCTTCAGTCACCACTAAATTGGTCTCATACATCTACATTTAACACATTATCTTCTTCCTTGTAGAATGACTCAACTTTTGCTACCCAGTATTCTACTTAGAGTGCATGAATCTATGTCATATCTGGGGAACAACAGTCCTACGGTTCTCCCTACACTCACTAACGAGAGCCATATGCTTGCCTACAGTTTCCTCAAATTTGCTCGAGGGAACATTATTGATTCCCACCTCTATGGTGAATGTTGGTATCCTGGAAGCGCTCGAGACAATGTCATTCAAGTTCGTTAGAATATCATCTCCCATGGATCCAGGAAAGCACAAACATTTCCTCCTAGTAGCCTTAACACAACACTCCTGGCCTTAATGTCTTACTAGAAATTCTCTGATGGAGTGGTACTAGAATCATCCTATTCCTTGTAGTTGAGTACGCTACACTTACGTTGGGATGGAGCTGTTCTCTCATGACTTCCTGCTTTAGGCTGATATGCCTTCCTAGCTGTATGATGCACCCTGCCTCATTCCCCAGATTCCCAGACATAGTCTCTATGTTGTCTGGTTTACCAGCTGCAACTGCCGCCCTCTCGTCTCTGTAAACTGCCTCACTGGCTCACCCTCCTGTACGTGCATCCTGTAGTCTAGATTCTATTGCTTCAGGGGCATTCCTTATTTCTGCTCCTAGCCTCTGGTACACACCGCAGAACACCCAGGATATTTGTTCATCTTCTAATTTTTGTCGGAAGTCCTTGGTGAAGCCTTGGTGAAGGCCAATTTTCAGATGAGATAGCTGAAACGAGGTGCGGGCACCACATTTGTCTTTGTTCAATCTCGATTGAAGTCAGCGAAAAAGTACCTACTTCCTGACATCTACGACAGTATTCTGCCCTTATCCAGGAAAGTTAGGGCTCAGAATACAAAGTTGTGTGGGTCACATGTTGTCTCGAGTGTGTGTTGGTGGGCCGAATGCCAGAAGCCTTCATGTATGTAAGGTAGAGAGATATGGCAATAGCCTAGACCTGGGCACAGAGAGAGACAGAGAGAGAAGAGAGAGAGAGAGAGAGAGAGAGAGAGAGAGAGAGAGAGAGAGAGAGAGAGAGAGAGAGAGTGTGTGTACTTACCTACCCACGTAGGTAACATCCCCATGCACGTACGAGTACGTGCATGGGGATGTTCGACTAAGGCAGAGGTAGCACGTTACCCTCACCGTTAATCTTCTGTAAAGAGGGGAGGAGAAAAAGAGAGGGAGGGAGTGAGAAGTGATCCATAACTAGCACAAATTCCGAGGAAACTGAACTAAACTGAGAGAAATAAAGTATGGGGAATGAAAGGAAAACCCACGGTAAAGGTTGACATTCTCTGCATCAGTTGACGTTAAGGAACACAACGACAACAGTAAATAATACAAAGAAAGACAAAATGGAAGAAACACAATGAACATTGTAGCTGGAAACCAGATACGAATAAGGAAGCAAGAGTACCAAATAAGATAGAACAGGAGAGAGAAAAGTGTAGGTAAATGAAGGAAGGAAATACGACGAAGTTGAGGGAATGAAGAAAGATACGTAGATCGGATGGGGATACATTATGTTTCCCAGACATACCATTATACAAAGGGAATACACAGGAATTCAAACAGAAACAGACCACTGGGTCCTTTAGAGGAACTTTGTGGTAATGGAAGATTCTGGAACTCTCAGAATAGTGTGGTAAAAGTTAGAAAGCATACAGATAAATCAAAGTTAGAAATAACCTGTAAATTGACATTTTGAGTGTGGAAGCGCACATAAAAGTCGTGGACTTAAATTGAAGTATTTATCAAGTCTTTTCTTAAACATATCTATAGTACTACTTTCAACCACTCTGCTGGACAAATCGTTCCATACGTTAACAATCCTGTTGAAGAAGAAGTACATTGCCTCATTCAAGGTAATTCGTTTGCCCACAATTTTGTATCCATTTTACAAGTAAACTCAGACGAATCAAGTCTTAGGTAACTTGATAGCTCAAGATTATCAAAGCCTCTGATCATTTTCAATACTTGTATTAGATCACCTCTTAAACTTCTCTATTCTAAGCTAGATAGATTCAAGTCGTTTAATCTCATCTCGTAGGATTTGTTTCTCAGTCCAGAAATCATCTTGGTAACTCGACGCTGTACCGTCTCCATTCTGCTTGCCATTTTTTTTTTCTTTTTCTATCCTTTTTGTCGGGTGACCTAAAACTGAACCCAATATTCAACCTGTGGACGAGTCAGTACACTGTAAAGAGTAAGGATGATTTCCCTGACTTAAATTTGAAGGCTTTTTACTGCCTCTGTGCACTGCTACTAGTTTTACGTCACCAGAGGTTATTACACAAGAGCTTTTTTCCTCATCTATCTTTAGCAGTTCAACAAAATTCATATTGTAGCTTGGCTTTTCGTTTCTATTACCAACATGTAAAACTTTGCACTTATCTATATTGAAATTCTTTTGCCACTTGTTAGCTCAGTCCATCATTTTGTCTATGTCAGTTTGAACCTGTAGACGTTCGAGTTCATTTGTGGATTTCATTTCCCAGCTTTGTATCATCAGCGAATTTTGATATCATGCAATATAGCCATTAACAGCATCGTTAACATATACGAGAAAGAGAATAGGATTCAGGACTGATCCTTGTGGTACTCCTCTTGTTACATCTAACCATTCCGAGGCTTTGTTTACTGCCAATTAACCAGTTTCCTGTCGACTGAATGAGAATATCAGATAGGATAGAGGAAAATTACATCATCAGACAGAACACATGTAAATGATAATGTGAGACAGTAGATCCATAGATAATTCAGAATAACTGAACAACATTCTGGACTGTGTTGCATGAACCGCTCACGCGAAATACGCTTGTAAAACTTGCAGACAGTGTTAAACCAGCTAATGCTCGCAGTATGATCCTAATCACCCATATCAATGTCTACTAAATAAAAAAAGCAATGTTTTATCAAAACCTTACGACTTGTCATTTGCATATGTTCAACCCGTCAAAACTGACAAGTTTCTTATCAAAATAATTTTAATGTTTGTATCTTAAAAGACCCTGCTAATGATGCTCCAGCAGGCAGCTAAATTCAGGTGTAGTGACGTCATACCTGTTAATTAGTCTCTGACGTCACAGTTCCCAGACCAAAGGTTAATTCAGTTTCCAGGAGGGTGGCTACACCTGACGTGGCCAGACCAAGGACGCACGCCTCTCCCTCAACACACTTATCTATATTAGTTTTCTATACATAGAAAACATTTTCACTGTCAATGGCCCTATTTTCATCCGCTGGGAATGTTTCATAAACTTGACTCAGCCACAGAGAAATTAGCAAACGATCTAACTGACACGGATGAGATTAACTTGGAATGATGATGGTAGAAAAGTAGATCACATACTTTATACTAATGATATACTGGACGATATGTTATGCTTGGAGAAAACAATGTGTTTCCCTGGTGCAATACATGGTGTATGGTTAGTATTGCTAACCATACACCAGCTGTTTGAAAGGTTAGATACAACTACCCATACGACCCTTGACAAACTATGTAGCTTCGGTTACCACAGCAACTGTGATACCACATCAGTTGGGTGTGTGTGTGAAACATGAAAGCCTTGTGTATGATACCAATGAGATTCTTATTTTTCTCCAGATGTGGCACCATTAAGCGTTCTGTGGGCGTTTAGTTTTTGTTCATAGCGTTTGTGTTGATGTTTGTAGTGTGGAGAGTGAATACCGTGGGCCTTGCGATCCCAACCGCTCCATCTAGTCGAAAATGGAAGCCATCATAGAGACGTGTACAGCTGGCTGCGTAAGAGTGAACCTCATATGACCTACTCTCGCATCGTCACTTGGTAAATCAGATTCTGTCATGACCTCGTGACCTGATTCTACAAGTACGAAAGATCGAAGTGATGATCCATACACTTCCTGAGCACGTGGCTGGAGTGCGAGATGAAAATCAAAGGACCGGGAAGTGTTGAATGTCATTAATGTGTGGTGCAGGCAAGGGCTAGGCTGTGGCTGGAGCGGTTGATGGTTTCAGTTTAAAATCTCGTACACAGACTGTCTGAGGCATCAGTCATCACACACACACACACACACACACACACACACACACACACACACACACACATCACAAAGTGCGTCACATATGTCGCCTATTTCAACCACCTCGTCTGCTTACCCAGTCCACCTACGCCGTCCACTTCATTTGCATGACTACATTAGCTACGCATTAGTGTCAACCATGTCGCTTACTTGATTTACATCTCTCAGGCCAACGTTACCTCGGCTGCATCAGTCTCCGAACATACATGTCATCATCGTGTCACTCACGTCATTCGTTTCGTCTGCATCAACACACCAGCTAGATCATGTTAGATACATCAGTCATTTTTAATATCATCACACAACTTACATGATGTTAAACACACCTTTTCACATCGTCCACTTGATCTACATCACTCACCTCACCCACATCACCACATAAGCTCGATCATGTTAGATTCAATGGGTCTCATCTTCATCACCACATACGCTGCACCATGTCATCCACGGCCACATACACTCACCACATCGCCCAAGACTTGCTACATCACCACGTTATCCTAGTTCACCTAAACCACAATATCACCCTCATCAACACGCCACTATCAACAACACATCAGCTTCCATACTATGTCTGTTTCTACAGCACCTTGGCTGCAACAGCACGTCAGCTTCAACAACACGTTAGCTACAAAAACACATCAGCTACAATAAAGCGTCAGCTTCAACAACACGTTAGTTACAACAAAACCTCAGCTTAACAGCTCGTCAGCTTCAGCAACACGCTGGCCTCAACATGTCAGCTTCAACAATACGTTCAGCTACAACAGCACATCAGCTTAAAAACAGAAGTCAGCTTCAATATCAAGCTGAGTTCAATAGCACATCTCTTCGACAACACTTGGGCAGCAGCAGAACGTAAGCGTCAGCAACATGTCAGTTTCAAGCAACACATCGGCTTCAGCAATACCTCACCTTCAGCAACAAGGTGGATTGAACCACAGGTCGCTTTTGACAGCTGAACTCTAGTCACACGTCAGTTTCAGAAACACGTCAGTTTCAGCGTCACATTATCTTTAACAACACGTCCAATTTCAGCAACCCGTGCGTCACTTCAGCATCACCTCGGCTTCAAGAACAAGTCGACTTCAGCCACATGTCGAGCTTTAGCAACACTTCATCAGCCACGTCATCAATAATCACCGCATGTGAACCACATCACCCACGTCATTTACATACACAGACACACCAACCACGTGAACTATACCCACGTCATCTATATCACCCACTAACATCACGTGGTTATCATCATCGTCACCAGCTGAGTCACCCATACCTCAGCCACGTTTTCATCGTCGGGGATATTATTCATCCCAGCAAGTACAATACTGACTCAGCTCCAAAAGTATAGTACTCACATCAGTAGGTAAATTATTCTTCTCAGTGAGTACGTTTAACATCTCATTAAGTCCAGTACTTATCTCAGTAAGTACATTACTCATCTTTTTGAGTACATTACTCATCTCAGTGAGTAAATTACTCATACATGAAAGTGAGTACATTACTCAGTCCAATAGAAAGAATAAAGCTGTACGTCAGATAAGAATAACAGGACAATGATTTGCACCTTCGAGCGTTTTCTCTGACCTTGATAAGAATGAAGAACAAGCCAGGTATGTTAGGGAGGCAGTGGAACACACGGAAGTCAACCATGTGTGCTGGATGGCGACAAACACGACCAGGAGAGTGTAAACAGAGCGGCGCGCGGGGAGGCTGAGTTGTGTATAGCGGGAGATCTGTGCGGCCTCTGGCCAGGCACACACGCTCCACAAAGCGGATGTTAAAGGGAAATCGAGCCTGGGGGTGTATTGTGTGCTTGGAGATAATGCGTCCGTGCTTGCAGATAATGCGTGTGCTTTTAGAAAATGTTTTCAGCTCAGTGCTATGTGTATGCGTGGAAATATGTGATCACAAATATAGCGCAGATGAACGCGCACTTTCACAACACACATGATGCCTTACAAGAGCAAGGATTCGAGCCCTGCACCATTTGTGTGGTACGACAGGTAAGCACTCAGCTATGCTGCCCTTAGTACGGGTTCGAATCCTTCCTGTTGGTGGGCATTATGTGGTCTATGAAAAAGCATGTCCATATGCAATATATATCTGTTCATATAACTCCGCGTGTGACAGCAAATTCGGTAAAATTGCTGACTACTGAGTAATGTAAGCCTGATGGGATCTGACCGGTGTAGACTCCGTTGCTCATGGACGTAAGATGAAGCTTATTCTATAACTAGTAACTGAAGTCATTTTCCTATCATGGGCATTCCAGTTGAGTTGTTAACGTACCCAGCTTCCTGGGTATATATATATATATATATATATATATATATATATATATATATATATATATATATATATATATATATTATCCCTGGGGATAGGGGAGAAAGAATACTTCCCACGTATTCCCTGCGTGTCGTAGAAGGCGACTAAAAGGGAAGGGAGCGGGGGGCTGGAAATCCTCCCCTCTCATTTTTTTTTTTTTTTTTCCAAAAGAAGGAACAGAGAAGAGGGCCAGGTGAGGATATTCCCTCAAAGGCCCAGTCCTCTGTTCTTAACGCTACCTCGCTATCGCGGGAAATAGCGATATATATATATATATATTTTTTTTTGTACATATATATATTTTATATATATATATATATATATATATATATATATATATATATTTTTTTTTTTTTTTTTCATACTATTCACCATTTCCCGCATTAGCAAGGTAGCGTTAAGAACAGAGGACTGGGCCTTAGAGGGAATATCCTCACCTGGCCCCCTTCTCTGTTCCTTCTTTTGGAAAATTGAAAAAAAAAAAAATGAGAGGGGAGGATTTCCAGCCCCCCGCTCCCTTCCCTTTTAGTCGCCTTCTACGACACGCAGGGAATACGTGGGAAGTATTCTTTCTCCCCTATCCCCAGGGATAATATATATATATATATATATATATATATATATATATATAAATATATATATATATATATATATATATATATATATATATATATATATATATATATATATATATATTTTTTTTTTTTTTTTTTTTATACTTTGTCGCTGTCTCCCGCGTTTGCGAGGTAGCGCAAGGAAACAGACGAAAGAAATGGCCCAACCCCCCCCCATACACATGTACATACACACGTCCACACACGCAAATATACATACCTACACATCTTTCCATGGTTTACCCCGGACGCTTCACATGCCTTGATTCAATCCACTGACAGCACGTCAACCCCTGTATACCACATCACTCCAATTCGCTCTATTTCTTGCCCTCCTTTCACCCTCCTGCATGTTCAGGCCCCGATCACACAAAATCCTTTTCACTCCATCTTTCCACCTCCAATTTGGTCTCCCTCTTCTCCTCGTTCCCTCCACCTCCGACACATATATCCTCTTGTATCATCACAAATTTTGATATCACAATAAGCCTTTTAACACATCTTAACTAACAGAAAGAGAATAGGTTTCCGGACTGATCCTTGTGGTACTCCCTTGTTACATCTAACCATTACGAGGCTTTGTTTACTGCCAAAAAACCTTTCCCTTCGACGAATGAAAATATCAATGATAGAGAAATTACATCACAGACAGAACACATGTAAATGATAATGTGAGACAGTAGACCCAAAAAATTCAAAATAACGAACAACATTCTAACGGTTGCAGAACCCCACGCAAATCCCTTTTAAAACTTGCAGAAGTTTAAAACCCACAAATGCTCGAGTATGATCCTAATCCCCCAAATTCAACGTCTACTAAATAAAAAAGAAATGTTTTATCAAAACCTTTACGATTTTCCCCTTTTGCTATTTTCAACCCGTCAAAACTACAATTTCTTATCAAAATAATTTTAATGTTTGTATCTAAAAACCCTCTAATGATGCCCAGCAGGCACAAAATTTTCAGTTAAAGTGACGCATACCTTTTAATTAGTCTCTGACGTCACAGTTCCCAGACCAAAGGTTAATTCAGTTTCCAGAGGGGGCGACACCTGACGGGGCCCAAAACCAGGACGCACGCCTCTCCCTCAACCACTTATCTATATTAGTTTTCTATACATAAAAACATTTTCACTGCAATGGCCCTATTTTCATCCGCGGGGAATTTTTCATAAATTTGACTCAGCCACGGGAAAAATTACAAACGATCTAACGACACGGATGAATTAACTTGGAATGATAGGTAAAAATAATCACAACTTTATACAATGATATACTACATTGTTAGCTTGGAGAAAACAATGCTTTCCCTGGTCAATACGGGTTATGGTTAGTATTGCTAACCATACACCAGCTGTTTGAAAGGTTGAAAAACTACCCTACGACCCTTTGACAACATGTACTTGGGTTCCCACAGCAACTGGATCCCACATCAGTTGGGTGTGTGTGTGAAACATAAAAACCTTGTGTATGAACCAAGAGATTCTTTTTTTCTCCAGATGGGCACCTTTTAAACGTTCTGGGGGCTTTAGTTTTTGTTCTACTTTTGTGTTGATGTTTGTGGGTTGGAGATGAATACCGGGGGCCCTTGCGATCCCAACCCTCCATCTAGTCAAAATGGGAAACCATCATTAAACGGGACAGCTGGGGCGTAAAGGAAACCCCATATGACCTACTCTCGCATCTCACTTGGTAAATCAATTCTGTCATGACCTCGGACCTGTTTACAATACGAAAGATCGAAGTGATGATCATACCTTCCTAGCACGTGGCTGGAGTGCGAATGAAAACAAAGGACCGGGAAGTGTTGAATGTCATTAATGTGTGGTGCACAAGGGGTAGGGTGTGGCTGGGGCGGTTGATGGTTTCAGTTTAAAATCTCACACAGACTGTTGAGGCATCTCATCACACACACACACACACACCACACACAAAACCCCACACACACACACCACACAATACAAAGGCGTCACATATGCCCTATTTTAACCACCTCGTCTCTTACCCATCCACCACCCGTCCACTTCATTTCATGACTACAACTACGCATAGTCCAACCATGTCGCTTACCTTGATTTACATCTCTCAGGCCAACGTTACCTCGGCTCATCAGTCTCCGAACATACATGTCATCATCGTGTCACTCACCCATTCGTTTCGCTGCTCAAACACCCCTAAACATGTTTGATACTCATCATTTTTAACAATATCATCACACAACTTTTCATGATGTTAAACACACCTTTTTACATCGTCCACTTGACCACATCACCACCCACCCCATCACCACATAAGCTCGAAACATGTTTAATCAATGGCTCACTTTATCACCAATACGCTCACCATGTCATCCACGGCCACAACACTCACCACATCGCCCAAGACTTGCTACATCACCACGTTAAACCAGTTCACCTAAACCACAATATCCCCTCATCAACACGCCCATCAAAAACACATCAGCTTCCATACATTCTGTTTCTACACACCTTGGGTGCAACAGCAACTTCAACTTCCCAACAACACGTTTAAAACAAAAAACACATCACTACAAAACGCGTCAGCTTCAACAACATTAGTTACAACAGAACCTCAGCTTTAAAACCGTCAGCCAAGAACACCTGGCCCAAAGTAGCTTCAACATACGTTCATAAACCAAATGCTTTTAAAAAAAGAATCACTTTAATATCAACGATTCAATAGCACATCCTTCACAACACTTGGGCAGCACAGAACGTAAGCGTACAACTGTCAGTTTCAAACAACACTCGGGTTCAGCAAAACCTCACCCTTTAGCAACAAGGGGATTAACCACGGGGCCTTTTGACAGCTGAACCTATCACACGCAGTTTTGAAACAAATCAGTTTCAGCGTCACATTACTTCGCAACACTCCCCAAAATTTAGCAACCCGGGGGTCACTTTACATCACCTCGGCTTCAAAACAAGTCGACTCAACACATGTCGGCTTTAGCAACACTTCATCAGCCCCGCATCAATAATCACCCATGTAAACCACATCACCCACGTCATTTACATACCAGACACACCAACCACTGAACAACCCCCGTCATCTCATCACCCCCAACATCACGTGGGTTATCATCATCGCACCAGCTGAGTCACCCATACCTCAGCCACGTTTTCATCGTCGGGGGAAATTTTTTCATCCAGCAGTACAATACTGACTCAGCTCCAAAAGTATAGTACCACATCAGAGGTAAATTATTATCTCAGTGAGCACGTTTAACATCTCATTAAGTCCAGTACTTATCTCAGTAAGTACATTACTCATCTTTTTGAGTACATTACTCTCCAGTGAGTAAATTACTCATACATGAAAGTGAGTACAATTACTCAGTCCAATAGAAAGAATAAAGCTGTACGTCAGATAAGAATAACAGGACAATGATTTGCACCTTCGAGCGTTTTCTCTAAACCTTGATAAGAATAAGAACAAGCCAGGTATGTTAGGGAGGCAGTGGAACACACGGAAGTCAACCATGTGTGCTGGATGGCGACAAACACGACCGGAGAGTGTAAACAGAGCGGCGCGCGGGG
>NC_092243.1:16499965-16514965 GCF_036320965.1 Panulirus ornatus | reverse complement strand
TTACCCCTCTTTCCAAAACTCTTGCATTCACCTCCCTTACAACCCTATCCATAAACAAATTAAACAACCTTGGAGACATCACGCACCCCTGCCGCAAACCAACAATCACTGAGAACCAATCACTTTCCTCTCTTCCTACACGTACACATGCCTTACATCCTCGGTGAAAGCTTTTCACTGCTTCTAACAACTTGACTCCCACACCATATATTCTTAATACCTTCCACAGAGCATCTCTATAAACACTATCATATGCCTTCTCCAGATCCATAAATGCAACATACAAATCCATTTGCTTTTCTAACTATTTCTCACATACATTCTTCTAAGCAAGTAGCAAACACCTGATCCACACATCCTCTCCTACTTCTGTAACTATACTGCTCTTCCCCAATCTGATGCTCTGTACATGCTTTCAAACTCTCAATCTATACCTCCCGTATTATTTCCCAGGAATACTCAACAAACTTATACCTGTATAATTTGAGCACTCACCTTTATCCCCTTTGCCTTTGCACAATGGCATTCCGCCAATCCTCATGCACCTCACCATGAGTCATGCATACATTAGATATCCCTACCAACCAATTAACAATACAGTCACCCCTTTTTTAATAAATTCCACTGCAATACCATCCAACCCCGCTGCCTTGCCGGCTTTCATCTTCCGCAAAGCTTTTACTACCTCTTCTCTGTTGATCAAATCATTCTCCTTAACCCTATCACTTCGCACACCACCTCGACCAAAACACACTATATCTGCCACTCTATCATGTAGCACATTCAACGGACCTTCAAAATACTCACTCCATCTCTTTCTCACATAACCACTACTTGTTATTACCTCCCCATTGGCCCCCTTCACTGATGTTCCCATTTGTTCTTTTATGTTACGCACTTTATTTACCTCCTTCCAAAACATCTTTTTATTCTCCCTACAATTTAATGATACTCTCTCACCCCAACTTTCATTTGTCCTCTCTTTCACCTCTTGCACCTTTCTCTTGACCTCCTGCCTCTTTCTTTTATACATCTCCCACCCATTTGCACTATTTCCCTGCAAAACTCGCCCAAATGCTTCTCTTCTCTTTTACTAATATTCTTACTTCCTCATCCAACCACTCACTACCCTTTCTAATCTGCCCACCTCCTACGCTTCTCATGACACAAGCTTCTTTTGCACAAGCCATCACCGCTTCCTTAAATACATCCCATTCCTGCCCATCTCCACTTACGTCCTTTGCTCTCACCTTTTTCCATTCTGCACTCAGTCTCCCCTGGTACTTCCTCACACAAGTTTCCTTCCCAAGCTCACTTACTCTGATCCCTGGGGATAGGGGATAGGGGAGAAAGACTAATTCTCACGTATTACCTGCATATCGTAGAGGATGACTAAAAGAGGAGGGAGCTTTTCTGGAAATCCTCCTATCCCGTTTTTTATTTTAGAAAAAAAAGAAACGGAGAAGGGGGCCAAGTGAAGATATTCGCTCTAAGGCTCAGTCCTCTGTTCTTAACGCTACCTTGCTATCGCGGGAAAATGGCGAATATGTATGAAAAAAAATTAAAGACACGTATTCCCTGCGTGTCGTAGAAGGCGACTAAAAGGGGAGGGAGCGGGTGGCTGGAAATCCTCCCATCTCGTTTTTTTTTTCTTATTTTCCAAAAGAAGGAACAGAAAAGGGGGTGAGGATATTCCCTCAAAGGACCATTCCTCTGTTCTTAACGCAACATCGCTAACGCGGGAAATGGCGAATAGTATAAAACAAAGAAATATATGTATATATATATATATATATATATATATATATATATATATATATATATATATATATATATATATATATAATGCACACTTTATATATTATTAGGTTGCCTGGTTAATATTGCTTTAGCCCCGTCGACTGATATGATCTTTAAGGCCGTCAGTGTCAACATCTATTCACCAACCGTAAAATCTTGGACACCTACATCAGGTGTTGAAATTCTAGGACCACATACATCCTCACTCTGTGTCTGGATCAAGGCTTTATATTAGGTAGTTTGAGCTTCAGCTTTGAAGGATGCAGTAATTCTGAGCATATGCTCTCACTGCATGTTTGTCCCTTGTTTATATTTCTTTTCATGCAATAATGTGTCATATGTGTGTGTATACAAACCTTCCTATTTTTTATTCAATATTGCCTACTTTTTTATAATGAATGTTTTTTCATATAAAAAACTGAACACATTATTTTCTTATCTAACGCCCAGTGATACTGTTAATTCACTTAACAACAAAACATAAACGTAGATGCTACAAAAATTATTCTATCATTTCAAAGCTAACAAAGCATTTTAGTGAACTGGCATTTACTGAGAGAGAGAGAGAGAGAGAGAGAGAGAGAGAGAGAGAGAGAGAGAGAGAGAGAGAGAGAGAATAGAGGCTTGTGTGCTATACAACTTTTATTATGATGTACATGATTGGCTGAGGCATATGATACTTTCTTCAGCTCTGGCGGAAGAATGTTGGTGATATCTATGAATAACTGTGAAATCAAACCTTAGCTAGAGATTCAGGTAAGGGCGGAAACCATTACATTATCGTTTGGCTATCATAGTTGTGAACTATTCAGCGCCAGTAGACGACTAGGGCAGTTTATGGGTTGAATACCGACAGTAACTATCTTCCACTCCAGGTCCATCCAGTCCCCCAGCTTGGCTTAGTCTTACCTAATGCCACTCTTAACCCAGTCTCTCTTGATATCTCTACATACAGGCCTCCTACCAGAGCTCACTCACTTTCATTCCCCCCTTCCTTTAAAGTAATTTCCTTATTTCAAAAATTCACACTCTCGCCTCACATTCGCCGCCACCAAGAAGTGATCAAACATCCCACCGTCTACCCCTCTCAGTGCATTCACATCCAACAGTCCCTTTTTTACATGACTGTCTTGATTATTATATAATCTGATAATGCCCGTTGATCCTCAGCCCCACTCATCCATGTAAACTTATGCACACACGCTTCATCACACCAAGTATTCCCGGTCACCAATCCTCTTTCAACACAACATGACCAGGTGTTTATTATTTATATTTACACTAAGTACCCCATATCCTCCATCCCCTAGGTTATACCTTCAACTACCACATCACCCTTCTTGCAATTCAAATCTTCCATCACTACAACTCGATCTATTTTGCCCAGATTGCTAAATCACTGACTCAGGTCCTCCCAGATGTACTGCTTCTCCTCCTCACTCCTTTGTGTACCAGGTGGAAAATCACTAACAACCACTTATCCTTCATAATCTAATTTCAGTTTCACCGAAATTTGTCTGAAATTCACTTTCATCCATTCTTTAAAACTTCCTTACTTTGAACTTCCTCCTCCTCTTCCTCTGGCCCTCACACGATCACAAGACTTTCCTCTTCATACTTTTCCAAATCATTCTTCACTTTTTTTAATGAACCTAGCTTCACTCACAGCCAGAACATCCAGGTTCCTCTCCCCAAAAATATTACCTGTCTCTCCCTTTTTATCATCCTGGTTGCTTCTCCACACATTCAGACAATTCAGACAAAACGTTCCTCTCTTTGTTCCTTCTTCTGTTCCCCTTTTTAGAAAGTGATAAACAAGGAGGGTAGGGTTTCCAGCCCCCACTTCCGGCAGTAATAATGGGCTCTTGCATCACGCACGAGATACATGGGAAGGATTCCTACTCTCTTCTCTGTAAGGAGAAAGAAAACATGATTTTAGGATCAAGAATCGTATGAGTTAAGTGTTGCTAGAATAAAGCGAATGATAAAGAGAGGTTTGTGTTTGTGGAATGGCTTCTACCAACGTAAGTGTATATGAGGCTGGGCCAGGGTAGGGAAATATGAGAGTCACAGCGGTGCTGGCTCACTGTTAGTTCTCCTTACACCCGGGCGGTAGTACTTCCCTTTTCAGTGCCTTCCAGGCAGTACCTACTACCATAGTCTTGGTAAATACCTGCTTCATTCTTTAGTTTGGAATCCTACCTAGTCCTGTGTTCCCAACAACTTTCACAATGCAGTCCATCTTTCACAAAGAAGCTCCTCTCACCACTAAAGCTGTACCACAGATCTATGCAATCAACCTCGTCGGACGCACGGATGCCTTCAACACTAACACATATACCTAAGAAGAAAAGGGTAAAATGTACCAGTGGTTAAAAAAGGCAAGAGGAAGAATGGTAAGAAGCAGAGATTGGAAGTATAAAGAAGGAAGAGGAGGAGGAGCAAGATGGAGGATATGGCCGGATTACTGCAAAGTAGACAAACGTTGATTCAAAACTGATGACTGCAACACTCCCGCCAGGTTAGCCTCCCTTCCTCCTCCACCCTCGCCGTCAGCAGACCCTTCCCTTCCCTCCCCGCCCTCACCGTCAGCAGACCCCTCCCTTCCCTCCCCGCCCTTGCCATCAGCAGAGCCCCTCCCTTCCCCTCCCTCCCCTCCCTCACCCTCACCGTCAAGAGATCCCCTCCCGTCACCTGCCGTCACCGTCACATTGCCTCCACAGACCATGGGTACCTGAGCACCAGTTACCGGGTCAGGCCAGGCACCACCAGCAGGGGTCTACGGGTCGGCTCGGCCATCTTTCATCACGAGGACCAACAACAGACCAGCAGCAGACCAGCAGCAGTAGGTTCAGCAGCAGGCCTTCAGCTTCAAGTCAGCAGCTTCAGCAGCAGACCAGTAGCAGGCTAACAGCAGGTCCAGCAGCACGGCAGCAGGAGTAGAATAACAGCAATCTGGCAACAGGATAACAGCAACAGATCCAGCAGCAGCGGTTCAATAGCGTGCCAACAGTTAATCTAAAAGCAGGCTAACAGCAGATCCAGCAGCAGAACGCAACAGCAGCGGAGTAGCATCAGGTAATTAGCAGGATAGCAGCAGCAGAACAGCAGCAGCAGGTCCAGCAGAAGGCTAACAGCAGCAGCACAACAAGATAGCAGTTACAGAACAGCAACAGCAGGCCAGTAGCAGGGCAGCAGCAGTAGGAAAACAGAAGCAGGCCAGCAGCAGATCCAGTATTAGGATAAGCAGCAGCAGGGCAGCAGCAGATCAATAACCGCAGGCTAGCAGCAGATCAAGCAGCAGAACCACCAATAGCAGGATAGCAGAAGACCAGCAATAGCAAGTCTAGCAGCAGGCAAGCAGCCGGCCAACAGTAGGTCCAGCAGCAGACTAGCAATAGGTCCAACACCAGGCAAGCAGCAACAGATTAGCAGCAGCAGATCAGCAGCCAGCAGCAGCAGACCCGGGACGAAAGCAGCTAATAGGAAGCAGTAGCAGACCCATAACAGCTAGGTCAGCAGCACCAGGTCAGCAGCACCAGACATGCAGCACCAGGCCAGCAGCACCAGGTCAGCAGCACCAGGTCAGCAGCACCAGGTCAGCAGCACCAGGCCAGCAGCATTAGGCCAGCAGCACTACGTCAGCAGCACCAGGCCAGCAACACCAGGCCAGCAGCACCAGGTCAGCAACACCAGGCCAGCAGCACCAGGTCAGCAGCACCAGGCCAGCAGCATTAGGCCAGCAGCACTACGTCAGCAGCACCAGGCCAGCAACACCAGGCCAGCAGCACCAGGTCAGCAACACCAGGCTAGCAGCACCAGGTCAGCAGCACCAGGCCAGCAACACCAGGCCAGCAGCACCAGGTCAGTAGCACCAGACATGCAGCACCAGGTCAGCATCACTACGCCAGCAGCAGCAGACCAGCAGCAGCAGCTCTCTACCCGAGGGGGGGGCGCCCGCCCGCCCGCCCAACCGGTCTAATGGCTGGAAAAAGCAGCAATGGGGAAAATAAAGTTGTGGTGTGAAAATAAATGAGACGGCAAAGGGTGTAGTGACTGGGAAAAAATTATAGGCAGGTAAACTTTGTGGCAACAGAAATGAACGTCTGGTGTGAAAAGATCCGGAACAATTATAATGGGAACCACACAGACCATCATGATGGGAACCACACAGGTCAGACCATCATGATGGGAACCACACAGACCATCATGATGGGAACCACACAGGTCAGACCATCATGATGGGAACCACACAGACCATCATGATGGGAACCACACAGGTCAGACCATCATGATGGGAACCACACTGGTCTGTTCAGACCATCATGATGGGAACCACACAGGACAGACCATCATGATGGGAACCACACTGGTCAGTGTTCATACCATCATGGTGGGAACCACACAGGTCAGTGTTCGGACCATCATGATGGGAACCACACTCTCAGTGTTCAGACCATCATGATGGGAACCACACTGGTCAGTGTTCAGACCATCATGATGGGAACCACACAGGTCAGTGTTCATACCATCATGGTGGGAACCACACAGGTCAGTGTTCGGACCATCATGATGGGAACCACACTCTCAGTGTTCAGACCATCATGATGGGAACCACACAGGTCAGTGTTCAGACCATCATGATGGGAATCACACTGGTTAGTGTTCAGACCATCATGATGGGAACCACACAGGTCAGACCATCATGATGGGAACCACACAGACCATCATGATGGGAACCACACAGGTCAGACCATCATGATGGGAACCACACTGGTCTGTTCAGACCATCATGATGGGAACCACACAGGACAGACCATCATGATGGGAACCACACTCTCAGTGTTCAGACCATCATGATGGGAACCACACAGGTCAGTGTTCAGACCATCATGATGGGAATCACACTGGTTAGTGTTCAGACCATCATGATGGGAACCACACTGCTCAGTGTTCAGACCATCATGATTTGAACCACACAGGTCAGTGTTCGGACCATCATGATGGGAACCACACTCTCAGTGTTCAGACCATCATGATGGGAACCACACAGGTCAGTGTTCAGACCATCATGATGGGAACCACACTGGTCAGTGTGCAGACCACCATGATGGGAACCACACTGGTCAGTGTTCAGACCATCATGATGGGAACCACACAGGTCAGTGTTCAGACCATCATGATGGGAACCACATAGGTCAGTGTTCAGACCATCATGATGGGAACCACACTGGTCAGTGTTCAGACCATCATGATTTGAACCACACAGTTCAGTGTTCAGACCATCATGATGGGAACCACACTGGTCAGTGTTCAGACCATCATGATGGGAACCACACAGGTCAGTGTTCAGACCATCATGATGGGAACCTAACACTTACCCAGACTGGGTGTTGATCGAGACATTATGATGTAATATATCTTCCATTCCCACAAGTCATAGGGAAAACAATATAACGAGAACCTATCATTTCTCCCTAATAAAATCTGTCATACATTGTGACGAAGAGCAATAACCACAGTCATCAGTTACCACCTTGTGCACCACACAGGGGATTTTGGAACGCTTTACGCGATACAACAACTTCAACATGAGGTAGGCATGGGTCTGTGTGCTTATCGTAATCCATACCCGAGGAGGACAGTCCAACAACATCAAGACTTCTTACGTCCTGGATCTGTGATTATCGTGATAAAATGAGTTTGTTCACTATCTTCTCAGACCGAAAATCAAAAGCTGTTCTTCTCACCAACTAAGAAAAGAGAAGATTAAGACGGTGAGCCAAGACCAGCACAGGTACTGTGTAGACATCGTGTCATGTTAGAAGACTCAGCACAGTTCATTTTCCTTCACGTCCGCCATTACGGTATCTGCCTACTTACCCAAGTGTTCTCTGACGGTGGGATATTCTCTTATGGTCTCCCTCTCGTTGCTTCCAACTTGACGCATACCTTCCTGAACACGACGGTATAACCCTTGAGCACAGAGGTACGATCCGTGGATAGGATGGGATAGCCTTTGACCATATCCTTAAGGGGCCGGGTCAAAGGCCACTACACCACATCAAAGTGTCATATCGTCGTGGTCAAGAGATGTGTGCACCGCTGGACATGGGCACACACAAGGAGCTTCTTATATGATAGATCGTTTCCTACCCACAAATTACAATCATCAACCATAGCAGGTACCAAGGAATCTCGAAAAAAATAATATCAGAAGTTTCCTGTTCGCTGAGACATGTGTTTCGTCAGCATGTCGAGAGAGACGGGAAATAACAGTGACTCTCCAGCAAATCAGAGGAGCTGAAAAGTGTGTGGACACAGCGGAGGGAGGGCGCCATCCCTTTAAAGATGGTGGCTGAAAACTTTGCAGCAAGAGAGAGGCTAATGGCGGGAAAAACAGTAGAGGGAACCAACGTTATGGTGGGTAAAGCCAGGCGAGGTAAATACGAGCAATATATGGACACGAAGCGGTGCAAATGTTTGCTTCTGAAAAACTGGCGGAGGAAATTGTAGAGAAAACATATAAACCAGTAAATCAACACTGGCTGGAAAGCGCAGGACAACTGCACAGAGCCTGGATGACCTGCATAGTGGCGGGGAAAGCCCAACACTGGCGGGAAAACCTACATAGTGGCGGGGAGAACCCAACACTGGCGGGAAAACCTGCATAGTGGCAGAAAATGCTGCAGTGTGGTGGGAAAAACTTAATGGAGGAGGGTAAGCTGCATAGTAGCGGGAAAAAACAAAAAGGTGTAATGGCGGGATAAGATGCATAGTGGCGGGAAAACCTGAATAATGGAGGGAAAAGCTGCACGGGTGGGGAGGGCTGCATAGTGGCAGCAGTTGCTACTACATGATGGGGAAAGCTGCACAGAGGCGGAAGAAGCTGACTGACAGTAAAAGCTGCGCTGTGGTCGGGAAATTACATAGAGGTGGGAAACACGCTCAGGTGGAATGGATGATAGCATGGTGACGGAGAAAGCTGCCAAATAACAGAAAAGGCTTTGAGGTTATGTGAAAAGTTGCACATTTGCCAGAAAAGCGGTCCGACCAACAGGAAAGCTGCACAGAGGTGCGTAAAGCTACACAGAAGTGGAAAAACACCGTAATGACGGGAGAGCCAAGTAGCCATGGCAAAACAGCACCGCCAGGGTACAATAGCTGTGACGAGTAGACAGCTGACAGACGTACAGGAAGGGGAGTGACAGTAAACAGAAGAGCAACAGACTACGACGGTGTAGTAGGAAATAACAACAGCAGGGAAGAGCAGAGTAGCAGAAGACTGTACTGTAAAACAAAACAGTATGATAGCATGGAACAGCTGGGGAGTTGGAAATAGCTTTGGCAGCAGGAAAATTAGCAAACTAGGAAGGAAACAATGACACTCGTAGCAAAGCGAGAGTGGAAGATAAGCCATGTAATGTGGGTGAGAACAGATGACTGGCTCTCCCTGAAGAATGATGATGTACGAAAACGCTAAGGATGTTTGTATTACTTTGCTTACTGATCATTAGCAAATTATCAGACCACGCGCATTGCTGTGATCACCTGCATACATACACACACACACACACATATATATATATACATATATATATATATATATATATATGTGTGTGTGTGTGTGTGTGTGTGTGTGTGTGTGTATCAAAAAATGCATGTAGCGGATACAATACACGCTATGAAGCAAACGAAGGTCCTTTTGTCCTCGCACAAGAGGTAACTGCGTAGCACCAGGACAGAAAGTCTCTGTGTTTAAGTTAACTAACCGTCGGGTTGTCTTTTATCACACACAGAAATCGTTGGCGAATATCCAAGTTTCTAGAGAACAGACCTCACATGGTCCATTCTTGTCAGCATTGCCTTAATGACAACTAGTTTGGGACATGACTTGGTAACGTTTGAAAGTAATAGACACACCACAGACTACAGGGACCAGACAATGGTCATAAGGATCCTATTGACAGAAGAAAAAGTATTTCTGCAAAGGCTTGGGTGCGTGGTAAGAAGACGTTCAAGGATGTTTGACTTGACCCCAACACGGTCAAGAATGCGAAACTGGTTTGAGAAGATGTGTGAGGTCGTCCACGATGGGAAGAAGTCTCTAACACGTCCTTCAGGATCGATACGAGAGACCAGTGAATAAGCTGGTGGCAAGTTATTGACGTTAAAGTCACGAACAATTGCTTCTGCTCAAGTATTACCAGAAAAAGATGTGTTTGAGTTCTGTATCAAGTAAGATATACGTGTATAAGTTTTCATTGCAGGCACAGTATAAGATCATGATGAGAGAGCAGCAAAGACATTAGATTGATCATGCAGGAGCAGGTGTGTCTTGTGCCAGACTAGACCATCGTCAGGCGGGTCTTGGTAAGGCGAGGTTGACCACATGACGGAAGATCAGGGTGGAGCCAGAAGCTAACTTAATTAACCCTTACCTGAACATTTACACAACGTGATATCATCACAAGGAATCATATATGAGCTACATGATACATAGGAGAAGAAAATGACATTTAATGAATATCATGAATATCAAATAAGGCTAAAAGAATACTAGTATACCTGAGATAAGCTTATTGATATCAATAATTCTATTAAGATTATTTCTGTACCGGGACACATAACCTTGTGTCTGACCGTCCAATATGAACGTCAGTTCTACAGATGAAGCAACAACACTGACTGAAGGTCGTAAGACTACTGTGCTCATTTCTGTGTGAGTATCGAGTCATCGCCAGCTTTATAACTTAGTCATAAGATCGGTTCGATGATGCTCTACCATAGGAATAATCTCATATGAAAATCTGTTAGAATGCCTCAGGCATATTTGTCCACCTGTTGAGTAATTGTCTGTTGCGTATATAGATCAGATTAATGATCAACTGCTGAATTCCAAGCGAGATGCCTTTGTCCTGACGCACCTAAAGTGGTCACAGGGAAAGAAAATGTATAACACAGTTAATGATCTTCATTCAGGCTGCACCACAACAATCAGACACCAGTTACAGGACTTACCACAGCTGATCGTCACCACTGCTTCACAAGGGACGGAGGAGTGAACTCTTGCTTATTCTATAAGATTATCTTATGACACTGTCTCATAATACAAAAGCTCGGCCGTGAACAGGTCCTTGGCATCGTAATAAGGACTAAAGTGTCTTCCTATAAATGTCTTAGCTGACCGACCTCATATTACATTCGTCAACTTCCTCTTTTCCGTGGTAATGATTGTAACTGCACCAGAGAACACAGCCCACCGCCTGTGTGCTGTCCCTCGTCGGTGAAGAGAACTTGCGTGACTCCTGTAGGTGTCGAAAGTGATCTCCTGTCGATGTTACCCACAAAACGATGGTGCGAGAGTAGCGCGAGAGCTACGACGGGACTCAGAACTCAGTTCAGCCTGTCAAAAAATTTCTTAGGGAGCATTGAGAATACGTCCAAATTCGCCTGATGATACTGTGTTTCCACCACGTAAAACAACTACATCTACCTTCACTCACAAAGAAGTAGACAAATAATCATATCGTTGTGCATTGCTACTACGGGAAACAATTCGCTTGTGTTATAACCCCGATGGTCAGCTAATGATGTTATTTTAAACAGCCAACTCGTTATAGAGTCAAGGTTCCTCCCTTATTCTAAATCCACTCCTACATTCTACACAACCTAACACTTTCTCTCTCTCTCTCTCTCTCTCTCTCTCTCTCTCTCTCTCTCTCTCTCTCTCTCTCTCTCTCTCTCTCTCTCTCTCTCTCTCTCTCTCTCTCTCTCGACGGAGGGTACTCGATTACAAGTAGATCCATCACTCATTTCTCTATTATGTGCCTCTCATCATAGTTGTTATTGCCCCTGTCTCCCACACGAAAGGTAACCATCGCTCCTGCTTTTTGTTGTATCTTCAGGGGGAAGGGGTTGTTGTTGCGTTCATTGAGCTATATTCGTAATTTTTCTTTTATTTTGTAATGATGGCTCAGTTACGGACAAAAGTCTACATCAAAGCTGGGTCTCAACTGAAACATAGAATGGTTAATGAAAGGGAAAAAGAAGAGAGAAGGGAAAGGACTTAGGAAATTGGAGGAAATTAAAAAGAAAAAACTGTCTTTAAAAAAATGTCAGGCCATAGCTATTGGGAAAGACATGAGAGGGTAGATAGTTCCAAAGCTTCAAGGTATAGGGGAAGAAAAAGTCATCAAAATGTCCCACCATTGATTTGCCAACGGCCACACAGTAATCAGCTAGGATCGAACCTGGGACCCCTGCGTAGCAGGCGGAAAAGCTATACTAGGTTATGATCGCCCCTATGAAAATGCGCGTTCATATGCACTTTGTTCGTATTCGTATACCTACGTGTTGTAGTTAGGTTCAGTAACATGCTATCTGATGGTTGTGTGAGCCTAATGGGAAATGACCGGTATAGACCCCGTTGCTCACCAACATGAGACGTAGGGTATTCGATTACATAGTATTCAAAGAGTCGTTTCCCTATTAGGGACGATCATGGCCCAACCCACCCATATACACATGTATATACATAAACGTCCACACACGTACATATACATACTTATACATTTCAACATATACATACATATACATACACAGACATATATATACATACACATGTACATATTCATATATGCTGCCTTCATCCATTCTCGCCGCCATCCCACCACACATGAAATGGCACCCCCTCCCGCCGCGTCCACGCGAGATAGCGCTAGTAAAAGACAACAAATGCCACATTCGTTCACGCTCAGTCTCTACCTGTCATGTGTAATACACCGGAACCACAGCTCCCTTTCCACATCCAGGTCCCACAGAACTTTCCATGGTTTACCCCAGACGCCTCACACTCCCTGGTTCAATCCATTGACAGCACGTCGATCCCGGTATACCACATCGTTCCAATTCACTCTATTCCCTGCACGCCTTTCACTCTCCTTTACGTTCAGGCCCCGATCGCTCAAAATCTTTTTCTCTACATCCTTCCACCTACATGTTGGTCTCCCACTTCTCGTTCCCTCCACCTCTGACACATATATCCTCTTTGTCAATCTTTCCTCACTCATTCTCTTCATGTGGCCTGACCATTTCAAAACACCCTCTTCTGCTCTCTCAACCACATTCCTTTTTATCACCTCACATTTCTCTTACCCTTTCACTACTTACTCGATCAGACCACCTTACACCACATATTGTCTTCAAACATCTCATTTCCAACACATCCACCCTCCTCCGCACAACCCAATCTATAGCCAATGCCTCACAACCGTATAACATTGTTGGAGCCCCTATTCCTTCAAAACATACCCATTTTTGCTCTCCGAAATAACTTTCTCGCCTTCCACACATTCTTCAACACTTCCAGAGCTTTAGCCCCCTCCCCAACCCCGCAACTCACTTCCGCTTCCATGGTTCCATCCGCTGCCAATCCACTCCCAGAAATCTAAAACACTTCACTTCCTCCAGTTTTTTTTCCATTCAAACTTACCTCCCAATATACTTGTCCCACAACCCTACTGAACCTAATAACTTTATTCACATTTACTCTCAGTTTTCTTCTTTCGCACGCTTTACCAAACTCGGTCACCAACTTCTGCAGTTTCTCACCCGAATCAGCCACTAGCGCTGTATCATCAGCGAACAACGGCTGACTCACTTCCTAAGCTCCCACATCCACAACCAACTGCATTCTTGCCCCTCTCTTCAAAACTCTCCCTAACCACCCCATCCATAAACAAATTAAACAACCATGGAGACATCACACAACCCTGCTGCAAACCGACATTCACTGGAAACCAATCACTTTCCTCTCTTCCTACTCGTACACATGCCTTGCATCCTCGATAAAAACTTTTTACTACAAGCAACTTACCTCCCACACCATGTACTCTTAAAATCTTCCGTAAATCATCTTTATCAACTCTATCATATGCCTTCTCCAGATCCATAAATGCTACATACAAATCCATCTGTTTTTCAAAGTATTTCTCACATACATACTTCAAAGCAAACAATTGATCCACACATCCTCTACCACTTCAGAAACCAGACTTCTCTTCCCCAATCTGATGCTCTGTACATGCCTTGACTCTCTCAATCAATAACCTCCCATATGATTTCCCAGGAATACTCGACAAACTTACACCTCTGTAATTTGAACACTCATCTTTTTCCCCTTTGCCTTCGTACAATGGCACTGTGCATGCATTGCGCCAAATCTTAGGCACTTCACCATGAACCATACATACATCAAATATATTCACCAACCAGTCAACAACACAGTCACCCCCTTATTTAATAAGTTCTACAGCAATGCTATCCAAACCCGCCGCCTTGCCGGCTTTCATCTTCTGCAAAGCTTTCATTACCTCCTCTCTGTTTACCAAATCATTCTCCCTGACCCTCTCACTTCGCACACACTATATCTGCCACTCTATCATCAAACACATTCAACAATTGAACAAACCTTCAAAATACTCACTCCATCTCCCTCTCACCTCACCACTACTTGTTATTACCTCCCCATTTGACCCCTTCACCGATGTTCCCATTTGTTTTCTTGTCGTACGCACTTTATTTACCTTCTTCCAAAAGATCTTTTTATTCTCCCTAAAATTTAATGATACTCTCTCACCCCAACTCTCATTTGCCCTCTTTTTCACCTCTTGCACCTTTATCTTGAACTCTTGCCTCATTTTTTATACATCTCCCAGTCATTTGCACTATTTCCCTGCAAAAATCGTCCAAATGCCTCTCTCTCCTTTTTCACTAACAATTCCTAAATATATAAAGAATATGTTTCCAAACTGAAGAGAGCAGATATTACAACCAAAATGGTGAGTGCAAACATTTTATTAAAAAAATCAAATTAAAAAAGCAATTAGTCGTGTAGACCAGAAAGCAGACTCACCAGCCAAAATATGAACAAAGTAAAAACAATGTTTGTGAATTGCGCATACAAACATTGTCTTCCTGTCACATGTGGGTAATATAACTTGTGGTACACAGTGGACAGAGATATTCCAACACAAAATGTTTAGAAAGACATAACCGCCAATTATATATACATGTATATATATATATATATATATATATATATATATATATATATATATATATATATATATATATACTTTTTTCTTTACTTATTATACTTTGTTGCGGTCTCCCGCGTTTGCGAGGTAGCACAAGGAA